>NW_028076432.1:4747236-5350425 GCF_014824575.4 Sturnira hondurensis
TGTGACTTTATCTCTCCTCAACTTAGGAAAATTTTCCGTTATTACTCTTTCAAGTAGGTTTTCTATCCCTTGTTCCTCTTCCTCTCCTTCTGGAATTCCTATTATTCGGATATTATTACGTTTCATGTTGTCTTGCATTTCTCTTAAATTCTCCTCATTTTTTCTGATTCTCTTTTCCCTTACTTGGTCTGTCTGGGAGATTCTTTCTATCCTGTCTTCAATCTCACTTATGCAATCTTCTGCCATATGAATTCTATTCTTCATACCTTCTACTGTGTTCTTCAGTTCAGAAATTGTATTCTTCATTTCCTCTTGGCCTTTACTGATGGTTTCTATTCCCTTTTTCATGTTGGAATAGTTTGCAGAGAGTTCATTGTAGCTCCCCTGTAGTTTCTGGTAGCTCATTGTAAGCTCTTTGAATTTCCTGATAACCAGTGCTTTGAATTCCACATCTGATAGTTGACTTGCCTCTATTTCATCTAACATTCTTTCTGAGGCTTCCTCCTTTTCTTTCATTTGGGGATTGTTTCTTTGTCTTCCCATTGTTTGTGATACTCTTCTTGTTGTCCTCTGCTTCTTAAATTGATTTGTTCTGCTTCCCTGGGTTTATGGTGTGAACTTCTGTGGTAGGATACCTGTGAAATGCAGTGGTGCAGTCTCCTGCAGGTATCTTGGTGTTCTCCGCTTCCACCTACTCCTTTCTTTATTGTGCATGTGTGATCAGTTGTGGGGGAGGCAAAATGGTTTATGATAGCAGAGGGTTATTTTATGTTATTTACAGACACAGTCAGCAGAGAAGAAATAGACAATCTTTAGGCTATGTATAGAGTTAACCGTGCTCTTCGACCCAGCTTGCCACTTTTAGGAAAGGATGGACATAAGTTAAGTATCTTGTTGGGAAGGGGGGGCTTGTGAGTTGTATCTAGAAAGCAGTGTGGTTGCTGGTAGTCAGATTTTGAGGTAAGGTGAGAGTACAGGTTAGTAACTTGGTGTAGCATGTGAGTAAATAGAGTAATAGAATTCAGGCACCTGTAAGGTGGTCTAAGGTCCGAGAGATGTATTATGAAGTATTACTGTTGTATAGAACAGCTTTTATTTACAATAATATTAGAGCAACCCTCACGTGATAGGTTCTATGTGATCTGTCTAAATGGTGGTTATAGAGCTTGGGTAGTATAGCAAAGGAAAGCAAGTGAAGTATAGAAAATTAGCAATATACTGTGGAGGAAAGAGCAGTGGGAACCTGTCAGGTAGTATAATATAACCAACCAGGACTAAGAAACCTGTACAGAAAGAGGTGGGATACAAAGATATTCTTAAAATAAAAAAAGAAGTAAGAATAATGCAAATAAATAATAATATACCTAAAAGAAAACTAAGCAACACACAAACAATGCAACACACACACACACACACACACACACACACAAATCAGGAGAAAAGGGGAATAAGCAGAAAATTTGGGAAGAATGGAAGGACTAAAACCAGAGAAAAAGAAAAAGAAATGAGGGACAGAGTATTGAAAGGTAGAGCAACAATACAGTTTACAAGATATAAGATTACTTACAAAAGAAGTTGAGAGAGGAAAAAAAGGGGGGGGAGGGAAAAAAACACACAAACACACACTCACTAAAGAAGAAGAAGAAGAAAAAAAAAAGCACTCTTCCTTTGTTGGTTTCAAGCTGTCCAAACCAGTTTTTCTGGTAGCGGGGTCTCTGAGGGCAGGTATGCAGGCGAGCGTGAGCAGGCTGCCGATTGGGCTGTGGGCGTGCACACCCCAGGGAGGCTGCCTGTGTTGCTCCGAATCCGGCACTGTCCTTCTCAGTCCTGTGGTGGGACCCAGGTGTTCCCACCCCTTCCCTGGATGGCTGCTGGGTGGTTGGGCTGTGAGGCAAGCTGCTTTCGCAGAGTACTTCAGTTCACTTTCCAATAGACACTTCTCCACAAAGCCTGCCTCTCAGCCCAGCCCAGTCCCAAAAGAGTGGCAACGACAGTGTCCTTCTTAAATCCCCTGGGCTAGTGGGCTGGCTGGCTGGCGGGCTGGTGACCACCAAGTCCGCAGTTGGCCCCCTTTAGTTAACTTAAGCCCACAGGTCTCTGCCTGGTATTAACCTGCCTGCCTAGACCGGGAGAGGGGGAGTCAATTCTCTCCCATGGAGTCTGTTGCCGGCCCACCGGGTGCCAGGCCTCTGGAGTTCCCTCCGCCACAGGCGCCCAGGCCCTGGATTCAGATGGGGCTTCTGTTTCCCACTGATGGTGGCCAGATTGGCCTCTGCTTCTGGACTGTACTCTCGCTCCGCTGGAGGTCGCCCGCCTTGGGCACGCCCAGGCACAGCCCGCAGCCTAGGAGGTGCGGGCGCGCAGTCGCTTGCTTTTGTCCTCACTTGCCTTCTAGAGTCCTCGCCGACCTGCAGGTGTCTGGTTCCTCTGTCACACTCTGTGGACTCTTATTTTCATAAATGTTGGGGAATTGTTGGTTGATTATGCTGTTCTTCGGTAGATCTGCCCGGATTTTCTACCAGATGCATGGGAGCTGGGTTCCCTCCGTGCTACTCTGTCGCCATCTTCCAAAACTCTCTACCAATTCCTTATGAGCAAAACTGCTCTTGGCCCGGGAACATGCCACTTCAAGTGCTTTACACTTTACGTTGCCTACCTTTTTGCTCTTGAGTTCAATAAAACATTTTGATTATTTAAAAAAAGAAAGAAAATATAAGTAACTTGCCCAAAGTCACACATTGTAGAGTAAGCTACTCCTCACTCATTTTCTGTATAGAAAATATAGCTATTTTTAATAAAAGTGCTATGATATTAACACATAATAGGTTTTATCATTAATTTTAAATAACTAATGGCTAGCTTTAAAATTTCTCAGTTTTAATTTTTAAGTCAGTCAATGTCAATAAACATAAGGCACATAAGCACAAGCTCTTCAGTGTCCTCAATGATATTATGTGAAGTGGCTTTGCGGCCCAAGCATTAACCTTGCCTGGGACAATCTGACCAGCCATTCCCTCTCTGACTACACTTCTCACCACTTCCATCCTTGCTCATTCTCTCTGATCATTTGTTTGCGACTAGAACTTGCCAACCTCACTCGTTCCAAGTCATTCCATACTTGCTGTTCCCTTCGGTTATTTGTGGGGTTTGCTCCTTCAGCTCCAAGTATTTGCTTAAATGCCATCTTTTTATTGAGGCCTGGCCACGTCACTTAACATGTCAACTTCTGACACTTTCTGCCTGCCTCTCCTACTTTATTTTTCTTCTATTAGTTTGTAGTACTGCTGCAACAAAGTACCACAAATTGAGTGGCTTAACAGAAATTTATTATCTTGTAGCTCTGGAGGCTAGAAGTTTGAGAACAAAGTGCTGGCAAGGTTGATTCCTTTTGAGGACTGTGAGGGAGAATCTGTTCCCTGCCTCTCACCTGGTTTCCTGTGGTTTGCTGGTATCTTTGGCTTTGCTGGGCTTATAGATACATCTCCCTGATCTCTGCCTTCATTGTCACATGGTGTTTTGCCTGTGTGCCTGTCTGTCTTGTGTATCTAAAGTTCCCTTTTTATAAAGACAGCAGTCAAATTAAATTAGGACCTACTCTAATGACTTCATCTTAGCATAAGGATCTACGAAGACCTTATTTTCACATGAGGTCCCCTTCACAGGTATAGGCATCATCATTTTTTTGGAGGGAGACATAATTCAAGCCATAACAACCCTTAAAGCCTTCTAACACACAGCAAAACTTCTGTCTTCTTATTTATTGTAGGTTTTCTCTCTTTAAAATGTTTGTTATACGGAGTCAAGAATATTTTATTTGTCCACTGTTGTTTCACCAGGGCACAAAACTGAGCCAGCACATAGTAGGCACTTTAATAAATATATGTGAAATAAACTAACTATAAGCCATGTGGTGGGAATAGAGAGGTGGGTAGATAGGAGGAGGATATGAAATAATGTTAGACCAGTGGTTGGCACCCAGATCAAAGAAGGCCTTGTGTTAACAGATATACTTAGGAATCTGTCCAATTAGTTATATCTTATGGCTTCTTATAAAAATCTGACCTGCTCTGCTGTGCTAAATGCTGTCAATGTATGCCTTATCAGAATACTTCTCTTGTTCATTCACTGCATTTTCATAGTAAGATATTTTTACATTATTGATTTCTCATATAATTTCATATTTTACCATTCATCTATACATTTAGAGTGGCAACTTACAGATTTCAAACAACTCTTTACCATTTAGGGGCTTCCTTATAACAAAACACAATTCCCTCTGCAAGCGATGTGGGTAATATACGTGTGACTGGATAAATCTAACTGTTCTTATTTTCTTTTTCACTATTAGATTCTTTCTTAAGTCTGCTAGTCTGCATTGGAATTGATTCTAACATATTCAACATTTCTCCCCTTAGTTGCACCACGAGGTATGAAATTTTAGTCTTAGACTAATTGGATCAATCAGACATTTAGGCAGCAATAGACACTCGATTGATATAATCAACTCAGGCTGTGCAGCTGGAGAACTGGGAACCATACGGTTCAAAAACACAAGCAGCAGCAGTTGAAGTTGATCAAACGTGTGTGGGTTGAAAAAGTACCTCTCACTTCAGCGTTCAACATGCAATTTATAAAATAATCCACCTTCATTTGGCATGTTCTGCTAGAGCCTTCTAAGCTGTCAATTAGTGTTCTGAAAAGCAGCCTTTTTATTTTAGCTTAATGACCCTGAACCCAACCGCAGTCATTCAATCTATGACAGATGAAAATGAAGCGAAGCAGTACACCAACTGGGTCAGGAGAAATGTGTCAGGAACCTACACAGGTTTTCTCTTACAGATTATTTTTCCCAGAATAACTGAAGAAAAGGTATTTAGATATAATATAACAGACTCAGTCCTTCAAGTCTAGAAGAAAACTTTCAAAATTACAGAGAACTAAGAGATTGTCTAACAACCTCTATACCATTTACACACTAGGAGATATATACCCAGAGAACAAAATAATTTCTTTTAGGCTTTTTGGCTTTAAGAGGATGGCAGCAGGAAGGTGCTTCTGGTATCTGGGAGGGCATCTGTGAGAGACCTTAGCCTACAGTATAAATTTTCCATGATAAGCATGATTTTAATTAACAAAGTAAACTCTGTAAATGTCCCTCAGATTTAAATACATAAGCTACACTTCTCAATACTTTTCAAATGTGAGTGTTGCATACAATTCCACTTTCAAGTGATGTATCATAAAGAAAGAGTGCATGATGATGGAGACAGCCTGTGGTCCTGATTCAGGACCATGGTTGGTGGACGGGCAAATGGCAGGACAGGGATTTTATAGTTGCTCCTCCTTAGGAAGTAACACATGCACTTCTAAATTCATTTAACCTGAAAACACTACCAATATCTTCACATTCTGCTAAATAAGAACTGATGGGATAATCCTAAATAAGATTATCAACGGCTTACAGTGAATAAGGTCTACAGTTGGTGACCATAGAGTCCTAAAATAGGAGTTTTACACATTCACCCTGTCCCAGTCCCCATGCCTCAAAATTTCTTAAAAGTGATTGACCTATGAAGTACATCTAAAAAAGTGATTATATTTGCAGAAACTTATTCTTTTTCCATTCCCAAGCTTTGAACTTTCATAAAATTAACATATAGTAATATAGTACTTAACACTATAATAAATATTTAATATTTTTGCAAGTACTAATAAGAAGTTCTTATATAGTATTTAGTATTAACTGAGTAGTTAGAAATTTCACAAAAGTTCTAGTTTGTAAAGCTACTCCCCAGCTTTACCAATTACATACAAAAATATTCTCGAGATAACACAAAATGTATTTATTCCATGATATACAAAATAGCCTAAATTGACCTCTCTTCACCTAAGGAGGGGGATGTGAATCTGAAACTGTCTTCCACACAAAAGCTAAAAAAATGAAATATTTCAAAATGAATCAACCTATGATAGTCTTAAAATTATCACTGCAACATTTTCTACATAGGAAGACAAGTTAAATACTTGCTCGTCTCCTTGGTAATGAGAAAAATCAGACCTTCACCAACACCTACTATAGGTAAAGATTTATTCTAGGCATTGTCAGGGATGAAAAGAAATATAGGACATAGTTACTATACAGGACAATCTCTACTCTGTAAGAACTTATTAAATATGTACAAGTAGAAAAGTATGTGTGCATTTTTACAAGAGTGATCATTCTGAAGCAACTTCTACACTAAAACAGCCATTCACCATTGGTTCTTTAGCACTTCATCTGAGTTCAGTTTGTGATCTAAATGTTCATAGACAGATAAAGAACTGTTTTCCAAAATTGACAGAAAACCAACTAGAGGATACAATGCATGATGTTTATGCTTGTAAACATAGAAGTAAATAGGCCCAACTGATCCTTGTCTTCAACCTGCTATAAGGGAAGCATCTCAGATTTCAAGTGGAACTACCTGTTCTGAGAAACAAAAGCATACAAAGAAAAACTAAGGGAGGTCCTAATTCAGAAGATGACATATTACAGAACACGGGGGTTAAGACTGTACAATCCAGATGTTGAATGAAAGGAGTAAACCCTTCATATACATGTACTTTCTTTATTTTTTAAATTCTCACTTGAGGATATATTTATTGATTTCAGAGAAAGAGAAAGGGAGGGGGAGGGGGACAGAGAGAGAGAAAGGAAGGAAGGAAGAAAGAAAGAAAAAGAAAGAAAGAAAGAAAGAAAGAAAGAAAGAAAGAAAGAAAGAGAGAGAGAGAGAGAGAGAGAAAGGAAGGAAGGAGGAAGGAAGGAAGGAAGGAAGGAAGGAAGGAAGGAAGGAAGGAAGGAAGAAAGAAGCATCTATGTGAGAGAGAAATATCCACTGGTTGCCACCCACATATGCCTCAACCAGGGCTAGAACCTAGGTATGTGCCCTGACTAGAGATGGAACCCAAAATCTTCTGGTGTTTGGGATGATGTGCCAACCAACTGAGTAACCCCACCAGTGCTACATGTACTTTCTAAGCAGGCAAATATACAAGGGGAGACCCAGAAAAGAACCTGAAATTATCTTCTGGAGGGCAGGCCCTTGGTAGTACAGGCTTCTGCCAGAAGGTCAACGTTCTAGAAACTCATCTGTATCAGTGTTCCAGTTGGCATTGTTGTGCGAGGCTGTATCTGGCTTCAATGATTTGTTTTGAAGATTCTTTCAAGACCTTGCCTATTTCATGATGGGTGATTTATGAGTGTACCTGTCCACAGTGTGCAGCGTGTTCTGTAGTTTTTGAACAAAAATTGCATGACCCCTGTGCCCCACCCTCCTTATTCACCCAATCTTGCCCCCAAGCAACATTTTTTTGTTTCCTCAGATGAAAAAAGTCATCAAGGAAACATCTTGCCATTGCAGAAGAGGCAAAACAAAAAATGGGAGAAGTACTAAAAGGCATCAAAATTAATAAGTTCCCAAACTGTTTTGAGCAGTGGGAAAAAATCTCAATAGGTGTATTGCATCAGATGGAGAATACTTTGAAGTTGACTGAAGTTTAAGTGAAGAATAAATAAACAATTTTTAATAAATAAATTCTGTTTCTCTAAGGGGGGGGTCCCCCCTCCTATGTGTAGCACAGCATGTGTCCCAACTGTGGTAGCCAGAGATGGGCATTTCTTATCTGACATAGGCTTGAAAGACATCATGGAGAAGGTGAGTGGTAAAGCTGGTTTTGAAAAATGAAATAAATTAAGCTCCTATGTAAAGAGAAAGGGACAACTTAGGTTACATGGGTATAGTTAGAAGTGGAGGAATTTGTCCAAAGTAGAGAATCGAGGAAGAGAGAAGTGAGTGAAGAGGGAGAGTCACCTTAGATTATTGAAACCTATAATAAAGTTTCAATGTTCTAACAATAAATATGCCTTAGTATCCCCCAGAGTATATGTGAATCCTTAGGGTACGTGTGTGTGTACACAAGCCCATGCACATACAGATACATACACATGCAATCATATACATATATACATGAAAGGGGTCTACTTTTTACATGCTTACTCTAAGCATTGAGGTTTTGGTACCCTCTTCTCTTGGATCCCATAAAACTTCATTCATTCAGCTATTATTTCTTGATTGTCTACTTTTAGTCAAGTACTAGGGCACCAGGATAATCATGGGCTGCATTCTCATGTAATACAGCAGGTGTGAGGGGGAGTTGTACATGCAAATGGAAAGGTGACTCAATCATGACCACGCTGAGACACACATGCAAAGGAAAGAAGAAAGATTTGGGTTGAGGGGTAGAAAAAAATCAAGGAACAAAAAGAAGAGGGAGGATAATTCTTCTGACATATGTCAGGATTACTTCTTTAATTATGANAGAGAAAGGGACAACTTAGGTTACATGGGTATAGTTAGAAGTGGAGGAATTTGTCCAAAGCAGAGAATTGAGGAAGAGAGAAGTGAGTGAAGAGGGAGAGTCACCTTAGATTATTGAAACCTATAATAAAGTTTCAATGTTCTAACAATAAATATGCCTTAGTACCCCCCAGAGTATATGTGAATCTTTAGGGTACATGTGTGTGTACACAAGCCCATGCACATACAGATACATACACATGCAATCATATACATATATACATGAAAGGGGTCTACTTTTTACATGCTTACTCTAAGCATTGAGGTTTTGGTACCCTCTTCTCTTGGATCCCATAAAACTTCATTCATTCAGCTATTATTTGTTGATTGTCTACTTTTAGTCAAGTACTAGGGCACCAGGATAATCATGAGCTGCATTCTCATGTAATACAGCAGGTGTGAGGCGGAGTTGTACATGCAAATGGAAAGGTGACTCAATCATGACCACGCTGAGACACACATGCAAAGGAAAGAAGAAAGATTTGGGTTGAGGGGTAGAAAAAATCAAGGAACAAAAAGAAGAGGGAGGATAATTCTTCTGACATATGTCAGGATTACTTCTTTTTTTTTAAAGATTTTATTTATTTATCTTTAGAGGGGAAGGGAAGGAGAGAGGGAAAGAAATATCAATGTATGGTTGCCTCTGGTGCATCCCCTGCCAGGAACTGGGAACTGGCCTGCAACCCAGGCATGTGCCCTTGACTGGGAATCGAACCAAGATTGTGTGGTTCACAGGCCCGTGCTCAATCCACTGAGCTATACCAGCCAGGGCAGGATTACTTCTTTAATTATGACATCTCACATCAAACTTTCCAATTGCCCTAGGTGCTTATGTGTATCTAAAGCAGGATGTAAATGGCTTCTGTTCTGGCTTTAGCTTTGGTTAAGACTATCAGTTGAACAGCTGGAGGAGATGATCAAAGATCTTAGGCACACTCATGGCCCAGTTTAAGTGTCTGCTTTAAGGACACTAGGTTTCTCACTGAATTACTGGTGTGGGCAGAGCAGAACCACTAAGGTGTTATCAGGATATCTGATATTTGGTGCCTTTGAGTTCGTGCTTGCAGAACTCTGTGGTGTAAGGGGGTGCTGATAGAGAGGTGCTTAGAAAAGAACACAGTGGCTGGCTAATCTGACTTTGAAGGTCACAGACAACCTTTCTGAGGAAGTAATAGTTAAACTAAGACCTGAAGGATGGCTGGAAGTTGCTAGGCAAAAAAAAAAAAATGGATGAAACAGCATTTCAGTTGAAGAATTAACATTTTTTAAATTTTGGATTTTCAAGGCCCGAAAGTATCCGTGAGTCTTAAATAGGAAATGGGGATAAGAAATTAAAATTATCAGGACCAAACAACCAGAATATTTTTAAACGAAAGCTACATTTATAGAAGTTAGGTCAGAAGATTATTGCCTTTGACCAAAGGTCATAGCAAATATATTGAAAATCTATTAAAAAATTTAAAGTTTAAACAGCTAAGATAAGGTTGGCAGGCTGACAAAGACAACCAGGCAGGAAGTTTGAGGGAATATTTTTACTTCAAATGCTGCTTCTCTGAAACAGTGATAATATGAGATCACAAGATTCAGAATATATGTATATATGAGAGATTTATAAAGTAAAAAATATATAGAAATTCAAAAGTCTAATGTTTTCAAGAGAACAGTATAAATATTCCAATGCAAATAAAGAGGGAATATATTCTATTCCTATTCTTTATATTTTTAGTTCTGGAGGCATAACTGATGCCCTTTGATTTTTTAGGGTAGAGACAAAGAAACTGGTGGAAGTTTCACCTCAGAATGGCCAGTTTTGGCTACAGGAGGTTGTACTTGCTAAGTATTGATAGGATTTTTTTAATCTTAAGCATTCTACTTTAGGTAGGAGTTGGGTCCAAACCACACATGAAAAATACCATGGGAATACCAATTCCCATTTCAGGTATGTTATCTGTCTGGGTAATTAATGTAACGCAAATCTGCTCTGTTTTTCTGAAAAGCACTCATTGTCATCTAATATACTATTCACTTCACTAATTTAGTTTATTTAATGTCTCATCTACTAGAATATAAGCTATCTGAGGGTAAGGGGTTTTGTTTACTTCCATATGCTCTGAGAGTAAAATAAAACATAACACATAGTAGGTAATCAATACATATTTATTGCCTGCCTGACTGACTGAATGTTGCTAAACCAGCAGAGATTCAACATCTAACTACATCTCTAGGACACTATTTTTTCTCTTTAAGTATATGTACTCTTGTTTTGAAGGACAAGAAATTTGGGACTGTTAATATTATTTTGAGCAGCTCACAAAAGGTCAACTCATAAGTTCTAGAAAAAGGTCCTCTTTGTGGGAGAGAACTTTCAAATGGCCGAGAGAGGAGGAAGGCACTCCAGAGTCAGCAGATGCATCAGGAGAGGCTCCCAGGAGGAGACAACACCTAAGTTGATACAGGAAGTTTGAGCAGGCATAGTTAGACAAAGTGAAGAGGGCCTGGAGAAGAGCATTCATAGAAAAGAAGAGGTGAAAAAAAGAGACCTCTATGATTTGGGGAAATTCCAAGTTGTGCCACGTGGCTGGAGTCCAGATGCAAGAGGAAAATGGTAAGAGATGAGCAGGAGGCTTAAGTGAGAGGTAGGACATGTAAGACTTTGGGGGCTGAGAAGCCAAGAAGGTTGGATTTTACCTAAAAACCAATGGGGATTGAGTGTCACAGTCATGATTTAAGAAAGACCACACTGGCCACAGAGTGGATAATGTACTACAGGGGACTGAAGATGAGGAAGTAATGATTAGTGGCGAGGTTGCTGTAATCCTGGTAAGAAATGATAGTGGCCTTGAGTAGATAGTGCATCTGGGGAAAAATAGGCGGATCAGAGAAGGATTAAAGAGGTGGAATTGACAAAAGCTTTGCCAATGATTATATGTGAATAGTAAAGGCTGCTTTCTGGTTAAACAGATGGCGATGCTGAGGCAAGGATATTAGAGAAGAAAGAATGTTCTAGAGATACATAGTTGTCTCATTTTTCTCTATCTTTGTTTTTTTTATTCATAGAAACCTTAGGCACTGGGTAAATACTTAACTGTCTAGACATACACAGTTCTTTCATCTGCATAGGGGTTTTGACACAGGTTTATAGCAAGGAGCAGAACATAGACAGATGTAATCAAAATAGTTGGGACTAAATTCTGGCCCTATAGCATTTAATAGAAATATAATTTCAAACCCAGCTTAACTGCTATAACCTTCTGTTGCCCTATCTTCCAAATGAGGATAACAAAAATGGTACCCTTGTTTTGCAGGATAGATAATGGAGGCCTTAACAATACATCTCAAGTATTTAGGAGCTATTATTAATATTATCATCATATATGTGTTAAAAGGAAACAGAATTTGTAAACAATTTTTTTTTTAATTTAGTGGACCATTTTCTGAAGAAGTGAAGAGTTTGGTAGTCTTGGAAAAAACAATGAGCAAAATTTCAGCAGTGAGCTCAGGAGGCAAAATAATAAAGAGAAGAAAATTGGCTAGAGTTGAGATTTTCAGCCAACATATAGCAGAAAATATGGAGTCGGGAACTTTGCAGTTAGCTAAAAGTTCATTTGTGTGTATGGTCGAGACAAACTGGAGGGTTCTACGTGGCGAGGGAAGTGGGTCACAGCACTTGTTAAAATTTAGTGTGCTTCCACTCTGGTCCAACAATTCCATAGATAAAAAGTTGCTGGGAGCTAAAAGGTCTGCTGCTCTCAATACACTCATCCAAAACAGGGGGTAGAAAAGTTTCACTGCATTTTGCTTCTGGAATTTCTACTAAAGATTCCCGTCTGCCCAGAGGAGGCTCATGCCCATGGCAGAATGGAAGGGAGGGGAAATAAAAACACTACAAAATATTCAGTATTCCCGTTGTAACCAGACCTGTGGTCCTAGAGCATGCAAGGCGGGGATTGTAATGAGAATCACAGATTTTCCAGGACGAAGTATGTTTTGAGGCTGCAATTGTGTAGGCTGTGGCAAACTCACCAGACAGCCAGGAAATTCTGTGGTGGTTTGGGGCTTGGCAGTTCATCGGTGGCTTTTAAACGTTCAGAAGGCTAACTTTCTCCTGTGGTTTTAAAACTATGCAGCTTTGACATGCTTCATGTGAAACTGCCTAAGTATGGTTATTTAATCTCCTTCTGCAGACTTTTTAAGAACTCACAACCATGCTCCTAACCATTAAAAAATTAGCCCCACCTATTCACAATGAAGCTGAGTTTTCTGTGAATGAGTTTCAGCAATGTTGGAGGGCGTGATTTCTTTGAGATGACATGGACAAATTGTGTGTGTGTGTATGAGAGAGAGAGAAAGAGAGAGAGAGAGAGTGCATGTTTAGAATGCTGTCTCTACATCTTGTATTCATGATTATGGTAGATAGCTCAAGTACATTTAGAAAGTACCAATTTGTTCTCAAGGTTATTATCCACAGATGTTTTATTATTTTGATCACACAAGATGAGTCAGTTTAAAGACCTGCTGTATGTGAGGCGCCCAAACATAAAATAATCTTAAAAAATGAAAGAATGTTTCCACCATATGGTTTAGCCTGCGTGTGGCTATAAATTGTGCATTATAGATGTGAACAGGGTTAATATTCAATTTCCTTTCTCAGGACTCCAAGAATGATACACAACCTTCTAAGATTAATTCATTAATTCAATAACCCTGAGATTTAAAAGGTAACTGATCTCACAGTCAGTGATGCTTTCATTTAATGTCATTATTCTTCCTTCCCACTGAGCACAAATGCAGACTCCACCTTCAAGGGAAACCCGAGGCAAGATCCCTCACATCAGCTTCTCAAATGCCAAGCTTTCCAGAGGAAAAATTGCCATGCTATGTGAAAAAGCAGTCAGCCTTGACAATGAGCAGAAAGAGAGACGCTGAAACTGTAGCACAGATGGCTGTGACATTTTAGATTTGAGGCAGTTGCAGTGTAGATTTCTGCTTTATCTCTTTCTAGCTGTGTGACCTTGGACAAGTCACTTCATTCCTCAGTGCCTCTGTTTGCAAGCAGTATGATAATAATTATTTCATGGAGTTGCTGCCAACAGGATTATATAAGGCAAAACATTAAGTGAATTTAATCACAAAGTACAAAATTCCAGAACCTTTTCCCACGTATTTGAAAAAAATCCTCTTCTTATTCAGAGGAACAACCAAATCTGAATTTATGGATAGGTTGTTCAGGCAGGGACGTATCCTGCATTTCAACTTCATTCTGAAGTGTTTGCAAAGGATTTGGTCAGTTCACCCAAAACCATCCTTGTAGGCCACGCCAAATGTGATAGACCACTCTGAAGACACGTGTCATAGCTTCTGTCAAAACAACCCAGCATGAAGATAGCCTGTCTCTAAAGTAACACGCTTGAAGAGAAGGTGATTAAATAACACTGATGTGAGTTTAATTTGGAAGCAGTAATAAATTACCTTCATAAAATATTTTTCACTGTATATTTTATATAATATCACCAACTAAGAAAGGTTCATTTTAATAACCAGACAATGTAAACACTTGGGATTTCATTTCACCACAAAAAAGTGTGGTAAAAGAATATTTTTCTTTTTTTCAGGCTTATGTCATGGAATAGTTATACAGAACAAGACGATGAAAAACTTGATTGACACTCTGTAATAGTAGATCTTCCAGAAGTAATGACTCTCATTCACATGCTTGTCTCCTCTACTAGCTCCTACACTCTCTGAGGGCAGACACTATCTTGTTCACTATTTGTTCACAGCAGGTAGTGCATACAGTACACATATCATTTAATGCTTGTTGAATGAACAAAGCATGACTCCCAGGCACTGTGGTTGTCAGTCAAAGCTGATGTGTAGAATGAGAGAAATTTTAGAAGAAAAGTAATAATAGGAGCATTGCTAGAGGAAGAAGACCATGTGGGGAATAATAATAATAATAATATAATCCATGGGGGTGCAGTGGTGATTCTGCAGAACAGAAGATTCAAGAATAAAGTGGATGTTGATTTCTTTTTAAGAATAATTCGAGGCGTGTCATATGAAAAGCATCTAGATAGTAATGATAATTACTAACTCTTCTATAGTGCCTATTAGGATCAGGCACTATTTTAAATATTTTATATTTCTGAGCTCATGTAGTCCTCACAACAACTCTATGATGGGGAAACTGTTACCACCCCTATTTTACAGATGAGCATACTGAGGCACAGGAAGGTTGAGGGGCTTGCTCACATTCACAAAGTTGATAAATGTTATACAGCCACAATTTGATCTCAGGCTACATAACTATAAAGTCTACACTTTATAGTTTGCTATTCCTTGTAGTTTGGAGTACTTTGCTGTATTGGTGAATACAATTTAGTAGAAGTTACTAGATGAGGATTTAAATCAATGTAAAAAACACCCTTTGAACAATAATATTCAAAACTTAGAGAATTATAAAGGGTTCCCTCTTACTGATGTGGCAAGATAAAAGCTGGTATGTGAAAGTGTTTCTCATAAACCTAAAAATTTGGGATAGCTGCTTTAAGAAAAGCAAGTTTAATGATTTGGAGTGATTTAAAACTTCCTTTGCTATGAGAGAGTTTCTTTTTGATGTCAGCTTAGTTTCACAAATCACTGATTGCATTTTGATAGCTTGTTTGTTTTACCTGAATTGGGCTATTATTTGGATTTTCTTGTTATTAAAACAAAATTAAAAAAACAGCAAGAGATATAGGAAAATGGACAAGGCTGGAAGTTAAAGATGCAAATATTAGATTGGTATTTGCTCTGTACTGAGTGACTTTGCAGAATTCCTGTGAGTACTTTCTGAGCCTTCATTTCCTTATTTACAAAATAATGAGTGCCATGTTTGCTTTTCCTATTCCACAGGGCAATTTGAAAAATAAAATAAAATATCTGAAAACTATTTTGAAAATATTAAATATTAAAATATGAGCTATACTATAACATATACATTGCATCAGTTGAATGAAACAATACTACAAACAAATTAACAAACAGCCTTACCGATTTTAGCTTCAGAAAACATAGATATATTTCTAGGAGGAAAATTTCAAAAATACAATTGGAACACTACTTGAACTGGATTCCTTTCCTTGAATTAGAAGAATGCTAGGTATGCAAGCCATAATGTCATTTTTATTGTCTCACCCACCCCCTGGCTCACCTGTCCTGAGTTAGGGTAACATTCCTGAGCTTTGAGTCAAGTTTAAGCAAATAGAGGTAGAAGAGATTGGCTTATTTCTCAAACATTAAGAAATAATCCTGAATGTAAATAAATGGGTATCTATCCACCTAATATCTTTGCCTTTTTTTTGAAGGTGCTTTTAGATTTCCAATGCTAAGCTAAGCTATTTTTCTTAGGTTAGATTCCATTTGGGGTATCATTCCATTTTGGTAAATGTGTAAGCTGTAAAGGCAATCCAAATATATCATGGCTGGTCAAATAATATCTGTGTTACTACAGAAAGGTCTTCCACATTTTTTAGGCTTACTGGTAACCCTGCATAGTAATCGAAGACATCACCCAGCTCTGCCACACACTAGTTTTGTGACAATAAATGAATGCCTTCTTTCGATCATAGTTGCTGATATAAAAGAGAGGCTCTAAAATGTATGCAAAGACTAATTGTTAAGATATGAAATAACTACTGTACAATAATGAACATATAAGGCTGAAACTTCAGTAAATGATAGTGACTGATGTATTGACCACGGCAGCAGCTACTGCTACCTGCATGAGAAATAGCAGGGAAACTATGTCCAGCTTGCAAAGAAGATTCTATCAACCTATAAATACATAAATACAGACATATGCATGACACTATACATATTATAAAATGTATAATATAGAATATAAAAATATAAAAATTTATACGCATGTATGCTTGTGTATATATGTGTATATACACACACTATAAGGAGATAAAACAATCTTTAACCTCTATCTCTTGTCAAGAGACTAAATTAATTTTACAGTGATTATATTAGTGGTTTACTAGATACTTCCAGTGGTTAAAAACCAATACTTATATGTAAAATACTATTTTACAAATAAAAAGAATTAAATCAAGAAAGGTAAGGCACTTATGAACACAAATGACAAAGAAAAAGCCCTGAGGTAATTGAAAATGGGTAAACTCACTCTGTCTGGGCAAATTGGCAAAGATTTCCACAGGAAATAATTTATAAACTGGGTTTTGACTGAGAAAGAGCTTGTCAGGCAAAATCAGTTAAGAAAGTAAAGAGACATTTTAGGATCAATAAATTGGTGACCTGTGATTAAATGAAAGATGACATTATCTTCAATGACAAAAAGGACATTGTTTCATTTATGCTGAATCTATGTAGATCAACATTTTAAAACAATACACCACAGAGGTTCTCATTCCTATGAATATTTCCATAATTCATGCATTCTTTTTTCCCAAAGGATAGATCATTTGAAAGTTTAAAAAATGCATCAAGCTCATCAAGCTAAGTGAGTAAAATTGAAGCTTTTAAACTTATCAGTTCTAACCATTTGCCAAAAATTGGAATTAACTTTCAATTTTGCTACTATGCAACTCTATTTTGAGATAGAAGTGTTTCAGTTTTCCTCCCTGTGTGCGTCTCCCCCCCGCCCCCAACTGCCCCAATTAAAGCAGGTGTTCATTGCAGGGGGAGAGTTGAAATCAGAAACCAGAAGCAGCTTGAAAAGACATCCCTGCTCATGTTTCTGTAAACCTAAGCCCTTAGGAAAAATTAAGGGTTTTTGGAGGACTTAAAAGAGAGGAGTGTTCTTCACAGCCAGAGAGTTGTGGTGAAGAAGGGGACTTCCCATATGGAGGCATAGGTGCAGAGAGATTCCCTTGAACTAGAATAAGAAAGGAGAGAGAATAGTTTTTAGACATGAATCATTTTGACGCACGTCTAAGAAAATGGGGACCTACGCATTTTGTAAAGGTTCTAGTGACTCATTATATCACTTAGACTTTGGTTTGTTTTGTTGCAAGTAGCATAAGCCCCAATTCAAACTGGCTAACGCAATAAAGGGGACCCACTGGTTTTTTTTCTTATTGTTCAAGTATAGTTGTCTTCATTCCCCACCCCTTCTTGGTTTTGTTCATGTATTCTTTATAGATGTTCCTGAAAACCCTTCCACCTTTCCCCCTCTCCTCATTATCCCCTCCCACTTCCCCTCTAGTTACTGTCAGTTTGTTCTTAATTTCAATGTCTCTGGTTATATTTTGCTTGTTTGTTTTGCTGATTAGGTTCCATTTACAGGTGAGATCATATGGTATATTTCTTTTACTACCTGGCTTATTTCACTTAGCATAATGCTCTCTAGTTCCATCTATGCTGGTGCAAAGGGTAGGAGCTCCTTCTTTCTTTCTGCTGCTTAGTATTCCATCATGTAGATGTACCACAGTTTTTGATTCACTCATTTACTGATGGGCACTTAGGTTGCTTCCAGCATTTGGCTATTGTAAATTGTGCTGCTATGAACATTGGGGTGCCCAGGTTCTTTAGGTGTTTCATGGTGCTTAGGATATAATCGCAGAAGTGGACTCACTGTTTACTTTAATAAAAATCTCAAAGGAATGCCAAGACTGCTCTTTACTCCATTTATTCACTCTGCCATTAAAAATGCTACTCTTTCTAAATCTATAGTCCTTTTATGGTCATAAAATGGCTCCAAGCTTCTGCTATCCACAGTGCAGTCTTTCTCACTGCATGCCCATGCAAGAGGGTCGGTTTCTGTTTCAGAATTCTAAGTTAGAGTCACAGAATTCACTTGAATTGTACTGGATTATGTTGCATGGCTCCTGCTGATGGCCACTAAGGGAGTAGATTATGTTAATGGGCCTAAATTAATAAGGACCCACCCCTGGAGTTCAGAGTCACCTTAGTTTCCATCCAAGCACAGGATTTATGTAAGTAAAGACAAACATTTGAACTAAAATCTAAGCACAGCTGCAAAGTGGAAGGGAAGAAAACAATGAAATGCATAGAGAACAAACAAATGTCTGCTCCATTGGAAAGGTATAGCAGAAACTGACAGATTAGAAGGGACAACTGGGGGGACCATGAATGTTGCAGTAGTTACTTGGGAGAAAACATGACCAGACAATGTGTAGGTTGTCTTGTCACTGTGTAGAGACACAGAACTGTGGGATAATTCTGGATGGTTGAAGTGGTTGGAAAGAAATCGCTAGGAATGACTGAGGTTACATTTGCTGTTAGCTGGACAGTTGGGCTAAAGAAAAACGTACCTATATCAGTCATGGTTTGTTCAGTTGCAAGTAACAAAAATTCCCACATCTCAAGATGTGATATTTAGTGATGTGGGTACAATTGTGGGGCCCTATTCAGTATTCCTCCTTGGCCTTTTATGTCCCAATAGTCTTGCCATTACCTGTGTCATGCCCAGAACTCTCAGGGCACCAACAAGTCAGAGCTTTTCTCACCAAAACTCCTTGACAACCCACAACTTTTTGATAACAAGTCAGAGAAGGAGATCTACTCTGACTAGAAAATTCAACTTGGGAATGAGAGAGACTTGTCATTTCTCTGCAAGACTTTATTGTATATTTTATCTAAAAGTTGTTAGTTTTAGAAGTATCTTTATGCCAGTAATAATCAAGGGCATATCAAGGAAGGATTGTGGGTAAGAGAGAAACAATGTATTTACAGAAAAAATACATAGCCGGTTTAGGTGATGTGAGGGCACTAAGGACTAGATTAATGAACTGGAAGAACGCACTGGTTAATACAGAGGGTTTGTGAAGTGAAAGAAGGAAGATAACTCAGCTGGGAGCTCATAAAAAATGGAGAACATTGGAGTCAGTAGCTGAATTTCAGCAAAATGTATTTTGTGCCAATTCATCTAAATCAGCTCTTTGAGGTGTGTTTATTCGGCGCTCCTCAATCTTTGATGCTTACAAGTAAAGAAAAGTTAGATTAATGACCTCCCCCAATGACTGCAAACTATATATCTAACAGTCGATTTTTTTCTGACATCTGAGTCCAATGGTTAACAATGCAAAGCACTTTCCACATGTGCAGACTGTCAGTTCCCAAATCAGAAAGGTTTCTAGACAGTAGAGATCTGAATTCATAGACTTGTCACTAGCTATCCTTTTTCCTTGACACTGTTTTTTTTTTATTGCTCTTTTATTTCTGGGAGCTGGAAAACTGTAATAGGTTACTTTAAAGGAGATGCTGTGTGTAAGCTTTGGGGTATTAAGGTTTACTGCAACCTGCCAACACTATTCTACTGGGGAGCTTTGCTTTATGACCTTAGTGGTGAGAGACATGATTCGAATTTAGAAAGAGAATTCTAAAGAATTGAAGTAAGGTAACATTTATTCTGAAAACCTAGGACATGACTTAACTTTGGCATAGCTAAAATACAACACCAAGATATTTGTAGAAGCCTGCTTGCTGGCAAGTTACAATGCCTGATTTCAACTGGTCTGGCGAGGAAGAACTTCAGGGAAGGGTCATGCAGCCATTAGAAAGACCACTGTGTCTGGGTGAGTCTGTGGGACAGTCATAAAAAGAAAGGGATGCTTTCAGTTCCCTCTCTCTCTTTCTTCTTTGTCTCATTTCTCTGGCTCTCTAAGAGAAACACTTTGGCTCATTTTGGCTGAGGTGTCAGCCTCTGAGCTACACATCAAATCACTAAGTAAAGCTTTAAAAATAAAGGTAGCCCATAATTCCAGGCTCTATCTCCCAAGGTTCTGATATGCTTGGTATGGGGCAGGGCTCAGGATCAGTGCTAGCTTTTATTAGCTCATCAGCTGATTCCCATGAGTTGCCAGTCAACTGTGGGACCAAGGGTGTTGGGACTGACGGTCTTCCCTGGAACCACATGGTTAGAATGCAGAGAGGGGAAGATCCCCTGAAGAAAGAGAATATTATTCCCGCCAGTTTTAGTGTCTAGATGAAACAATAACTGTTATATGTAGAGATGGGCAATGGGGGAATCATTAGAATAGAATATTTTAAGGAGATATCAGAGCACCTAAAGCAAATATTATAGGCTGAAGCTATTAGAAACAAAATACACTGTAGCTCTTGTCTAGCCTGGAACTACATTATTATGATCTAACAAAGAAGAAAATACAGAGCTACAGTGGCACTCGGTTATCCTAGAGCAGTGATTTTCAAACAGTGTGCCACAAGAAATTTTGAAACATGCAATCCCAGACTGTTTAGTCAGGGCCACTGACTTCTTTCTCCTTAGATTTTCAAATAAAAAAATGACAACAGCCAATACAACAAAAGCTTTCCAGTGTGAAGGAATCTAAATTATACCTACTTTTTTTGTCAGATTGGCAACATGTATATGTCTATGTGTGTGTGTGTGTAACCATATCTATCTATATACACACACACACACACACACACACTTATATAAATTTTGGTGTGCTGCAGAATTTTAGTAATTACGTGTGCCATGAGAAGAAAAATGTTGAAAATCGCTGTTTAGAGGGAGCTATCACTGCAAACTCAAGGTCAGATTTCACTGAGATACTCAACATGCTTAAAAAATACATTGATAACTAGGTATTATACAATTTGGAGATTACTTAATAAGCTTATCATTTAGTGCATAGTCTCAGCCTCCCCCCCCACACACATGGGAAAGCAGACACGTGCATTTGCCACATGACCCAGCCCTACAATTATAGCCTGCAGTTATAGCAACATGACATCTTTAAAAAAATGAGACCTGGATGAATGTATTGTGTGTATAGTTTATAGTAACTAATAATATTGAATATCTATGATGTCCTATGAAGTCTTTTAGGCATTTTACATATATTGTTTTTATTTTTCATAACAATGCTAAAAGGAAGATATTAGTACTCTATTTATTTTGGAGAAAACCTAGGCATTAATAGGTTAAGTAACTTGCTCAAAGTCACACAGAAAGTATCTGATCCTAGATTCGAAATAATGTCTGAACTGAGTTCAAAAACTGTTTTTTTTTCCTATGGCTTATACAAACTTATGTTTGTTTCATAAATCTTACAATACTTTTCACCAAATAAAACTTTTATCACAATTTAACATGTTAAATACATATTTTTGTTTATTTCTAAATACATGCTTATGTTTGGGTGGTATCTATGTGCTTACATACATATACATAGACACTAATAATTGGATATGCATAAAGGTTAGAATTCATATAAGAAACTTATCTAATATTTAAAAAATTATTTAACTAAACTAGAATGAGATTGTGCTACAGTTGACTATATATAAAAACTGAAACCAAATCAAATATCACTGGGACTCTGGTGTTTCATTCCTGTTATTATTAATAGAAAATGCCTAAAGAGACTCAGAAAAAAACAAATTTAGAAACTCAAAGCCTCTACATTATTTGAAGTAATAGACCCTTAATTCCATTTGAATTTAGAAATTCTCATCTTTATGAAAATTCAATAATGTGAGAGAAACAAACAAGGCTTAAGTGATTAGACATCCAATGATGTTCTAACCGATTTGATCCCTGGATGAATATGGAGAGTATGTCAGTAGACAGCTTTAATGAGTCACTTATCTGGTGGTTCACAAAGACTGTTTTCAAAATTACCCACCTTACACCCAAAACTTGGTTCATCTCTAGGAATTTGTGGGGTTCGGTAAATCAGGCACTTTCCTATATAAATCTGTTTGTTTTAGAATGGGATAAATAATAAGTAACACAAGTCAATGATTTATAGTTAGGGAGATGGCTTAGATCTTTTATTTTTTTTATTTGTAAAAGAATATCTTTGACTTGTCAGCCAGAACATTCAAATAGTATCACATGGCAATACATTTTGCAGCTGTCAAGAAAACACCCAAATGTTCTTTCTTTTTTGGAGGCTGAGGATAAGCATTGGAGGAGGCGACAGATAGACAGTCACTTCAACGTCTCTGCTAAATCGCAAGCATGTGTGTTGGTCAGGGTTATGAAGGCATAATAAATCCATTATCCATGCTGGGTCAACCAGTTTCTCTTGATATAAATCTTATTGGAGGTACATAACCCATTAAATTCATATATGGAAACAAAATAAGTCACTTAGAGGCATGGACTTCATACTCAGCTAGCTTTGATACTGTCGTAAGCGCCCAGAGTGTCAAAGAGACTTGAAATGTCACAGTTGTCTATCTCTGAGAAGCTCAGACTATGTTAATGAAAGGAATTTGTTGGATTATAGCCTAGGCCTCTTTGATTTCTCTGCTCTCTCTGGCATTTTCCCATCCTACAAAACATCACAATCTGTTCTTCTAACATTTCTAACATATTTTGGATCACCTTCTCCTACATCACCACTGGCAGAATGGAGCTATTAATTATATGACTTGAAGTGCATACTTGTATCATCTGAATATTATGACATGTATACCCAATATCACAAAGTGATCTTTTTGAAACGCATTTATGATTATGTCGCTTTTCTGCTTAAAATTCTTCAAAGGCCATCCATTGCCTTCCCAATAAAATTGAAACCCTCCTATTTGTTATCCAAGGCATCTGTACACTCGGCCCTCTCCAGCTCTCTGGCCTGGTTTCTCTGTCTGAGCCCTACCTCATAATTTGAGCTGCAGTCTCTCTGAACTAGTTGTAGTTCCTTGAGTATGTTACTTTTCTACAGGCCCTTGAACATTTGTACCTGCTGTTCCCTGTCTCAAAGGGCACTTTCCTTCACTCTCTTTCCCCTAGCCAGCTTCCTCTCATCTTTCACAAGCCAGCGCAGGTGTAATGCCCCAGGGAAGTACCCCATTCTGAGCCAGGCATCTCCAGCACTCTGTCTCTCCTCATGGTTTCTGCCTATTTACTTCTTTATGTTCTCTACCAGACTGTAAAATGCTATGAAACAAGGGTTGTGACCAGTGCTTGTGTTCAGGAAGCGCTCAACAAACAAAAGGAACATAAGACATTTGTGGGATTCACCATATGTAGCAAGTAGCAGATACACTGAACAATTCTGACATAGAGGAGGAGTTATCAACTTGTCTTCAAATTGCCCAGTGGCTTTCCCTTTTCTTCTCATGTCATCATGGTAATATAAAGAACACTATGATAAAATACCTTCCATTGGGGAATTCATAGGTCAGTGGAACAGACAGATTTACTCATCTTTTAATGCAAGAAGTTTTCTATTTGTGTTCATTTCTGAAAGGGCACCTTGCCCAAGAGAGAAAGTCAGGAAAAGCTTCTTGGAGGATATGGCACTTGAACTTAATTCTGAGGGCAGTCTAACTCGGTGGCAATGAGCTTAGACTCTAGTGTCTGTTGGGCATAGGGCTGAATCCTGGCTCCATCTCTTACAAACATTGTCACTTTTGACAAGTGTTTTAATTTCTGAGCTTCAAAGTCCTAATATGTAAAAGGTAGTTAGCAATACCCACATCACGGAGATGTTACAAAATGTAATGAGTTTACTACTAAATTAAATGTTGTAGAGATTAAATACAGCAAAAGTACACTATAAACGCATATAGCAATGACCATAACTTCTTCATCATTGGATAGCTGACACCTAAAAAAGGATCTGAAAAAGCAAAGAACACCTGCTATAGAAGAAGTTAGGCCCACGAACCTAGAAGAATTCTAGGTTCATGTAAATTGCTCATTGAAACTGGGAAGCTGTTTTTAATAAGATTCCTCAATAATTCTGACAAATAACACTGTGAGAATCACCATGTTAAAACAAAGAAAATGCTAATAACAGTTAGGTATGCTGTTCTAAATGTTTGTATAAACTCATTTAATCATCCCAAAGGCCCTAGGAGGTCATTACAAAGTTTTTAGCCTTGTCTACAGATGTGGAAATGGAGGCACAGAAAGAAATATTCAACTTGAAGTAACTCAACCAGTACGTGATAGAGTCAGGGTTTCAGAGCAGGCCACGTGCCTCTACTTCACTGGACTTACAGAGGTAGGGCACAGGCATCATCCATTTGTGAGCCAAATATTCACTGAGTGTGTATCACATCCCTCCAGACACTATTCGAAGTAGGCTGAATGTAGAAGTGACTGTATTTCAATATAGAATATATTTATGTGGGGATAGATGTTAACACTGTAAACAATACATAGATGATTAGTATACATTTCAGATATTGATAAATGCAATTGAAAGACAAAATGATGGGAAGGAAAAACAACATTGTGGAGATGGTAGTGCTAATTTAAATGGGGTGCAAAGGGGAGATTTTTCTGAAAAGGAGACAGGAACAGATATTTAAATACTGAAGAGACCAAGTCATGAAAAGATCTGTGGAGAGATTTTTCTAGGCAGATGGAATAACCTATAGGAAGGCTTAGAGGTGGGAAAAACTTGCCTTTTTTGAGAAGTGATAAGAAATTCAGTGTAGCTAGAGTGAAATATATTCAAGGCGTTGGTGGTGAGGGCATAGTGTTGGAGAGAGAAGCAGGGGTCACACTGTGCAAGTCCTGGTCAATGATAAGGATGAGTGTAACTGTTGCTTCTTTGAGGGTTTTAATGGTAAAAATTGTGTGCTCTGGTTTGTATTTTTTAAAAGATTACTTGGGCTACTTTAAAGAGAAAAGTGGGCAAAAGTAGAAGCTATTTCAGTGGTTCAGGCATGGGATTATATTGGTTTGGACCAGGATTCAACAAAACAGGTGGCAAGATATAATTGATTTTGAAATATATTTTTATGGTAGTACCAGCAGGGTTTGCTCTGGTTGCTGAGGGAAAATGTGCAATTAAGCAAGATGCTTAGATGATTTTTTTTGGCCTGAATAATGAGAACAATGATAGAACCAATTAGTTAAGATGAAAAATATTAGGCTAGAAGCAGCTTTGGCCCTGAGTGTAGGGAGTGCAGGAAAATCATAAATTCTTTTGGGAACACAGCAGTGATGCCAACCAGCTAGCTGTCCACATTGCGAGTGCAGGGGAGACCATGATTTCAGATTTGGGAATCACCAGTTGGTAGCTACTATGTAAAGTCATGGGTCTGGATGAGATCACCTAGGGAATGAAGAGAGATTGAGGTCTGTTCACTGGATTTCTGGAGTGCTCCAACATTTAGAGTTGGAGCGAACAAGGAGACTGAAAAAGAGCACGGATGAGGTGCTTTTAATTGAGGTGGTCAATTAACAGTAGAGTGTTTTGCTCTTGAAGCCAAGAAATGAACACCTTTGAGGAAGGAGGCAGTGATTGCTGCATCAAATGCCGCTGAGAAATCAGTTAGAACTGAGAAGTGATATTTGTATTTAGCACGATGGAATCTCTCGTGACTTTAATAAGGATGTTTTTAGGGCTATTGTGGGGATGCAAAGATGAAATAAGTTAACTTTGTAAATGAGGAAATAGAGTTAACAAAAATAGGCAATTTTCCTGGTTATTTGGTAAAGCAAAATAGAGTACTAAGGCAGTAATAGGAAGGGAACTTTGGGTCAAAAGACTGTATTTTTTAAAATTTATTTATCTATTTGTAAAGATTTTACTTATTTATCTTTAGAAGGGAAGGGAAGGAGAGAGGGAGAGAAATGTCAATGTATGATTGCCTCTTGTGGGTCCCCTGCTAGGAACTGGCCTGCAACCCAGGTATGTGCCCTGACTGGGAATTGAACCACGATCCTTTGGTTCACAGGCCTGTGCTCAATCCATTGAGCTACACCAGCCAGGGCAAGGTTGTATTTTTTAAAGATGGGAGATATTGCACCATGTCTATATTAAGTTTTATCCAGGAACTATGAGAGAGAAACTGATAATGCAGAAGAAAGAGGAGAAAACTGCAGAAGTAAAATCCTTAAATGGATGAGAAGTTACAGACTCTAGGTCATGAGTGAAGAAGACCTGACCTTGGAAATGAGGAGGGAAAAGTCTTTCATTATAACAGAGAGAACCCATTAGCAGACCTGGTGATAAGAAAGTAAGGTGGTTTTCTTTTCTTTATTAACACTTGGTTTCTTTACTCCTTGCCATATAAAAGTACAGAATTTTCTTAATTTTTATTTCATCCTTTGCTGTAATTTTTAAAAGATTTTATTTATTTATCTTTAGAGGGGAAGTGAAGGAGAGAGGGAGAGAAATATCAATGTATGGTTGCCTCTCATGCATCCCATACTGGGAACTGGCCTGCAACCCAGGCATGTGCCCCGACTGGGAATTGAATCGTGATCGTTTGGTTTGCAGGCCCATCCTCAATCCACTGAGCTACACCGGCCAGGGCTTGTAAATTTTTTAGATTCACATTTTTTATTGTTGTTCAAAATCCTATCACTAAATGAATGGATCAAAAAACTATGGTACACGTACACAATGGAATACTGTGCAGCAGGAAAAAAAAAAAAAAAAAAAAAGGAGCTCCTGCCCTATGTGAGAGCATGAGGGGAACTGGAGAGCATTATGCTAAGTGAAATAATCCAGATGACAGAAGACAAATACCATATGATCTCACCTATAAATAGAACCTAATCAACAAAACAAATAAGCAAGCAAAATATGACCAGAGACATTGAAAGTAAGGTGGTTTTCATTCAAGTGCTTGGATTTCCTTTAGGACATAAGAAGAGAGGTCCACAGCTGAGCCTGAGGACAAGGAAAGACATGTTTGATATTGTTTTCCCAGCGAATGATAAAGTAATTTTTTAAAGAAATGTAAATATTTTCTAAAGAAATAAAGAAATTGCTAGGGTGTTTTGAGGATCCTTTTGAAATAAATAGTAATAATTTTAAATTGACATGAGGGATTGCTTCTGCCAGGTTCAGTTACCCAAATGCTGTCTTAGAGTAAGTAGAAAGGTATTGGTTTAATTACAGAATCTTAACCAGAGATGAGGTTTTGTTTGCGAACACTAAAGAAAAAAATGGGAGAGAGAGAAGAGGAAAACTGCTAAGTGTATGAGAAGGAGAACTGGAATATAGGCAGTTATGGGGAAGGGAGGGCATAATGAAAGGTGAAAATGGAAGGGAAATGATGGAATCAGTGACTCAATGTCCCAAGATGGTTGGAAAGTTTTTGAGTGGGGGTAATAGAATAAATGGTAAAGACAAAGAGAAGATGATGTTTAACATAGACGTTTATGGAAAGAGCTGCAACGAATGGCAATGACAAGGTTTAGAGTATAACAGGAAACCCCAGCGTAGGAATGAGGGAGGGGAGAGAGATGTCAGGCTAGATCATGAAACAACTGTCAGAACCCAGACTAGAACACACAGTTGTTCAGACTCAGACTGCATGTTTTAGTTCACACCAACATTAGCTTCTTAATATTTTTGACTTATTAAAACCAGAGTATCTAAATAATGGTGCATTCAAGATGTTTTTATGTATGGAGTCTGAGGAGAGAGAAGGGCTGGTTTTATGAGTTGGAGCTCTGTGCACATGGGGCCCTGTGTGTAGAAGGGCCCATGCTCGGTTTAAGGCTCTGCTGTTGCCATCTTTTAATTCTTACCGTATTTTAAACCACGGCACCACATTTTCATTTTGTACTGCGCTCCACAAATTATATAGTCAGTTCTGGAGAGAAGATTAGTAATTTAGAAGGAAAAATGTGTCCTTTCTTCTCATTTGGGCTAATTTTCCACAAGCTTCACTTTTCTCCATTTAGCATACCATGAAAGTTTTATCAGAGTTCATAATGGCAGTTTTAAAGTGCCCATCTGTCAGACACTTAACTTTCAATGTAAATTTCCTTTTAAAACCACTCACACTTAATAAAAATTAGGCTGAGTATGATAAATTCCATGACTCATGGAAGCAAAAAATCCAAAGAAAAAATAAATTTAAGTGCTGGTCTAGAGGGTAAATTCATACTGGAATAATAGCTTACACTTTAATTTTTAGTTCTTATTATAAATGTTATATATGTTTGTCATGGAAAGTGTAAGAAATAAGTATAAGTAAAAAGATGAAACAGAAAAATCACCCAAAAATCCTCCACAAGTTAACATTTTGGTGTATATACTTCTAGGCTTTATGTATGTATTTATAAATGTATATTTTGCATGTATACCTTTGTTTGTGTTTATTAGAATATATTTTCAATATAATTTTATAACTTAAATTTTAATTTAATAACATAGCTTACTTACATCTTTGTTCTCATAATTAAATATTTAGAAATACTATTACAATATAATTTAATATGACTTTCTACAATATGAAGATATAATAATGTATTATTAAATACTTGTGTATTTAATTCTTCACTATTATAAACAATACCAATATGAATATTCTTTGTGTATTTGTGTGTTTCAATAAATACAATTTTGGGGAATATGGATGAACATTGTGTTAACACTTTTGGTCATTTTTTTTTGTAGGCAGTCTTTGGCCTTTCTCTTACTGCTTTTGTGAAATATCTCTATGTACCATGGTTGTGTTGCACAGAACTTTCCTAATTTGTCAAAGCCTTGGAAAGGCCCTAGCAACATATTTTCAGAGACCTGCAGGGCTTCTATGTTTTTCTCTGTAGGAATGCATTAAAAATCCATCACTTTTTTTAAAACTTAAAAATGTGTGGTAATATCAGTTATAAAGATAGTATTAAAATCACATAAATGAAAATATTTTATAATGTATTCTAAAATACATGGTTAAATATTAATAATGAAAACAATAGGAAAAATTATTGCATTAGCTCACTGAACATTTATTTGTCTTTCCCATTCATTTGTCCAAATCTTGGCAATGCAATCTATATACTGAATGTTCTGGTTATTTGCTCTGTTTGTCTCCATGCCTTCCACTGCAAGAATTATGTTAATATTTTCACTGTGACTCCTGTTGGAAACTTCCAGAGTATAATAGACAATTGTGCAATTTCACAAAAACAACCCTTTAGGATGTAAATGTGGAAAGCAAGATTAGGGCTTTGGATTATTAGATGTTGCTTACCCTCTCCAAAGTAATTTCTTCAAACTCATATTCAATTTCTGTTCCATTGACCTGTAAATAGAAAAAAGAAAGAGAATGATTAAAGACATATTGCAGTGAAGACAGCTTCATTTTAAATAACATCTGGGGGATAAATCTTATTCTAGCTAGAAATAAACAATACTTTCTTGATTTTTGTGATTGCATGTATTTATCCAAATACAACACAATCCAAGCTATTCTAAAATGTATGAGTAAGACACTACCAAAACAACAACAACAACAAACAACAACACAAATTTTGCATCTCTTAGAATTTTATATTTTAGGTCATGAACAAAGAAATAAACATTCAACCAGAACAGAATGAAGAAACAAGAATTTATAAAAATGAGGACAGGCTTAGGAACCTCCAGGATAACTTTTAACATTCCAACATCTGAATCATAGAGGTGCCAGAAGGAGAAGGGGAAGACAATACATTGAAAACTTATTTAAAAAAATAATGGAGGAGAATATCCCAAATCTGGCAAAGGAAACAGACTTCCAGGAAGCTCAGAGAGTCCCAAAGAAGTTGAACCCAAGGAAGCACACATCAAGACACATCCTAATTAAGCTGCCCAAGATTCAAGATAAGAGAATCTTAAAAGCAGCAAGAGAAAAAGACTGAGTTACAAAGGTGTTCTCTAAGACCACCAGCTGCTTTCTCAAAAGAAACCTTACAGGCAAGAAGGGGCTGGAAAGAAGTATTCCAAGTCATGAAAGGCAAGTACCTACATCCAAGATTACTCCACCCAGCAAAGCTATCACTTAGAATGGAAGGGCAGATAAAGTGCTTCCCAAATAAGGTCAAATTAAAGGAGTTCATCATCACCAAGCCTTTATTACATGAAATGTTAAAGAGACTTATCTGAGAAAAAGATGATAAAAAATATGAACAGTAAAATGACAACAAACTCACAACTATCAACAACTGAACCTAAGATAATAAAAACAAACTAAGCAAACAACTAGAACAGAAAGAGATTCACAGAAATGGAGATTACATGAAGGGTTATCAGTGGGGAGGAGGAGGGGGAGAATAGGGAAAAAGGTACAGGGAATAAGAAGCACAATTGGTAGGCACAAAATAGACAGGGGCAGGTAAAGAATAGTATAGGGAATAGAGAAGCCAAACAATTTATATGTATGGCCCATGGACATGAACTAAGGGTGGGGGACTAAAGGGGAGAAAAAATGGGACAACTGTAGTAGCATAATCAATAAAATATATTTAAAAAAGAGAATTGTATATCTGGGGAAGAAAGAACAATACAAAATATGTACCATGAATTTGCAAAGAATAAACCATTTAGCAGTAATGTTACAGTTAGAAGGGAAAAATTTCCTAATTTATTTTGTAACTTTTATGAATGAACACTAAAATATGACCTTAAAAAACAGTTTTAAGGGCAGCACACTGCATGCAATTTTTTAATGTAAAATATCATTAAGAATGACCATTTCAGATAAGAAATGGCTCAAACTCAGGTATTCATCCCTATTATCCCCTTATTATATTTATTAGCAAGCCCTGGACCATGCAACCATGCCTATGAACTTCAGTTGCAATAGAAAAAGTGCAAGGTAGTACATGGTTGAAATTCTTAGTGAGACATTGTTTTGACTATCCAACCAGCCCTTGAATTGATCTGAACTTACAGAAAGAAATACATTTTAAATATAGCCAGGCAACATATAACATATGCCTTAGGTTTCAACAAATGTGCATACAGAATATATAAAGAACTGCTTTAAAATAATCCAACAAATATTCAATTTCCATTCTTATCTATCACCGATTCTTTTTGAGTCAGGCAAAAGTTCTGAGCAAAAAAAAATCTCAAATTGCTAGTTTCTTTTTTGTTATATGCGTCTCAGCCACATCAATGACACTTAGGAATCAGCAAGAGAGACTCATTTTTAGAAAAAAAATATTTTATTTATTTATTTTTTAGAGAGAGGGGAAGGGAAGGAGAAAGAGTGGGAGAGAAACATCAAAGAGTGGCTACCTCTCATGCATCCCCTACTGGGGAACTGGCCTGCAACCCAGGCATGTTGCCCTGACAGGGAATTGAACTGGTGACCCTTTGCTTCACAGGACCACACTCAACCCACTGAGCTACACCAGCCAGGATGAGAGACTAATTTTTAAAAAATTTTTATTTATTTACTTATCTTTAGATGGGAAGGAGAGAGGGAGAGAGACATCAATGCATGGTTGCCTTTTGTGGGTCCCCTGCTGGGAGTTGGCCTGCAGGGGACTGGCCTGCAACCCAGGCATGTACCCTGGCTGGGAATTGAACCTCGATCCTCGGGTTCACAGACCTATGCTCAATCCACTGAGCTACACCAGCCAGGGCTCTAATTTTTAACTACCAAACTGTCATTTTTGTAGAGTTGTAACTTAAATTGACTTTCCCCTCTTTAGAAGAATTTAAGCATAGTTTTGCAGATTGAGAGTTCTGTGGAGGCAAGGAATGGATAGCCTCATAGCCTGGCAAGAAAGAATTGATGAAGAAAAAAAAGTGAATGAACTAAGTACTTCTCTTCCACAGGGAATGGGGAAGTAGTAACATCAACTGAAGGTGTAATTATAACTATAATCAGCAAATTCAAAGAATAGATTTCATTTATGTGTGTCCACCAGCCACTTAGAGCATGTTTTTGATTTTCTAATTACATGAGCTAATTGGTGAATCACATTTTATTGTGTTACTACATTATCAAACAGCCCTAAACCAAATTTGATTTTCTGGGCTTCAGCAATTTAATGACTCAGAGAAGAGGAATTGATGAGGTTAGAAAACATTAGCAGCTTTATGGAGTTTTTGTTCTTCATGTGTAAAAATATAACACAAAATTCAAATTGCCTGTATGTGTGTGTTTTCATAATAATTCTTTCTGTTTTTATAACTTTGTTGAAATAATAGAGGAAGGGCAGAAAGAGAAGGCTGAATTAATGTGACATTTTCATTCTCTCAGCAGGGCTCCCAGAAGCTTTCCTTTGCTTCACTGCTTCCCTAGAGTGAAGACCTTCACATTATTGAAGTGCAGCAAATGGAGAAGAAAAAAAAAACTTCAAAGAGAAGAAAACGAGCTCTGATAATAAAATCTAAAGGCTCAGAGTGAAAGACATTCTATTAGGTAGTACTTAAAAGACAAATAAAATTTAGGGGCACGTGTTGCACAGTTGTGGTCTACAAAAATCTCTGCTTCACGTGTGCCACTATGATAATACATGCTGATTTTTAGATGCTAGAACCAGCATAGATACACACCCAAATTAGTCTTTGAAAGTTCCCTGGTCAACTCAATGAACTATTGCAGGCTCATACTTACTTCATGAGTTTTCTAGTTTTCAACTTAAGAAGGTAAGATCATTTGCCTCATTTAATGGTATTCAGGATGTCTTCATATGGAAGGACTATGCCATCTGGGTTTGGATGCAAACTTGCTTTTAAAATAGAGCACCCCATGACTACAACATAATTCAGTAAAGTGAAAACATGTGAAAGGTTGTTAGCATATATGAAGCAATATTTCAACCTTTAACTGAGAAATTTAAATCATGGTATCATGAGAACCATTGTGGGAGTTTAGGAAAGACATTTAAGAGGCCTCTCATCATTAGGAGCACGTGATCTATATTCTGCCTGCAGACCCCTAAGACAAGAAATCCTGCCACCTTCCTTGGCAAAGGCCTTGGAGGAAAGGATAAGATAGAAAGAATAACTAAGAATACTTCCATTTAAGTAATTCATAAGAATTTAGTGACTTTTCAAATGATTATACTGACGCAATATTCTTTAAATATTTTCCACATTTTTTAGAGGAGTAGTTGCTTATTAAGTGGCAAAGAGCCAAGAAGTATGAACAGTAATTCCTTCCTCACCATAATTTTGTGGATTCTCAATGAAACAAAAAAGAATAGCTCCATCATTTTCTGGGGGGTCCACAGATAATTCATTATGTGAACTTGCTTGGTGGTCTCACTCTCCGCACCATCAGTTTATCAATCTACGTTTTTCAATTCACTACGTTCTCTTCCTAAAAAAGAGTTTTACCAAATAATATTTTTGCTCTTCCTGACCGGTAATATTTCCCCAGCTATGTAACCACCCCAGGAATGTTCACTGCTCCTGAGAGCTGGGGCCCCGCCAGCTGTGTGGGGAGGGTTTCTGTTATTCCAGCTCTGTCTCCAGCCATCACGTACAGTCTCTTCTCTGCCTTGTGACTAGAAGAGGGACAGGCCGGCAGTGCTGTAGACACGGAGGGCCAATAAAGTGGATGGAATTTCCCAGTTTTGAAAAATCTGTTTTTCTTCAAATCCATGCTTTTTCTGAACCTAATGGTTCTGTGGTGACAGCTGGTAGGTTTCTATGGTGGCCAGAAAAATCAAATTAATGCCGCACATTGTCCTGTACTGTTCTGGGCACGTAGCCTTCCTGGCATCACAGGGAAATGAAGACAAGAGAGTGACCCACTGAAATTCGAACTTGGTATTTAAAGTTTTAGTTTCTTTAACTCTGAATGCTTTACATGTTTCCCTCCCTCTGACGGCCATTAGTTAATTTCACTGTCCTTCTGTTTTCTTCAGTGCTGTAGTTGCCTCCTGACTGAATGATAACACAATTTCATTGTGAGATGTATTTTTATCTCCTGAAAAGAGGTTTTTCATGAATAACACATGCAAATTATTCTGTTTTAGTGCTCTTTCATTGTAATCTTAAGTAATGTTTTCTCTAAATTGTTTTTCCTCTTTGCCCCATTTGTAATTTTATTAAACTTAACAGCATATTAAAATCTGAGATGAATGAATTTTATACATTCCCATATCACACATATTGTAAGAAGTGCTAAAACAGGAATATCAAAGCTTCTTAAGACTAAATACAGTTCCACTCAATGAACAATTATTGAGCATACATGATGTGTATGCTCAATATACATTGAGAAAATTAAGATTTTAAGATATGACCCCCATTCTTAAGAAACATACAATTCTCAAGGTGCACTGGATACAAATATATTGAGGCCTCACAGAAGTGTGATATCCAATATACAAAACAGAGAGTTGGACTAGAGCCCCACTGTTATCACATGCCAGATCTACACAGATCTACTTATTATTTGTTGTATAAGTAAGGCCTCACTTAATGTCTTTGGGGAATTCTGTGACTTTGAGCAAAATGATATACAACAAAACCAATTTTACCATAGACTAACTGGTATAAACAAGAGTGGATACCATCCCAACAATGTCATAACAAAACGATATTGAATGAACAACCTTATTTGAGGATCTTTCGTATTTAGATTTGATTCTTTAGTAGCATAGCACATGATAAATAATGTACCAATTTTGTCCGTTATTATCAGTAATTTTGATATAGTAAACTCGTCTCTGAATCTGTTGTGGGTACTTAGGCTGTAGCATCTTTGCTACAGACATTTTTCCTGCAAATATTTTCATGGCATAATTAATTGGCCACAAGTCAGTGTGACCATTAAGAAAGATAAAAGAACTGGCTGAGAGTTTGGGGTGTTTTTTGTTGGGTTGGTTTCATTTTTCCATGATTCCAGGAATCAGTGAACCACATGTGATAGATTTAATGTATTGAAGCTAGTTGTCCTTTTGGTTTCATTCCATTGAAGGAGTTCTTGTCGCTACTCCTATGTTTATGTGTATACATCTCAGCCCACTCTTCCAATGGTCTGTACAGTCACAAGAAGGTAGGTGGTGGTGGTCTTAGTCAGCATTTCTTCTAAATGACAGTGATTTGTCCTGAGAATTGGTTTCTTATTTTGAAACACACCAGCTTGGGAGAAGAAAGAGAGGTCTAAGGCCCTCTTTGAGGATGCAGATTTGATTGAATCCACATTTTCCACAAAACAAGAAAAGTGCTTAGGTAGAATACACAAAATAAAATCAGTTATTTAAGCAGTTTTTCCATGAATCTACACACATTTTAAGTACAGTCTTTTTAATTTTGTTATTCATTTTTTTCATGTTTCATTTTGTCCTTCTTAATTTCCCTCTTTTATTTGTTGTGATTTTATCATTTTTAACAGCAAAATTGCCTTACAGACAATTAGTTAAGTGGCAAAAATGCTTGCAAGTAAAAATGTCTATGGCAAAGATGCTTTGGTGAAAATACTGGACACACTCTGAATGCCACAGTTTTAGTAAACTATAAAGCTGCTGCTGGACTTTGGGAGGAATGTGATGATCACTGAGACTATGGGATCTGGTTTCCATGGCCTCTGGACACTCCCAGAGCAAGACAGGGCCCAGGTCACTCTGCTTCATCTAAGGCCCAGGTCACTCTGCTTCATCACAGTGTCTGGCACTCACAGGGACAGAGACTACATGAATGATACAATAGAAAAATTAGTGAATCAATAAGTAAATAAGGTTTGTTGAGTTGATAAAACCTGATGTCCTCAAAGAAGACTCTGCTTGCTAGTTGGGGATGCAGTTACCACAGGCTCTAGGCCTTCCAGCACTTCCAGCTTAGGTATCTTCACTTCTGAGATCAGATCAGCTCCTCTCAAGGAGCCCTTGCAGCCCAGGGCCACAGTCATCATCAGACAGACCAGAGACTCTACACACACAAACACATGCAGGCAGGTTCCCATTCCTCTTACTTAGTATCTTGTCAGTATTTAGTTTTCTCTTCTACTGGAGAACCTGTCTACAATAAACATTTTAGGCTCCTTATACATAAGTCTCCTCTGTGTACTCTCCTATGCTCACTGGTAAGGACATAGGGTAAAAAGGAGAAGACACAGATTTGAATCTTAGTCCCAATGTTTATGAGATGTGTGAAGGCAGTCAGTTTTCTTAGTCTTTCAAAACTGTCCTTAATTCTCATGTGTAGAATGCTATTAACAAGTACTTCTCCCATATGGTCATTGTCAGGGTTAAATTAGATAAATTACGTGAAATATTTAGCACACATCTTGATTGATAAAGAGAAAGTGGGGAAGAATAAATGAAATTACATATTATTAACTGCCTGACATATGGTATGTCTTTAACACTGAGAGACATTCTACTTAGTTCTGGATTACCAATCTACAAGTGGTACAAGATTTATTTGATCAAATATTGAATGCTTCCTAATTTTCTCAACAGTATAAAACACCACTTAAGCAAACCAATTTTCTCCTGTAAAATCTACTAAAAATCTTTGTTTAGCCCAAACACTTTTTTCCTGAATCCATCCAAAATGTACTGACTTATGGATAGTTACCATCTTAGCTTTTTTTTCCAAAATCAGGTTAGTGTGGCCCTCACTCAGAATATTACCTCAACTGTACTTTTCTCCCAATGTTCTGTCCACTCACTTGCACATTTTCTTCTAAACATTCTCTTGCTCAGTCTTGTCCATTATGTTGCTCTGCTATTGACACTCACTTCTCTAAAGCTGCTCTGGGTACATTCCTTACATCACCATCTCATGAGGATAAAGATTGTATAATAGTCATTTTTGCTCCACTGTAGCTTCTGGTACCATGCTCGTTCATAGTAGGTCTCCAGAAGAATTATTAGAAATGAGTCAACTGAGAACGCCACAAATTGAATTGTCATTAAACTATTTTCCATCTTCAAGTTAGTTAGCCCTTAACCACTTCTGTGTTTTCCTATGGAATAAGACTTGAATTAATTCCTACACACCCCAAAATTTACATCCATGCATTGGAAATTTCTAATTTAAATCACGAATTAAAGCATTAATCTAATACTTATTGAGTACCTACCATGTACAGATAGAATGATAAGTCCTGGGGATACAAAGATGAATGAAATGTAGCTCTTGCCCCCAAAGACTCAGTCTAACAGAGAGAGATAAATGAATGGAAATAAGCAACAAAGAGATATGGGTGCTGTGATAGACACCTGTAGACTACAGTAGCTGCAGAGGTGACACAGAGGAGGGAACAGGTGGTTTCACCTAGAGAGTCAGGGAAGGCTTCACGGAGAGGGTGGGGTACAGTGAAATGTTTTCACGGGCAAGTGTTCATCAGAATGAGTTGAAGAGAGACAGGCTTACCCAAGGCATAGGGAGTAGCATTAACTACTTATTCAGAGTGCTCTGCTGAAGAGACCGCTGGACTTAGAGTTAGAAGATCTGTATTACAGTCTTCATTCTGTGGTTTAACATGCTGGTAACCTTGATCAAAGCACGGTACTTCAATTTTTTATGTAGAAGGATGATTTCTGAGGTCCCTCCCAGCTCTGACCTTCTAGAATCAGGATTTTTCTTCCCATCTATTGTTTCAGTCATATTTACTATGTCATTTTCATCAAGGTGCACCTGCTCAAATTTTATTATGGATTTTTCTATTACCCTCTATTCCAAAGATCTCAATCAGCAACCTATACTCCTACCAACTGGAAGCTCTCTACAGTCCATGAATGTCTGCCATGCTTCTTCTTCTTCTTCTTTTTTTTTTTTAGATTTTTATTTATTTATCTTTAGAGGGGAAGAGAAGGAGAGAGGGAGAGAAATGTCAATGTATGGTTGCCTCTCATGTGTCCCTTGCTGGGAATTGGCCTGCAACCCAGGCAGATGCCCTGACTGGGAATCGAATTGCGGTTCTTTGGTTTGCAGGCCCACACTCAATCCACTGAGCTACACCAGCCATGGTTCTTCTTTTTAACCTATAAAATCACCTCCATCAGGGAGGAAACTAAAGGGCAGTATCACCCACTCTTCTTGGCTCCACTCAAGGACCTCACTGTCAGTGCCATCTCCACGTCTACTCCTCAAAAATCTCAAGGTTTTGGGGGAAATAAAAGCTATCTCTTTTTTTCTTTTAATGAACATGAATGGGGGACCCATGGATGGAGCCAAAGGGGGGTGGGGTTGGGGGTGGGAGGTGGGCATGGGTACGGCAGGGGAAAGAGGTGGTGGGAAAATGGACACACCTGTATTCGAATATCAATAAAAAAGTAAAAAAGAAATAAAGGCATATTTGAATAATCCCAAATAAGGTGAGTTTAGTCAGTTGGGGAAAAAAAAGAAAATGAAGAGATAAGGGAGTTTGCTCTACTATAATGCAAAAGAAGGAATAGCTGGAAAAGGCTGCTGTTCATCACCTCCATCTTTTCATCACATTTAACTTTAAAGGTCTCTGTTGCATGGATGAAAAACCATCAAGCACTGAAAAAACCAAAGTCAACCCACCAGCATGGCAGCTCTGATCAGGATGAGAACATCAGTAGACAAAGGCTGGAGGCTTGCAGCCCACAACTAAGCTGCACATCACTTTCTGTTACTAGCCCATGCCCCTTCTCCTGGATGATCTCTGCCTAACATTGTGCCCTCCTTTCATAGTAAGAGGAATTATTATACAAAAATGAAAAGCTTAGTTTCTGGAATCCAAAGGGGCTAAATTCCAATCCCAGTTCTGTCCTAAGCTTTCAGAATTCATTTTTCTTATATATTATATACATTTGTCTAAGTGTCAATAATGTTCATTTAGACACTTAAAAGTAAGCAAAAGATTTTCTGTTTAAGCTTTGTAAAGCACCTATTTTAATATAAGGTATGCCTCTGGTTATTTTATGATATTATTCACTTATAATGAGACTGGTTTAAAATATGCAGTTTTACAAGGAGGTAAATCTTTTAACAAACACAAATTATAAAAATATTTATTGATGCCTCAGTTAAGATTCTAATTTTTGTGAGAGCACTACTCCTATTATTCCTAAATGTGCCATATAAGTAAAACCTGGGTTTAAGTTACAACTTCTAATCTTAATTAAACAAGCTTCTGAGCTCAGTGAATTGCTAAATCATAATTCTTACCAAGAAGAAAAAAATCACTATTTTATCATGTTGTATTCTTAAACAATTTTTGGGGTTTTGTTATTTTTTTCTGCCTTTGTTATTAGACTTTATATTGCATAGAACTTTAGGTCTAGAAAAGTGATCATAGATGATAATTACTAAATGTGCTTTTTTCATTTAATTATAAATCATTCTTTTAATTAAGTAGAGTTTTACCTATAAAAATCACAATTTTATTTTCTGTCCAGAGAAATCAAGGAAAATAGCTTAGAGTTCTTACATGTATAAAAATAAAGTCATTTTGTATATGCAAAGCTGCCTTGATTAAAGGCTTGGTAATGAAAAAAAATGTCACTTAATTCAGAACTGGGTTTGCCTCTGATTTGGAAATGGCTCATTTCTTCCCAGCTTTGCTCCCTTGCTTTGTGCCATATGCCGGATGGTGTAATAACAGGTGGCTTAATTGCCTTCACTTGGCTCCAGCCTGAGGCAGGATGCTTTGTTCTTTGGGTTTTTTAATACTCCGTAAGTTTAAACATGCTCTTTGAAAGAAGAAAATGGTGTTAAGAACACAATCAATTAATGGTTGTAAAGGTATCATAATATACCAGGTTTTTGTCTCATCAAACCCTTCTCTCACCTCTTCACTCCCATTGGCAACCACCAGGACAAATGTAAGCGAAGTGTCTAGGAGAATCAAGAACTCAAATCACATGGCTAAAAGGTGAGAAACAACAAAAATAAGAAACCAAACCAGTGCTTTACTATAAGTTGAAACTTTACAAATAGGATGACATATGCAGAGAGTCAAGAGTATTTTTCTCTTTCACTTGGGTATAATAAGACTACAGTATTAGGCAGAATATCAGTTTTATTTATTTCTTCACCTTCAATGTCTCCAAACCTCTGCAATCTTGCTTGTGCTCCACCACCATAAAAAAAGCTCTTAAGATCAACAAAAACTTTTCTACATTTGAATACAATGATCTCCTTGATTTTTCCTGGTTTTCATGCAGCATTGGACACTCTAGTGACTACTCCTTGAAACTTCCTTTTCCTCTGCAACATGGTTGATATCTTTGCTCATCTCCCTCCTATTACTTTGTCCACAGAATTTACGGCCAATGTTTTCCTCTGGCCACATATGAATATTCACTAAGGTCTGCCCCTATTGGTAGGCAATCTTTAGCTGAATTTTCATCTCATCCAATTTTTATTTTCTAAGTAAATGCCTTACCCCAGTCTCAATAAGTCTAAAACAGAACCCATCATCTTGTCTAATTAAAACCATCATTTCCTCTAGTCTACTCTATGTATCTATTAAGGAAATTCTATTTTTTCATTTACATTCTCTACATTAGTTATCAACACCTGACATCCTACTTCAAGTCTTTATTATTACTTCCTTAAGAACATTGATATAACTTATTTAAAATAGTCCTGCCTTAATCATTTTTCAACATCAGTCTATTCTTTATATTTTTTGAGATTTATCTTTTTAAAAAGCAATGTTTCCATCACATATTTTGCTGCCCAAGTAGCTTTAATTTTTTTCATCCCTAAAGAACATTCCAAATCATTCACCAGCTCTGCTTTCTAGCTACAGACCCTACTTCCTATCTTCTAAGGTGTTTTCTAGCCAAGTAATTGTGTTGAATTTATACAAAGAACTTTCTTTCTTTGGTATTTTCTCAAAGATTTCATTTATTTATTTTTGGACAGAGGATAAGGGAGGAAGAAAGAAAGAGAGAAAAACATCAATGTATGGTTGCCTCGTGTGTATTCTCAACTAGGGACCTGGTCCACAACCCAGGCATGTGCCCTGACTGGGAATTGAACCAGCAACCCTTTGGTTCACAGGCTGGCACTCAATTCACTGAGCAACACCAGCCAGGGCTCTCTGGTATTTTTATTAAAGTCATATCTTCTACCCTATATGTCTTTATTTAATCTATGCTTATTAAAATCCTAAGTACTTTAGAAAAAAACATTTTGTGATGCTTAGAATGTCCTCGGTACTATCTTAGGTCCTAAAAAAGTAAAGAAAACGAAGACCCACCCTCACGGAGCTTGATTCTATTCGGGGAAGTGGGAAGCTTCCATTTCTGCCAGCCAAAAGCATCCCTTTTATAAAGTCAAAAGTTTTTTTCTGGTCAACCCCTTGAAAAATCACCCCTCCATTGTCTATAATTCTCCCCCCAAACCTACTAACAATGATTACTACTATTACTGATGCTGATGCTGCTTTTTTGTGAACAATCTACTACATGCTAGGTGCTATCATAAATGATCTAATAATTACACTAATCCTGAGAGCTAGACATTTCAACATTAATTTCACTAACTGAGGGAGCCACGTTTCCAAGTTAAACAAATTACCCAAGGCTACACAGCCACAACCAACATGAAATTGGACTATCTTGTTCATCCTTCTCATCACTTAGTGACGGGAAGTATGTGCTCAGTACAAATTTGTGGAACAGGATTAAAGAATGAGCACCAGTAAGGTGGGCGAAAGACATGGGAGTACTTAGTGTTTTAGTTGAGGAAAGTCGAATGTTAAAGGATTGATCCTTCTTCCCGGTCACACATGGCACAGACAATTTCCCACTCGCACTGGCCTTTCTCAGGGTCAATGAGCATCCTGAACCCGCACTTTCTCTTCCCTCAGATGCTGTCCTGCTGCTCAGGTAAGGTGGTGTCTTCTAATTTTTCTCCTCCCATTAAGATACATAATAATAAATACCCAGGGTACCCATTTCAAAAATAGTTACTGGAGAAATAAATCCATTGAACCTTATGCCAAGGCATTCTTATTTGCTATAAGTCTTTGCAATCCCTTTCTACTCAAAAGTTTTACTTGTCATTGTCAGTTTCCAAAGAAGTGAACTGCCTTAATTTCTCTGATCATTTTTACTTCGAACCTTACTAACAATGAGATGACTCCCTTTTCATCTAAATACAGGCCACCCTTCAAGATCAATCCATCAGTCAACAAATATTTATTGAGTGACTATCCCACCTTCTTTGCTAACTCCTAAGATCTCTTTGCGCCTGATTTTAAAAGTATGTCACTATCTTGACAACCTTGGAAAAGAGCAATAGAGCCCCATCACCCTGCTAATTTATCTGCTCTTTTATCAACATCACACGAAGAATGTTTTAAGTTCTATGTGATTCTAGAAAAATGCTTTGGGCTGCTTGTTACAAAAAACAGGTCAGATCCATCTTTGTGGACCAGATGCTAAGGAAAGCATTGTGATGCTTTATTTTATTTCACCTTTTTTCAAAGTTCCACAGGGCTATGACGGAGCTATTAATGTTGTTTCTTCCTCCCCAGCCTCCACCTCACCAGTTGATACAATCTTAAGATTGTAAAGTTTCAAGTTCTTTATATGTAAATATTCTCAGATTATGCTAACGACAGTAGTAAACATTTAAATATTATTCTCATACATTATTACATGTGCTCCTCATAACCATTTCATGTGGGTGGATAGTAATTGGGTTGGATAAGAATTGAATGATATAATTTTATAAAGATTTAGTGGTTAGCATATGGTGAATCCTCAAAAATATTAACTACGATTATTTTATTTTAAAGTTTTTCCTAGGTCTCCAATTGGCATATTGAAATTCTGCCTGTTCGCCTTTCAAAAGAGAAAGCAGCATCTGCACGTGTGTGTGTGTGTGTGTGTGTGTGTGTGAGTGCACGGGTGTGCCCCACTACCCGTGGGTGTGTCCATGGCAGTGGGGCACATGAAGAGGGAGATGAATGGCTCTTGTTTGTAGGAAATTTTATAAAAATCAGCATAGATACGTATGTTAAGCTGTGCTCAATATTCCTACAGAGGACTGGAGTTACTCTATTTTCAATTAACTTAGATCAAACGAAGCCAATAGTGACAAAAATATAAATAATATATATTCAAAGAAAAAATTTAAAAGCTTAAATTTCTACATCTGTATCACTGCTCTTCAGAGTGGGTCTTGTTGTTTAGAAGGGACTGTACACACTGAATTTGTGGCCTTGAAAACAGCTGTCACTGCAGGGAGCTGCAGGCTGCAGACTGGATACAGGAAATCTCTTATCTCTGGACAATTGTCTGCCCAGCCCTCAGGGCTTTTCGGTGTTTGGACCCAAACTGGGAAGCTGATAAGATGAGCTCCGAACAGTGCAGGATTATTCAAAAGTCAGGGCTGCTGCTTCTTTTGCTTTTTGTTTTTTGTATTTATTTTTTAAAATCCTCTTGGAACAAGAAGACTCAAAAGGGTACCTGCATAAATATTCAATTGTATTAAATTCAATTCAATAAATTCCATGAATACCTTAAGCATGGTAAACAAATATTAGTTAACCTTGACAGAAAGTCTTAGGTAAAAAGCACCATGGACCAAAGGCAGTTGGTAGGACTTGGAGAAGATGCAGAAAAAAATTAAAATGATACTTTCACCGTACTATCATTTTTCCTAATGAGCACACCTAGGGTGTCCTTATTTACCATGTTTTCCCTGTGTAATTCCTATTTATCCTTCAAAAAGCCTGATTTTCCTCTCCTCCAGACTATCTACTGTCACCACAAAGCCTGCCTTTCTTTCCCTGGCTCTTATACACATGCTGATACACATATATACTTGTGTACACACACACATGTGCAAGGGCCAGGTTGTGCTAATGCCGTTTCTCTGTGCTTACAGAGATACCTATGGAGATATTTGCCCTGATGGTATAATGTGTTGGCTACCAGCTTCAGGCTCTAGATTCAGCTGGACATGGATACTAATCCTACATTGGCCACCATCTAGATTTGTGACTTTAGAGCAGTTACATAGCCTTAGTTCCACCTCAGCAAAAAAAACCCAAACAAACAAACAAACAAAAAAACCTATTTATATGAACTTCAATAAGATTGTTAGGAGTCTTAAATTAAGAAGGACAGTACAACCTATATAATTTTATTGACCAATATCACCTTAATAAATTCAGTACAGTTTTAAGAAAAAAGGAAGTTAGAAACTCTAGAGCCAGGTTGCCTGAGTTTGTCTTTGCCAGTTACTAGCTGTGAAATATATCAGCCTTAGTTTCCTCATCGGTAAAATAGCGTAAATAACCTCATAGGATGGTGAAGATTGAATAAATGAGTGAATTAGTATGAATTTTTTCAAACTAGAGAGACAGATGGGTGGACAGAATGGCTCACAAGTTACCAGAGAAGAAACCGCAATAGCAACCAGTGTGGTGGCAGGAAAACCTGCACCATAGCTGATGGGTTGTGCAGCCTCCCTGTGGGCGAGTCTGAGAGTTCAAAACTCCAGGGAGCGCAGTCTTTGGGGTCACACCAACATTTTTGTGAGTTTTACTTCCAGCAAATCTACCAATTTCTCAGAGAAGACAGGAGAAAAATCTCTCCTTCCAGCTGAAAGTGTAGGTATTTTGAAACATGCCAAAAATTCTGTTCTTAAAGCATCAATAATAAATTAATACAAAAACAAACAAACGAAAAACAAGCAAAAAATAAAGTGCTATTTTTTTTTAAAAAGGTCTACCCTCAGGAGAAACTATTTTATCGGAACCTAACCTGCTGGGGTTTTATCAGAGCTTAATATACCCGAGAAAGGGAAACACCAACTCCAGTGCCCTCTAATCATCCCGCGTCACGTAAGGGGAGAGAATGCTGAGAAGCACTAGTGACATTCACAGTCCAGAGGCAGGAGCTCACCTAAAACCAACCCACAGGAATATAGAACACTACCCTTCCTTTGAAACCTTGCTACTACATTACAAATCTAAGGAGAGTGGTAACAATTTTATGAAAGACACAAAGAGGAATGTTACAGATTAAAAAAAAACACTGTTGCAGAAATAAATAAGGTCTTTGGTGGGTTCATTAGTAGATGGGGTATGACTAAGGAAAGGGCCTCTGAGTCTGATGATATAATAATAGACACTTTCAAAACTAAAATGAAAAGAGAAAAAAGAAAAAATCAAAGAACAGATGTTACAAAAGATGTAACATCGATGTAGTGGGAATACCAGTAAGAGAAGAAAAAGAAAAAGAAATAGAAGCAAAATTTAACTCCAGAATGACTGAGAATTTTCCCAAATTAATATCAGACATACAGGAAGCACTGAGAACACGAACCAGGTTCACCTAAAAATAAACAAATAAACAAAAATTGTATATACTATGCTCGTTTTAAAATTAGATTGTTTTCTTGGTGTTGAGTTGTACGAGTTCTTTGTAAATTTTGGATATTAACTCCTTATTGAATATATCTTCTGCCAATATCTTCTCCCAATTGGTAGCCTGTCTTTTCATTTTGTTGATGCTCTCCTTTGCTCCACGAAAACCTTTTAGTTTGATGTAATCCCATTTATTTTTCCTTTGTGTTCCTTTCCCAAGGAGACAAATCTGTAAAATTTTGCTAAGAGTGAAGTCAGAGTTGACTGCCTATATTTTCTTTTAGGATTTTTATGGCTTAGGGAATCTTATATTTAAGTCTTTAACTCATTTTGAGTTTACTTTTGGATATGGTGTAAGAAATGGTCTAGTTTCACTTTTTACATGTGTCTGTCTAGTGTTTGCAACACTATTTTGAAGCAACTGTCTTCAGCACATTGTATATTTTTGCCTGCTGTGTCATAGATTCATTGACCGTAGAGGCGTTAGTTCACTTCAGGGCTCTCTGTTCTCTTCCCTTGAGCTGGCTGTATATTTAGACCACTGCCATGCTCTTTTGATTACTAAAGACTTGTAGTATTGTCTGGTATCTGGTAGTGCAACACCTCCAACTTTGTTCTTCTTTCTTTAGACTGTTTTGTCTATTTGGAGTATTTAGTAGTTCCATTTACATATTTGGATTAATTGTTCTAATTCTGTGAAAAATCACACTGGTATTTTGATAGGGATTGCATTGGATCTGTAGATTGCCTTGGGTAGTTTGGACATTTTACTGATGTTAATTCTCCCTACCTATGAGAATGGTACATGCTTCGACTTATTTGTGTCTTTTAAAATTTTTTTCTTTAAAGTCTTATAAATTTCCGAGGATAGGTTTTTTTAAATTTTCTTCTTGGTTAAACTTATTTCTAGGTATTTTATTTTCTTGATGCAATTGTAAGTGGGATTATTTTCCTAATTTCTCTTACTGATTATTTATATATATCTGAGAAGGAGTTAATACCCAAAATATATAAGGGACTCATATGACAACACCAAAAAAAATCCACTAAAAATGCATAGAAGATCTGAGTAAACATTTCTCCAATGAGGACATACAGATGGCCAACAGATATATAAAAATATGCTCAGTGTCATTAGTCAGCAGGGAAATGCAAATTAAAACCACAATGAGATATCAACCTCACACCTGTCAGAATGGCCATCAAATCAAAACCAAGTGTTGGTGAGGAGGTGGGGAAAAGAGAACCCTTGTCATCCCCTTCTATATATTAATTTTATTTATATGTATCTTAATCTCATCTATAAGTTAATCTTTACATGTATAAATTACATACATAAAATTAATCTTAAGCTATAGAAGTTTCCATCTGAAACCAAATGATAAAATGATAGCATTCTTTCTCACTAAAAATTGATAAAAACAGAGCTGGTGTATCATTGTTACATTCAATATTTTATAATACTTTCCCAAATATCTTACAAAAGAAGTCAGATAAAATGCGGCTCCTGTTTTCAGAGCATGCATTTGATTTCAAAGGCCTCTTGAGGGTGTTTCATCAATTTTCTTTGAAATTGAGGGGTTTTTAAAGGACCAGAAACAATATACTCATATAGATTTTATCCCTTATCATTACTAGAAATGAAAAAAAAAAACCCTCCCTCCTGTTTGGGCTACAAATCAAACCTGACCAAACACTATTTCACCCAATCTGTTATGGAATTTGGGCATTTTAAAACCAAAAGAGAAACTACATTTTCAATCAATGAAAACCCATCTTTTTCCTATGTCTAAAAGAGGAAATTTAAAGCTTTAAAGGAATTTCTCCTTTGGTGGTAAATAGGTCTGTTACCTTCATCAGCAGAATCTGCTCATCTGAGCATTATCCCAGGTTAGAAAAAAGAAGAAAAAAAGGTGACTGCATTACAAGCACACCTCTTGTCTGTGAGAGGCAATGAAGGGCATCTTCATGGAGGGTTTATGACAAAGGAATAAACCTTTGCACTGCTCAGAACTATTAACTGATACAACAGGAATGCTCCTTTGTAATGTACATGGTTGCTTTAAACAGAGGATTAAAAAACAATAAGACTCAAGGCGCATTGCCTTGGCAACGTAGCACGCGCCGCGCTCTTTAGAAGAGACCTTTAGAAAGACTAAAATGTAACCACTACTGTCTCAAATCTTCCCGGTATCAAATAGGATCCAATTACTGCTGCTGGTTTCCCACTAACATTCACATTTATTTTAAATGCAGATTCCTATAAACTTGCCAATATCCAAATATGCAGGCAGTCTTCTGAGAACAAGCTTTTGGATTAAGGACTCAGTTATTAGAGCAGGAAAAAGCGTTAGGGATCTTGATGGAGCTACTGAGACTTAAAAATAAAGCAGTGATGTGTTTCATGTGTGTATGTTTATGCGGAGGTGTCTTCATGAGAAAACATTTGAATAATCAATATGTCTGTCCATCTCAAATCTGAATTTTTAAAAACTTAATAATTTAGAATTTTTCCACTCCTCAATTACAGATTTTAATTAATAAATTAATTACATTTTAATTAATAAATAATTGTTTGATGATAGTATCTCAAGGTGTTGTCACCTACTTTACTTATGAGATAAGTAATTGTTTTATCCCCATTTTAAACATGAAGAGACTGAGGCTTAGAGAGGTTGAGTACCTTGACCAAGTTTAGTAAAAAAGTTACAGAGATGGGGCAACTATTTATATATTTTTTGACTCTTGATTCAAGACTTTTCCTGAAAACTTGAGAACTTCAACTAATTTTCACAAGCTTTGCAAGAAAGTGTTTCCTACTGCATTAATATTGGAGTAAAAACTTCAGACAAGACTCATTTCTTACAAAAACTGGCTTCAAAATTGCAACCCTAAAGCCACAGCCCTCCCTAAATACCCCCTTCTGCTTCTCCTACTTCTCCAGTAGGAAAGCGTTGGCAAAGACTTGCTTATTCTTTTGCCAAAGAACACCCTTTAAGGAGCAGCCCACTAAGCCAAAGAGCAGTGACTATTAGGGGGAAAAAAGTGTGGTCTGTAACAAGCCTTTGAGTACGCCTACAATAATTATCCATAGTGCCCTTCTTGAAAGATTCTGAAGTGTCATTGAATTACGTTTTACTGGGTTCAGAGTTGAAGCATGGTAGCAGTAAATCATCTATGCATATATGTATGTCTTGGGTTCCTACTATGTTCTGGGAATGTTGAACACTGTAGGTTCAAAAAGGGTCAATGCTAATGTTAGGACCAATGTATGGTCAATGCTAATGTGTTATTGCTTCAACAATTTTTAAGAATCTTGGAGTCTAGTATGAAAGACAAGCAGCACAGTAAGGTAAGTGTTATGATAAAGGTGGAAAGCCAGTGCTGTGGGTGTGTATAGAAGATGCACATAGCCCTGACTGGAGTAAAGGAGGGATCCAGAGAAAAAGTTTTGCAGGGGTAGGAATGTTTAAACAGTCTTGAAGGATGCACAGGCAATGAAATGGAGAATGTATGAGAGGGGAGTGTACCCCGGAGGTCTATATTAACATAAAGACAAAGAGAAGGACACAACGAGAAAGCACCGGATGCACTCCTAGACTACAGAGAATGTACCAGAACCAGAAACTGTTGCAAAGGTTAAATTTATAGTTTCTAAATGGAATCTGTTTTATTATACCTTATTATCATGGAGTTGAGTTTGGATCTAGAAGCCATTGCAAACTATGCATGTAAGGCACATAATGTTCCTGAAGTAATTCAGGGTTGTAAATTTTTAGATGCTTTAAAGGTTTTAGAATTTAATGGCAACTGTCTGGTCTTTTAGATGAGATGCACTTTTACTCTCTCAAGACTTATGGGAGAAACTGCATAAAAATGTATCTCTTTTCTTAAAAAGAAACTGGCTAAAATTCCTCAAAGTTAAAGGGCCATTTATGTGAGAAATAGAAAGACGTGGCTGCTAATAAAATTCTAGATATGGTTACAAATATCTAGAGTTAGAATTTTCTGAAACACTTTATCATACTGTTCATTGCACTTTCTTAGCTGGAAAAAGTTGCTTATATTAAATAATTTTTGTCGGGATCCTGGAACAGATGGGTGTTATCAGTTAATAAATCATTACTGAAAATTGAATGCAGCCTGTTATTGACACTTTAGAGTGGGTAGAAAGGGTGGCGAAACTGAGGAGAAGAACTCTGGACATTTAGTTCAGCTTCACATTCTTGCAGCCAACTCAAGAACAAACTGAAATTTGTACATAGAACCTTCTGTTAAATCTGCCACTGAAAGTTAAAGAAAAAAAAAAGGCTGGGCGTAGAGAAACCAAAGCATAGAGTAACATCTTGGGATTTCTCTGGGCTGCTGTTACTAGCCCAATAACATTGTGGGTATATGCTAGAACATAAATGAAGATTTGAAAGGACCCAGAAAGTTAGGTTAGTTCAAAGTGTGCCATTGAAATCCTATTGATAATGCTGAGATCCTGAGTTCAGGAACGTTTGGAATCCTTTGTATCAGCACTTCCCAGTAGAAAAACTATATGACCCAGAAGGCAGGGAAGGGGGGACATATAACTCCTATTCCTAGGTAAAAAAAAGTGTGTTTACAGGAAGAAAATATTTTAAGTTAGTAGAAGTAGATGAGCATTATAAATATGACACTGCTCTGAACAACTTTTATTTTTAAATGTAATCTTTATCACACTTTCTTCATTACCATTTAGTCTCTTTATAACCCCTCCCCCAGCAATCATTACATTCTTGTCCATGTCCCTGAGTCCTTTTTTTCCTCTTTGCTCAATCCCTCCACCCCCTAACCATGCCCCCCAATAGCTGTTATATGCTCTGCACAATTTTTAAAATCTAGCCTCTGTATATTGGTATAATTTATTAGGGGCTCGCCAAACAAGAACAAGATGTAAAACACTTCCTGAGTAAAGCAAGGGCGCGCACATAGAGGACATATAGACTTTCTGTATAAGGAGAGATTTCCTTTCTGTTCAGAGGAAACTGAAAAAGAGGAATCCAAGATAGCTAGAGAATAACTGGGAGCTCCCCCTACTTGCTTCCAGACCTGGACCAGTCTTGCAGCTTATCCACAGAGTATACAACTTGAAAATCTAGTGGAGAGTGAGTGACAGGGAATGAGTACAAATGGATGCAAGTGTGGGCAGTGTGCAGAAGTTGGCAAAACCCTACCCCCCTGCAGAGTACCAGAGACGGGGTGGCCTGGGCTTTTCAAACGGAGCAACTGCCACCACCACGGCCCACACCAGCACTATTGACGATGCAGATGCAGAGCTGGGTCAGCTGCATATCAGCGCAGGAGCTGGGATCACCTGGGACAGAGGGAGATGGCCAGAGAAGGTGCTGGCTCCAGAAACAGCACAGTGGGAGCAGGGCTGCCTGAGGCTGAGAATCTCTGGAGGGAGCAGGGACAGCACCCCATCACTACCCCATTTTATAATATAGCTGTAGTGCTGTTTCCAATGCCATCCAAGAAAAATCTAGAGAGAAACTTTATCTAAAACAGTTGGAGGCTCTGATAGGGAGTGGCTAGCCCCGACCTTGAGAGACTCTGATTTTTGGGGAAGGGCAGTGCAAAGAGAACAGGCCCTCCAGGGTTTGGTGCTGCAGTGTGTGGGCCACACAGAAACTCTTGAAAGGGGAGCCAAGGTGAGACCTGAGATTCAGCAGGGAGCGGAGCTCTCAGGGGCAAGGGTGCAGGTGCGGTGGCTTGGCTGAAAGAAAACTCAGAGGGATAGTCACACTGTTGGGTCTGTGGGTCTTCCCCAGTATGGATGGTGAGAATGGGGGTGTTCAGAGTGGAGAATTTGGACCTGATCCTCCTGCAAGAGAGCAGCAAACTGGGGTCTAGAAGGCCACAAACTGAATGCCTGATATTTGCTACAGCCAGCCAGATTCCTTCACAGGCAGGTGAGCCCATGCACCTCCTGAGGGATTATAGGTTCTGTCAATCAGTGAGGCCAGGCTCAGGAGCATCCTACTGGGCACATTTCTGCAGCAGGAAGAACAAAAAGCTCTGAAAAGGCCCTTAGAGGGCACTTGTAGCCTTGAACAGACACTACAAGCTACACTGATTCTTGGGCCCTGATCTGCTGAGTCCAGAAGAGCAGAGGGAATAGAGACAGGCATAACTAGAGTGGTTTAGAGCCTCACCACCTCAGCATCCAGATGGAGCTGCTGCCTGAAACAAGCAGGAAAGACTTCCTACTTTCATACAGATTGGAGTCAGCGAATTCACCAAAGTCATATACATTATTGGAAAGAATCTGGGACAGACCAAAATGTGTGGTGAGGGGATGGCAAACACTGCCACCATCTTCTTTGAAGACTGAATAGTGCCCACCAGGGGTGACCCAGGGTTCCCACCCACCCATTGTACCGGAGGCCCCCCTGGAGGCAGGTAGAGAAGGTAGTGGCAGTTTTCTTGGGTCATTAAAGGAACAACATCAGCTCCTGGGCCCAGGGCTGATGGAAACCCAGCAAGGCAGAACAGTGGGGTCCAGCCAAATCTAAAGGAGACAGCAACAGACTGTGGATCACTTGTAGCCTTGAACAGTCAGCCTAGGGAGAGACTGGGACACCATCTGACATTACCAGGGGCAGACCCAGAAAGAGAAGACAGTGGTAAACCCTGGATTCTATTAGATGAATTCCACTGATATCTTGCTCATGACTTGCATTATTTTCTCTCCTGCTTAGCTCGTTAACATTCATTTCTTTTACTTCAAGTTTGTGCCTGTCAGGTCAGTAGCATTTATATTACAGTTTATTTCCAACCTCATACTTTACTCCTCTCTTTTCTTACTTCATTTTACCTTCTTTCCTCCTCTTCTTATTTTTGTTTTAAACCTTATTTTCTCTCCTGCTGCAAGTTGGTTTCTGTTCTGCATTCTTACTACCTCTCCCCCATCCAGCCTTTCAAAATCATTTTTCTTGTCATTAGTCATCTCACATTCTTTTTTCCATTTTAAATACCTTATTCTCTCTTACCTTATCACCCTTAGCTTGTTGGTTCTGCATACAGTGGTTGTTGTTGCATTTCTTCAATTTTATTTCTCGATCTTCACTATTTTTGTGTTTCAAATCTCAAATTGTACCATTCCTCCCTCCTACTCCATTTTGCCTTCCTCCTGCCCTTTCTTTCTTTCTTTTTTTCATTTTAAATCTCAGTTTTCCGTGTCTTAGTCCGGTTTTCATTCCTCACTCATAGTATCCCTTTTCCCTTTCTCCTCTCAAAATCACTTCTTTTTCCTCTAGACATCAATTAAACCCTTCTTCCTTTCTTTTTCCCTCTCTTGTCCAATGCACTAATATTTGCTCATTTGTTGTTGATACTGCTGTGGTGGATTTTTTTCCAACTTAATTCCTAATTTTTTCACAGAACATGTATTTTAAATTTTTGTTTAAACCTAATACCATACACTTTCCTTCTTTTACTCCAGTCTGCCTTCTTTCCTTCCTTTTTTATTTATAATGTAAATTTTATTCTCTCTCTCTATTCACCTTGTTTCTATTCCCTATTCTTATTATTTCTCCTCTCTCTACCCTCTCAAACTCATTTTTCTTTCAGTTAGTCATCTTATAATCATCTAACCTTTGTTATAATAGTATTGATCTCTTTACAATGTTATTCGTATTGGTTCAATTACTGTTGATAATGTGATTGTGGGTGGGGCTTATTTCTGTGGGTGTGGGTTTGCTTCCTGGGCTATTTGGTTTAGTTCTGATGACACCTCTACAACACCATATAAGAAGTGATGGGTGGTATGACTCTCAGTCAGCCAGCCAGAGTGAATGGCCCACCAAAGAATGACTGAACAACAACCAAAACCCAAATATAACCAGAGAGCCCACATAAATGGCATAATGGCCATTCAAAGAACATCAAGCTAAGGAGATTAAGAAAAATGCACTACTGAATCCCACAGGACTCCTACTATAGAAGGTCACACCACAAAGACAGGAAGTCAAAGAAAATCAATCTAATAAACAAAAACAAACAAGAAGAGTCATGAGAAATGAGGAGGCAAAGAAACACCCCCCAATCGAAAGGAAAGGAGGAATCTCCTGAAAGAATGCTAAATGAAATAGAGGCAACAAACAATCATACATTGAGTTCAAAATAATAAGGATGCTCAAGAAGCTCAGTGAGAACTACAAATAACTCCAGAGAAGTTATAGAAACTTACAGTAAATTATACCAGCATGAAAAAAGACATAGAAGTTATCAATAAAAACCAGGAGGCAACAAAGAATACAGTATCTGAAATGAAGAACACAATAGAAGGAATTAAAAGCAGGCTAGATGAAGTGGAGGATCAAATCAATGAGCTGGAGAACACGGTATAAAAATACTCCCAGACACAGCAAAAATAAATAAATAAATAAAAAGAGACTCAGAAAGAATGAAGAGGTTTTATGAGAGCTGCGAGACAACATGAAACATAACCATATCCATATCACAGGGGTACCAGAAGGAGAAGAAGAGGAGCAAGGGATAGAAAACCCTTTTGAAACAGTAATGACAGAAATTTCCTTAACTTGAAGAGAGAAAAAAGTCATGCAAATTCAGGAAGCACAGACGATCCCAATGAAGATGAATCCAAAGAGGCCCATTCCAAGACACATCATAGTTAAAATGGCAAAATTTAAAGACAGAAAGAGAATCATAAAGGCAGTTAGGTAGAAAAAGATAGTAACATACAAAAAAGCTCCAATAAAGATATGAGCTGATTTCTCAGCAGAAACACAAGCCAGAAGAGAATGGCAAGAAATATTTCAAGTAATGAAAAGCAAAGGCCTGCAACAAAGACTACTCTACCCAGAAAGGCTCTCAATTAAAATGAAAGGCCAAATAAGTAGCTTTCTGGACAATAAAAGGCTAAAAGAATACACCTCTTCCAAACCAGCTCTGCAAGAGATGCTAAAAGGAATGCTTTAAGATGAAGAAAAAGAGAGGAAGAGAGAGAACAGAGGTACAAAGGGAAAGAAACAGCAATGAATAAGTACTTGTTGATAATAGCCCAAAATGTAAATGGGTTAAATGCTCCAATCAAAAGACATAGGGTAGCTGAATGGATAAGAAAACATGACCCACATATATGCTGTTTACAAGAGACCCACCTCAGGAAAGTAGATCTACACAGAGTGTAAGTGAAGGCATGAAAAAAAAATCTAAACAAATGAACATGAAAAAAAAACTTGGAGCAGCAATACTTACATCAAACAAAATAGATTTCAAAACAAAGGCCATAAAAAGAGACAAAGAAGGACACTTCATAATATTAGAGGGAAAAATCCATCAAGAAGATATAATCCTTATAAACACATATTCACCCAATTAGGAGCACCCAAATATATAAGGAAAATATTGGAGGATTTCATGAAAGATATAGAGAGCAACATACTCACTGTAGGGGATTTTAACACCACACTGTCAAGAATGACTAGATTGTCCAAGCCAAGAATCAACCAGGATATTTGTGACATTGAACAACACTCTACATCAAATGGACTTAAATTATATATTAAATTAAGGACATTACTAATGAAATAATGGACAGTTCACCCCAAAGAAACAAAATATACATCCTTTCAAATGAAAGCAGAACATTTTCAAATATTGACCACATGGTAGGACCTAAAACAAGCCTAACAAATTCAAGAAAATGGAAATCATATCAAACATCTTCTCAGATCAGGATAGCTTGAAATTAGAAACCAACCTCAAAGAAAAAAAAAACCTCAAAAACATTCAAATACATGGAGACTGAACAACAGCTATTAAACAATGAATGGTTTAACAATGAAATCAGAGAAGAAATCAAAAAGTTTCTGGAAACAAATGAAAATGAACACACAATAGCCCAAAACCAATGGGACAACAGCCAAGGCAGTCCTGAGAGGGAAGTTCATAGCAACACAAGCCTACTTGGAAAATATAGAAAAATCTTAAATAAAGAACCTAACCCTACAATGAGAAGAACTAGAAGAAGAACAACAAAGCCTAGAGTGAGTAGAAGGAAGGAAATAACCAAGATGAGAGCAGAATTAAGTGACACAGAGACTAAAGAACAATTCAAAAGATCAATAAATCCAGAGCTGGTTCTTTGAAAAGATAAACAAAATCAATAAGCCTATAACCAGATTCACCAAGAAAAAAGAGAGAGGACCCAAATAAATAAGTGATAAATGAAAGAGAAGAAATGACAACTGATATTACAGAAATACAAAGGATTATAATGAATTACTATGAACAACCATATGCCAAGAAATTTGAAAACTTGGCGGCAATGGACAAATTTCTTTTTTTAAAGATTTTATTTATTTATCTTTAGAGAGGAAGTGAAGGAGAGAAGGAGAGAAATATCAATGTATGGTTACCTCTCATGAGTCCCCTGCTGGGAACTGGCCTGCAACCCAGGTATGTGCCATGACTGGGAATCAAACCACAATCCTCTGGTTCACAGTCCTGTGCTCAATCCACTGAGCTACACCAGCCAGGGCCCAAACTCTTTTTGTGAGGCCAGTATTATCCTAATTCTAAAGCCACATAAAGATACAACAAAGAAAGAAAACTACAGGCCAATATCACTGATGATGCTAAAATCCCCACCAAAATATTAGCAATCCAGATCCAGCAATACATGATCAAGTGGGATTCATCCCAGGGATGCAAGAATGGTACAATATTTGCAAATCAATAAACATAATGCATCACATAAAATGAAAGACAAAAATCACATAATCATGTCAACAGACACTGAAAAAGCATTTGATAAAGTACATCACCCATTTATGGTAAGAAACACTCAGCTAAGTGGGACTAGAGGGAGCATACCCCAACATAACAATGGCTATATATGAGAAAGCTACAGCCAATATCATACTCAACAGGCAAAAACTAAAAGCTTTGCCACAAAGATCAGGAACAAGACAAGGATGTCTGTTTTCACCACTTTTATTCAACGTAGTATCGAAAGTTCTAGCCACAGAAATCAGACAAGAAAAATTAATAACAGGAATTTAAATTGGAAAGGAGAAAGTAAAACTGTCATTATTTGCAGACAACATGATAGTGTACATAAAAATGCTATAGTCTCCACCCAAAAACCATTCAACCTAATAAGTGAATTTGGCAAAATAGCTGGATACAAAGTCAATATTTAGAAATTTAAGGCATTATTGTATACCAATAATGAAATATAAGAAACAGAAACTAGGGGAAATCCCATTTTCTATAGTAACATAAAAAATAAAGTAGTTACAAATAAACAACTGAGGATGTAAAAGACCTGTACTCAGAAAACTACAGAACACTGAAGAAAGAAATTGAGGAAAACAAAAATAAATGGAAGCAAATACCATGTTTGTGGATTAGAAGAATTAATATAATTAAATTGTCCATACTACCAAAGCAATCTATAAATTTAATGCAATCCCTATTAAAATACCAATGCCATATTTCACAGATTTCGAACAAATATTTCAAAAATTAATTTGGAACCATAAATGACCCTGAATAACCTCAGCAATCTTGAGAAAGAAGAACAAAGAAGGAGGGTTCACAATATCTGATACCAAACTATATTACAAGGTGACTATAATCAAAATAGCCTTGTACTGGTATAAGAGAAAATGTATAGATTATTGGAGTAGAATAGAGCCCAGAAATAAACCCATGTCTCTAAGGTCAATTAATATTTGACAAAGGGGACAGGAGCATAAAATGAAGTACAACTAGCCTCTTCAATAAATGGTTTTGGGAGATCTGGGCAGATACATGTAAAAAACTGAAACTAGATCACCAACACCATATACCAGAATAAACTCAAGATCAACAAAAGACTTAAATGTAAGCCAGGACACCATAGAAGTCCTAGAGGAAAATACAGGCAGTAAAATTTCAGCTATCCCACACAGCAATATTTTTGCCTATATATCTCCCAGAGCAAGGGGAATAAAGGAAAGAATAAACAAATAGGACTTCATCAAACTAAAAAGCTTCTGCTCGGCTAAAGAAAACATTGTCAAAATGAAAAGGGAACCAACAATTTGGGAAAACATATTTGCCAATGATACCTTGGACAAGAGTTGATCTCCAACATATATAAAGAACTCATATGACTCCACTCCAGGAAGACAAACAACCCAATTAAAAAATGGGTAAAGGACCTGAACAGACAATTCTCCAAGGAGGACATACATAGGGCCTAGAGACATGTGAAAGGATGCTTATCATCACTAGTCATCAGAGAGATGCAAATTAAAACCACAATGAGATACCACCTCAGGCAGAATGGCCATCATAAACAAATTGAAAAACAAGTGCTGGCCAGGATGTGGAGAAAAGGGAGCCCTAGTACATTGCTGGCGGGAATGCAGAGTGGTGCAGCCACTGTGGAAAACAAGTATGGAATTTCCTAAAAAAATGAAAAGTGGATCTCCTTTTGGTCCAGTGATTCTACTGCTGTGATTATACCCTAAGAAACCTGAAACACCAATTCAAAGGAACCTATGCCCCCAATGTTCATAGCAGCATTATTTACAGTAGTCAAGTACTGGAAACAGCCTAAGTGCCCATCAGTAAATGAGTAGATCAAAAACCGGTACATTTACACAATGGAATACTATGCAACAGAAAGAAGGATCTCCTACCTTTCGCAAAAGCATGGATAGAACTGTAGAGCATTATGCTAAATGAAACAAGCCAGGTGGCAAAAGACAAACACCATATGATCTCAACTGTAAAAGGAACTAATGAAAAAACAAACTAACAAAATAAAACCAAATGCATGGAAACATAGAACAGAGTGACAGTGACCATAGGGGTGGGGGAGGGGGAGAAAGGAAGGAAAGAAGAGGAAGAGTCTACAGAAAGAGCAGGTATAAATGACACATGGACATGGACAACAAGGGGCAGACTGACTGCAGGAGTGGGGTGGGGGTGGGTAGGGCAGAGGAGAGCAACGTGGGAAAACCTGGGACAACTGTAATAGAACAACAATAAACAACAACAACAACAAAAGAAATTGGAAAAGAAAATACAATTAAAATAACATTTTCTTATATATGAAACTATATTGATACCCCAGAGGGCCCCAACATAAATTCGCCTAATCATAGCAAATGCAATACACATTGCTATTTAGGTGATGTGTACTCTTCAAAAAATGTTTGGGGAAAGAAGCAAGTTCTCATATTAAATAGAATTGATACCTTATTACTTCATTGAAATGTTTGCTTTGAAATAATTTCTAATTCATTAAAGAATGATATTTATATATAGTTCTTAAGTGGCTGACAATGAAGGTGTATAGAACCTTTTGTAATTAACCAAACATCTGTTAGTTCATTGGTTAATTAACAAGAATGTATTAAACCCCATGGTTTGGGACACAAGTATAAGAGGCATCTATATGACACCAATTAATGAAATCTAGTGAAATAGTCATCCCTGGGAAATAATAAACTACGATGATACTCCAGTTCCCAAACTTTGGCAGGAGCTTACAAGGGGAACACTTGTTACAGCCATTTCTTAAATTTTGATGTAAACAGCAACTCAAGGAGACTAATTCTAGGAATAAAACAGCCCCATCTCCTAGTGTGAGACTAACCCGGGATTCACAGATGCTAAACTAACACATAAACATTCCAGAGAGAAGTTGCCTGGGCAGGCAGTGAATGGAAGTGATCAAAATAGGGACGCTCAATCAGACTGTGAGGGTAAAATGCCAACATACGAAAACACTGCTTAGAACAGTGGTTTGCTTAAAGCAAATAATGAATAAATGTTCAATGTTATTGCATAGTGAACCAGTCTTCAGAGCAAAGAGAATACAAATAATGTTGTCTTCTGTGGAATTCTTCTGTGGAACCCTTATAGGTCAGACTATTCTGACCAGTTTAATTGAAATTATGGTCAGAAGTACAGCAGTATAGGTATTTCATAAGAAATGTTCCATTGTTCCCCAACTGGGAACAAGAAGGCAGGAAATTCTAGGCAAGGAGAACTGCATAAAAAGTGTTGAGAAGCTGCACTGATTGTTTTAAGAGTATAAATGACAAGTATGAGACTTATTCGAGGTGTTAAAAAAGATTCCGTTGAGGAATAAAAGAATATAATACTAGGAATAAGCTGTAAAATATTATTTCAGAGTCAGCTTGGGGGAATACAATTTTATCCTGATGTTAACAGCAAACTATTAAAGAATTTTAAGTAAGTGATATTTCAGGAAGATTGAATTTTATTTGCCAGTACAGTATATCATTAAGTAAAGGGAAGGATCTGTTTTGCCATTTAAATTTATTTCTGTAAATAGAGCGTTTTCCAAAGAAACTAGGTTAGAAATTAAAATAATGTTCAAGTGAATATATTCTTTGAAATACAAAGATTTGGACCATATGTTGAGCAATTTTATAATAAGTGATGATCTAAAGTATAATAAATACACAGGAGAAATAAAGGTTGATTTCAAATTATACATAGGCCCACATGTCTAGTACACTCATTTCCCTTTGAATGGGTCCCTAATGACTTATTTTACACTATTTTTCAAAAGGAAGGATCTATGATGTATGAGGAGATCTATGCATATAATCAAAATGTAATAAAAAGAAGTATCTCATGTATAAAATTAATGATAGTATAGTTAAAATACAATTAATTTAAATTGTCCTATTTGTTCTTCAGACAAAAATAAGAATCTCCTGTCATGCAACCCAAGACCAGGGCAATAATTTTCATGCTACCAGGAGAAAGAATAAAAAACAAACCACTAAAAACCCTAAAGGAATCAAGAAACTCTTACACTTTTAAAGGGTATACCATAAACAGGAATTATTTAAAAATAATCACACTTAAGTTTTCTTTTTAAATTTTAATAACATTTTTCATATTAAAGGTAAAATAAAACAACCTAAGTGTTAAGAGCAAAACTAGTACATTATTGACTAAACAAATAGTTATGAAGCTAAATTATGTCTCAGATGTCTATTTAAGTAACTAAAATAACAGCAACATTTAGTTAGCACCTACTCTGTAATCCTGGATACTTTTCATGGGTCAGTCTAGAGGTTGTCATATATTTTTAATAAAATATAAAATGGTTACAAAATAAATGAATTTGGAGACGTAGGATTTGGAAGTAGAGTCTATGGCTTCCTCAGCCTCCACCCAAAGTTATCTATCATCTCATACTTCATCTTTAAAAAGTTTTAAAAGTATAATACTAATATACTTCTCCCTTAAACCTCTACATAATGATCTGGGAAAATAGGCCACATTTTTTTCTTTGGTGTGAGCACCTCCCTGGGCTTCTGTTTACCCATCGGTACAGATATTCTGGCTTGCGAACTAATTCTAAAGTTTCATATCCATTCTATGAAGTAATGGGGTACTGTTACCCCATTTTATACATGAGAACATGATAAGCCCATGGCCATACTGCTACTAAATGATATAGCGTGTATATTAATCCACTTTATTTCAAAATCAAAGTCTTTGATGTTCTTTCTGCGGTGTCATAGTAAGTTCAATGCAAAATTCAGGAAGTAACAGAGTCTTCACTTGATGAAATGGCTTTTGTCTTAGGAATTCTCAAGTTGCAATAGCACTAGGGTTGTGTATTTGATAAAAAGAAACAGACTTTTCCTTAACTTTATTTTTAAAGAAATTGAAATGAGCCCTGGCTGGAATAGCTCAGTGGATTGAGCGTGGGCCTGTGAACCAAAGAATTGCGGTTCGATTCCCAGTCAGGGCACATGCCTGGGTTGCAGGCCGGTTCCCATCAGGGGACTCATGAGAGGCAACCATACATTGATATTTCTCTCCCTCTCTCCTTCCCTTCCCCTCTAAAGATAAATAAATAAAATCTAAAAAAAAATGCCCTGTTTGTTACATGCCCTGAATGGCCTCCAGCTGACAGTATACTCTAGCTGTGGGAGAGCACCAGGAAATGGATACTGTCACAATAGGGCTATTTTACAGGTAAGGTAACAAAAAAAGTGTCAGAATAAAATTTGAATTCCTTTGTAAATAAATTGTACATATTCTAAGAGGAAGACATGACACTTTTTTACAAATACTTAAATAAGTGCTATATCAGAATCATGGGTAAGATAAAAAGTATAAGATGGTGTGCTTCTTCTTCTACAGAATTCCTTCCTTCTACAGAATAACAGTATCAATGAGATGATCAGGTCATGAGAAAAAAGGAAAGACAGATTCTCACAGACTTGAGGACATGGAGTCACAGGATAAATACGTACTGTGTGGAACCTTGGCTTTCATCTTGACAGAGAAAGTGCACATTCATGGTGAATTTTAAATAAAATATGGAGTTTATTTACGATATTGGTTTCTTCATGTTTACAAATATTCCATGGTAATGTAAGATATTATCAATGAGAAAAACTGAATAAGAAGTATACAGGAACTCTGTACGATCTATGCAACTTTTCTGTAAATCTAAAATTGTTTCAAAATAAACAATTTATTTAAAAAATGGGCAAAGTCTTAGACCAACACTTCATAAGAGAGGATATATGAATGAGCATAAATACATAAAAAGATGCTCAAAATTGTTACTTGTAAGGGAAATATAATCAAAACCACAAGGAGATGTCCCTACACATTCATTGGAATGGCTAAAATTAAAAAGATTTACAATACCAAATGTTCAAGAAGATGCAAAACTTGCTCACTCAAACATTGCTGGTGATAGTGTGAAATAGAACAGCCAATTGTAAAATTGTTTAGTAGATTCTTACTAAAGTTAAACACTAGCCATTTTTTTATTAGAATGAAACATACATACGCCCAACAATCCAGAAATTCTACTTTTAGGTATTTACTCAAAATGAACCATATGTCCGTGAAAGACTTGCATAAGATTCTTTTTTGCCGCTATGTTTATGGTAGCAAAAAATTAGAAACTAAAATATCTATTAATAGGAAAACAGATAAATTATGATGTATTTATACAATGGAATACTATTTAAAAATAAAAGAAATGAGTTCCTGATACATATTACAACATGGACAACAAGATGGTGATTGCTGGGGAGAGTGGGTATGAGGGGACTAAATTGTAATATGAAAAATACAATAATAATTTAAAAAATAATAAAACATTACTTTGAGTGAAAAAAAGAGACAAAAGTACATACTGTACATAAGATTACATCTATATGAGGTGAAGGACAGGAAAACTAATTTATGGAGAAAGAAACCAAAATGCTGGCTGCTTCTGGGAGGGCATAGACTGTAAAGGAAACAGGGGTTCTTCCTAGGATGATGGCAGGACTATATCTTAATTTTGGGTGCACCGATGTCAAAACTTAGCAAACTATATACTTTATATCTGCACATATGGATGTGTAATAATTACACCCCAATTAAAAAATTTAGGCAAGGAAGAGAAAGTCTCTGACTCAATTCTTAAATCAGGTTGCTGAAGCACACTATTGGGTAAAATGAAACAAGGACAACTGTGGAAACAGAATCAACAGAAAAGTATGACACCAGGTAACTCTCACTGAAGAATAAAGTATAAAAAGTAAATACAACCTTTTGAGAATCTCATTTTTGTAATTAAACCCTCTCTGGTGTATTCCTCTCTATGGCATTTCCATTACAGCATGAAGATGAAAGCAAATGATAGTCTACTTCCTACCAGGGAACTGAATATTATTCTACTTGAAACTCACTCTTTCTGTGCCCCGCACCACGTTCGTAGCCGTATCTTGCACAAAGAGAGCTATCAGAAATTCATTTTGAATAATTTATATTTTTAAAAGGTAAAAAACTGAATAAAAGAAAAGTCAACAAGTATATATGAGAGCATACTTACCTCCCCATTTGTTTTCCCTATTGCTTTAAGTGAGAATAATGCTGAAATATATTAATGATAATGGAAGACAATTTTTTCAGTGAAGAGAAAATAGACCTTCCTTAGAACTATAACCATGTCTAAAAAGATTTTATCTACTTCTGCTACCTCCAAGAAACTTAGACTATAGGAATCAGATTTAACTATAGAATATCCCCTTTGTTAAGGAAACAAAGGACTAATTATATTCAGAAATTTGTTGGTTGTAGTGACATGATATATTTTATCAAAATTAAATGGAGTAGATGGCTACAACAATTCCCAAGTTAGCATATATGTCATACTGATAGAGGGTGCAGCCAAGGGGGGCCCAGAAAAGATTTGGAATGGCGTCCAGAACTCAAAGTGTACAGGAATATTGGAGGAAATATTAAGATGTCCTCACCCCCCACCCCCTCCCCTGTCAGTTTGGAGAAGGGACAAATGGAGCAGGGCCATTGAGAGCTGTTTTGCATAGCAACAGTTTTGCAGCTAACCTCTGGAATGGTCATTTAACATATCTATAACCTTTAACTGGTTTCATAGATATGTTAAATAGCTGTGGCCAAGTTTTGGGCCAGGGAGAAGTGAGTGGCAGCTACCTAGGCTGGAACTGGGGCTGCTTCTCTGAGAGAAGAGCCATGTGGTTTTAGCAGAGTGAGGACCCCCTCTTGGCCAGGTGAGGGGGAGAGCCACGCCGTTTTGGAAGGATGTAGACCCCTGTAGCCATTAGGAGGGAGAGCCATGCGGTTTCAGCAGAGTGCAGACCCCCTCTTGGCCAGGTGAAAGGGAAGACCATGCAGCTTTGCTAGAATGGAGATCCCTGCGGCCAGGTGAAGAAGAAAGACGCGCTTTTGGTGGAGTGCGGCTTTGGTAGAAGAGGCCCACGCAGCTTTGGTGTGCTCCCTTTGGCCAAGTGGCCTGGAAATCGGGAGAGACTTTGCCTGGAACTTGGTACAAAGAACTCTTGCCAGTGAAAGGTGCCACATAACTTTGGATTAATTGGAGATCCTGCCTGGACAGGCAGGCGACACAGCTCACAGTGCCAGCGACCTGAAAAATGGACGTGTGCTCTTTTCCTCATTTACAGTACCTGGAGTTGGGACAGTGGGAGAAGGGAGCACTGTGTGTGTGTGTGTGTGTGTGTGTAGGTGTATACCCTTAAAGACTTTAATATTTTAAGGAAGGCATTAGGCCTGAATAGCATTAAATAAACATTTTGTTTCCTTTTCACAAATCTCTGGCATTGAGAGATGTCTTTCCAATTGGCTGCGGACAGAAGAGCCCAATAGATAATAGTATACTGTCCTTGGGAGGGGCATCTGTTTCTGAAGCAGTTTTTTGGCGTCCCTCGGTGGGTCAAATATTGCCCCTCCTCGGACCCTTGTTCGGTAACAATACTTCCATTCTAACGTAAAGGAATGACAACGGATGTGTATAAATCCTCCAGTGAAAGCTGGACGGGCTTAGTGCATTGCACATAGAGTTATGCCAAAATGCCGATATCATTATGATCCATCTACTCTAAGCACTGTTCATTTCATGCTGGCTATTCTGTTTTTCTATTACTTTCAAAAGTAGTCATTCATCTGTAGAAAATAAGCACATAGAATATTCATGAGTTAAGAGATAATTTTTATCATCCCTGGAGAGTTCTTTTCTTTGGGTTGTTTATTATCAGCAGAGCTCCAGTGTATGAAAATTGATTAAATATTATTTACCAATTATAGGGAAGCCAGAACACAGTTCTCAAAACAAATAGCGAAAGTATAATAATTCTTACAATAGAAGGTATGCTTTCAGGAGTGGATCCACATTTTGCTATTATCCTTCCTACAGTCTTAGAAAGGATTGTGCAAATGAATGAACCTGTAATCTTCATGAACTTAAAGGTAAATCGACCTTTGCAAGCATTTTTTTAAGTAACTGGTGGCAGTAGATCAAAGGATTTGTCTACCTAAAACCTACTTAGAAACTATCAAATAAAAAAGCATTGGAATTTCCTGAAGCTGATTTGAAAATGAGTAGTTAATAACTCATTAATGACTCATTTCTAACTGATCATTTGGTTGAATTTAACTACTATACTTGAATTCACCTATTGTTTTCTTTCTTGCTTGCTTCCTTTGTTTGTTTCTTTCTTTCCTTCTGTTGGGGGAGAGGTGGATAGTTCCCATCTAAAAGCTGCTTTTGGGATGTGAGACACAATGTTATTATCATTTATTTGTAGAAGGAGCTGCTCACATAGTTTACCAATTCCCTGGGCATTGCTCCACCAAACATAAATCCCCAAAATGAAAGAACACAGTCCTTGAGTATCAGGTCAGAAGTCTTCTATTCCCACCTCTAGGCCACACTATAGGAAGAATCAGTCACTCCCACCTGACTTTCCATAGCCTTTGTAATAATCTCAATTACATTATTTTGGTCATTTTTATTAGTTATCTGTGTATGACCCTGCCTGTGCTAGCTCCTTAAGAGTAAGGAAATGCCTATCTTTGAACTTAAAAGGCCTAGATCATGTGGAAAGCTTAATACATGGTCACTGAATGAATGAATGAATGAATGAATGAATGAATGCTTCAGAGGTAAGCTACTCCAAGTAGGTTCAAAGTAGGAATCAGTAACATCAGCATCACACCAAGGAGCTTATTATAAATGCAAAATTTCCATAACTATCCCAGACTGTCTGAATCAGAATGTGTATTATTTAATAAGATCCTTAGGTGATTCCTGTGCTCATTAAAGTTTGAGAAATATTGTGGTTATTGTTCAAGGAGAATATAGCTTTACACTTCATAACAACTGTTCTTTCATTTGTTCTTCGTATGTTTGGCTACACTGATCATCCCCACAAAAAGCAAATGAACTGATCGACTATTCTTTCACTTGTTCTACCTTGTCCCTAACAAAATAAAATAGTGATTTAAGAAGCACAAACAACATAATTGGTGGAAGGAAGGTGACATATTACAAACATGAACATGAAAGTTGACCTGTCAATTCAGATCCAAAACTGGGGTCTTGTCATAATTTTTTAATACACAAATCCTCTAAAAGCCCAATGTCAGTTCACTGGAGACTTTGTAGATCAATATTTTTATGCCATGGAGGTTCAAGATGAAGAATTAAGGTTGGTAGATTAGATAAAATTGAATTTACCCAGATTGCATTTCCAGTCCAGCTTTTTAAAAGTATGTATGTATGAAATTTTGAATTAAAGATTAAAGCTTAAGCTATCATTTAGAATAGGAAGGCATATAAAATGCTTCCCAGATAAGTTCAAGTTAAAGGAGGTCATCATCACAAAGCTTCTATTATATGAAATGTTAAAGGGACTTATCTAAGGAAAAGAAGATAAAAAACTATGAACAGTAAAGTGACAACAAACTCACAAAAAACTCTTCTTGAGCAGATCACCCACTGTCTGGACTTTTTCCAACTCAACTGTTAAAGGGAGTCATCTTGGTTCTATCTTAAGAGTGTCTGACAGAAAACTGTACTTGAACAAGAATTAAATTAAAAAAAAGAGAGTGTCTACCTTTTTAGGCAGGTAGGTAATCTATTGAAAAGAGCTATCATATATTATAATGGTGATTAAGTCTGGGTAGGTATAAACATATCCATTTGAAGAAGATACATTTCAATGCAAATCTTAAAGAAGAGCAGAAAGAGAAATTAACGATTGCAAAGAACTGTCACCTTTAACAGGAGCTATTAGTCATGTCACAGTGAAGAAATAATCACTCTCTTAGAGTTACTCAGTTCTTCAAGGTGAACTTCAAAAGAATGAAGCAACTTCAAAGGAAAACACAGGAAAAACAGTATGAATCACAGCAGAGATCTTGCTGGGGGAATTAAGCATGTGTCTGCTTTCATCAATATGCAAGTCCAAAACATGTCAAAATTTATTTTTGCTTTTCAGAAATCATAATCTGAATTTTCACTTCAACACAAACTGAATTATAAAATTTCCACATGATTGTAGGTATACTACCCTTAGTGGGTAATATAAGGGTAGTATACCTACAATCATTATACCTACTATAATTAAAAATAATCCAGAAATTTAGTACAAAATATCATCACTGTGTGGAGTGTATTCCTATCCCTATCTGGATCAGCCATAATAGGTTAGATTACACTGTTAAAATTAAGCCCTAAATCTCAGCGTCTTAAAATACAAATGTTTGTTTTGTACACAAATCTTCTACAAGTTCAGACTTCTCCAGGCTGTTCCCTAAACGCTGAAGGTGATAAAGGAGCATTTTCCTGCCTCAGCTCACAGTCCATTGGTGAGAATGAATCACAAGACCCTGTGTAACTTCAAAGGGGCAAGGAGATAGAGTCTTCTATGTGTCTTTGAGGAGGAACCAGACACTCGTAATGTTACTAGAGAGAATGACAAGTTTGATAATATAAACAAAGAAGATTTCTGTGGAAAGGAGGTAATTAGAAGAATAATTCAGGATGAAAAGAAAGGATATACTATTATTGTCATAAGTAGGATCAACTCATTTTTAGTGTAAAAATAGTTGAAAAAATGGTGTACTTGGTAATATCTTTCCCTCAGCTAACAACTTGAATGTCATATAATTGTTCATGTCTTAAAAGAATTCTAGAAACTGCGTTTTTGGAAAGGTAAGGGCTAACCTGTTTTCCAGGTTTTAGTGTTCTAGTCCCCCATAGCAAGTTACCACAAATTTGGTGGGTTAAAACAATAGCCATTTATTACATCACATCTCTCGAGGTCAGAGGTCTAACATGGCATAACTGCGTTCTTTACTCAGGGTCTTGCTCTGCTAAAACAAAGTACCAGCCACAGTTGCATTTCTCTTCTGAAGCTTGGAGTCTAGGCTGACTAATTGAACTCATTACTTTCTCATACTTTTCCTTGCGGCAATGGAAGACCAATCCTCTCATGCTTCAAACTTCTCTGACTTTCTCTTTTAATTTTAAGGGACCTGTAATTATAGTGGGCCTACTCAGGAAATCCAGGGTATCTTTCTGTTTCAAGGTCAGCTGATTTTGTAATCTTAGTTCCAAGTGCAAAACTGATACAAATTGGCAGAGATAATGAGGACCAACACGTTGCCTAACACATTGTAATAGGAATCTGTATCTTTAATTTGTTTGTTTTATGTGTGAAGATTTTGTTTGTTTGATGGGTTATGACAAACCAGGCATATTTGCAATGGAGATGGGTTGGATTGAGCGGTAAGCAAGAAACAGAAAGATATAAAGGAAAAGCTTGTCTAGTTTAGAAATGAGGGAAAATGAAGACAAAGAATAGGGTATAAGAACTGCTAAGTGTAGACACAAGAAAGGAGAATAAAAGAAGCAGAGGATGTGTAACTGGAAGCAAAGAGACAAAGTTGATGCCAGCAAACAATGGAGAGATTTTATAGTGGATTATAATATGGGTTGTTAGCAGCAAAGAGAATATTATATTGACTGTGGTGATTCAGTTATTAAGAAGCTTAAATATGGTGATAATGTTATGGTTCCCTACTACATAAATAAATGATAATAAATAGTTATGTTTTTCTGCATGAAAGTACAGTAACAACTGAAGAAGACAATATGTATGAGTGGTTAACCCCCCCAAAAGAGTTAATGATAGAAAGAAGTCCAATTATTTTAAAAAAACTGATTATCTAAGGAAGTGTATGTTCAGATCATTTGCCCATTTTTTAATGGGCTGTTAGTTTTGGGAAGGTTAAGTTTTGTAAGTTTTTAAGTAAATTTTGGATAGTAACCCCTTGTCAGATGTATCAGCAAATATGTTTTCCCATTCTGTGGGTTGTCTTATTTTGTTGATAATTTTCTTGGCTGTGTAGAAATTTTTAGTTCGATGTAGTCCTATTTGTTTTTTTCCCTTTGGTTTCCCTTGCCTGGAGAGATGTATTCAATAAAATATTGCTACAAGCAATGTCTGAGATTTTGCTGTCTGTGGTTTTGATACAGGGTGCAGCCAAGGGGGGGGCCCAGAAAAGATTTGGAGTGGTTTTAGTTTATTATTGTATGTGGTGTAAGAATGTGGTCTAGTTTCATTTTCCTGCATGTATCTGTCCAATTTCCCTAACACCATTTATTGAATAAACATCCTTTAGCCCATTGTATGTGCTTGCTTCCTCTGTGAAATATTGACTCTAAAGATGTGAGTATATTTCTGGGCTCTCTATTCTGTTCCATTGTTATGTGTGTCTGTTTTTATGCCAGAAGGCAATAGACATATAAAAAGATGCTCAATGTCACTAATCATGAGAGAAATAGAAATTAAAAGCATAAGAGATATCATCTCACACCAGTCAGAAGGGCTATCATCAATGAATCAACAAACAACAAGTGCTGGAAAGGATGTGGAGAAAGGGGAATCTTTTTTCACTGTTGGCGGGAATGCAGATTGGTACAGCCACTGTGGAAAGCAGTATGGAAATACCTCAAAAATTAAAAATGGATGTACCTTTTAAAAAAATATATATATATATATATTTATTTATTTATTTTTGGATGTACCTTTTGACCCAGTGATCCCACTTCTGGGACTATATCCAAAGGAACTCAAAACACTAATTTGAAAGAACATAAGCACCCGTATGTTCACTGCAGCATTATTTATAACTGCCAAGATATGGAAGCAGCCCAAGTGTCCATTAGTAGATGAGTGGATAAACAACTATGGGACATTTACCCAACTAAATACCACTTGGCCAGAAAAAAGAAAATTTTACCCTTTGTGATAGTATAGATGGACCTGGAGAACATTATGCTAAGTGAAATAAGACAAATCAGAGAAAGACAAGTACTGTATTATTTTACTCATATGTGGAATCTAATGAACAAACTGAACTAACAAGGAAAATACAGACTCATCGATGGAGGGCAGGATGACAGGTAAGTGGTGGGGGCAAGGCTTGGGGCTGGAGGGACTGAGCAAGAAAGAAAAGGACTCATGGACATGGACTGCAGTGTGGTGATTGCAGGGGAGAGGAGGGTATATGGGGACTAAATGGTAATGGAAAAATATAATAAAATTGAGAGAATACTAAATGTTAAAAACTGATTCTCTTTAGCTTATATCAAATCAGTAAATAGGACTAGGCAGAATGTCTCCTAAAACTAACTGGTTATTGAATCTGTGGATCATACATATGAGCTTCTTCCTGCTCATTCTCTAGTTAAGATCCTCATATCTCAGAAATAAACCAGAAATAAAGTGGCAGAGAAATAGGAAAAGTAAGAAACAGGATGGCTATTTTCTAGTGTTCAAAAGAATACTAAAGTTACCTCTAAAAAAGAAAGAAAAGGAAGAAGATATTTTATGGTCAAAAACATTTGAAGCAGGGTGAGTTAAGCCAAGTTAACAGATCCATTCTATGCTAGACTGTTCAGAAACTTTAACCTAAAGACTTTCCAAACACATATAGTGAGGGAAATTACTTTTAATTCAGACTATGGCAGAGATGGTTGGCTGTCCAACCATGGTTGGATGGTTGTGCTTTCTTTTCTATAGTAGAAAGTAGAAGCTGGGAAGCAGGTCCCTGCTGAGGAGTATACATCCTGTCTGCTCTGGCATTTAGGAATGGCCACAGGCCTGCATCATGCCAATGGGGTTTAAGGGACAATCATGTGAGTAACTTCCTGAAGCTAGTGAAGCACTAATCCAAAAGAACCTATGCACCCCAATGTTCATAGCAGCACATTTTACAATAGCCAAGTGTTGGAAGTAACCTAAGTGCCCATCAGTAAGTGAATGGATCAAAAAACTATGGCACATTCACACAGTAAAATTCTATGAAGCAGAAAGAAAGAGGAGCTCCTACCCTTTGCAACTGGATGGATGCAACTGGAGAGCATTATGCTAAATGAAATAAGCCGTGTGGTGAAAGACAAATAGCATACTATCTCTCCTTTAACTGGAACCTAATCAACAAAACAAACAAGCAAGCAAAATTGAAATTAGGAACAAACTGACAGTAACCAGAGGGGAGAGGGGAGGGGATAATGGTGTGGGGGAGGGCGAAAGGTTTATGGGAACAAGTATAAGGACACATGGACAAAAACAAGGAGGGGTGGAAACAGGGGTGGGAGGTGGGGATGGTTGGGGTGGTAGGGAGCGGTGGAGGAAAAAGGCAGAAAACTATACTTGAACAACAGTAAAATTCAAAAGTATCTGATAAAAAAAGAGAAATGGGCATCCCTTCAGCACGATCTTTCACTTCTCTCTCAGCTGCTAGAGAGGCCAATGGCAGACCCTCAGGTTGAAAGGGGCCCAGGTTTTTGTAACATCGTGTGGAAGTAAGTCCTCAGAGACCACAATCTATGTATTTCTGAGGAGTGATTTTTGCCCCCCAGGAATCATTTGCCAATGTTTACAATATTTTGGCTATCACAGTTGAGGAGGGAGTTGTACTGGTATTAATGGCTGGAGGCTAGGAATGTTGCTCTTATTCTACAGTGTACAGAACAGCTCCCACACAATGCAGAACTATTTAGTCCAAGATGTCAATAGGGCCAAGGTTGAAAAACCCATGGTTAAGTTAGAGAAATGTATATTTCAATTGTATCAAGTCCCAAAATCTCAGGGTTTGTTACAGTAGCAGCTGTTACTTTAAGTTCTAGGTAGTTTCTCACAGAGCTAGTCTTCGAAAGACCATACTTTAGGAAAATCAGACTACATAATCAATACTGTAAATAGGAAGATAATACACTACATTGGCTGCCAAGGCATGCTAACTCTACCTTCAGAGATTTTTCTGAAAGTTGGTCCAATCTCTCTATTTTCATTGGTAATACCTTAATCACAGATACACATTCTCCTTTCTGGTCTATTATAACAGCTTCTTAAATGGGCTTTTTGTCTCTTGTTGTCTTGGTTATTGTCACAAGGTTGGTTCTGTCTCTAAATCCTTTGTACTAGAGTGAGGGACAGCCTAATGTAGGAAAAGCTTGGACCTGAGGATGAAAAAAACATTTTAAATCTTAGTCTTGATATTTCCTAAAATTATAATTTTGGGAAAATTACTAAGTACATGTCTTTGAGTTTTAACTAATTTGCAAATAGAAATAATGAAAAATTTAAGTTTCTTTTTTATATAGTATAATACTTGGAACGTGGCAAATATATAAGTCATAACAAATTATTAGGAAAAATAAATTACATTGCCCCAGGATTAACCATTTGCTGTTCCTTTCTCTCTAGGCAGATCTTTGCTTAAACTTCAAAAGTTTTACCTTCCATGCAGATGATGGAAAATTCCTAAGATTGTTCAGGCACTGCCTTTGTACACAAAGTTACATAAATGACCCTGCACAGATCACTCAGACTGACAGCTAGCTTTTTGATGTTGTGACATGTGTGACGTGTGGTCAACTCACATTTGGGTTTATTTTGGTAGTCAGTCAATCTTGGTTTTAAAGGTGCTCCTTTGTGTTTTGTACTGTAACTAGATTCTTATTTTTAGTGATTTATTTATAATAAATTTGTATTTTAAAAAATTGGGGAAACAAACAAGAAAACCCTCAGCAGAACCTCACATTGTTTCTCTTTTATAAATTCCTTCAAGTCCAAATTCTGCCAATCTACCATATGCCTTGGTTTTGCTCTGAAAACTTTCCTAAAGCATCTGCTAAAAATAATCTCCCTACTCAGTATCTCTCTTTATTTGCTCATTCAGGTGTTCATTCATTCCTTTGATTTATTCATCATACAAATGCACATTAAGCACTAAACTCTGTGCTGAGAATCGTTACCTTGTGTCTTGAACTTGGGTTATGTGTTCTCTTATCTCTCCTATTAGACTAAATTCCTTAATGAAGTAGACCACAAATTACTGGTATAGAGGGTCCAAAAAATCATGCCCCTTTTTTATTACAAAATCACAAGCATATAATTCAGTAACATAACAATATCACACTCAAGCACACCATATGACACTTTGGGTGAAATATTCAAATTAAAGGTATAAATTATTACACCCATATTATTACCTCACTAACCACACTCAAGCAGGTCTTACTTTTGCTGGACCCTGTACTATATACAGTACCTAGACACATGGTACCGTATTTTGCTGTGTATAATGCACTCTTGTGTGTAGTGCACACCCACGTTTTTGGCCCAGGCTTTCAGGGAAAAAATCTTTTGTTTTAATTTTTTAATTCAATTTTTATTTATTTATATTTAGAAACAACACTGATTATTGTATTCCAGAGTATTATTTTGCATATAAATATCATTACTGCTTTCTAGAGTTACACTTTTAAAGCACAAGCATAAATAAATAAAAGAGTTAAAAACATTTGTATAGATATGGAATTAGTACTACCCATTTATAATGTGCTCCTTTACTTTTCCCTCCAAAATTCAGGCAAAAAAGTGCGCATTCTACATGGTGAAATATGGTAAGTGCTTAGTAAATAGTTCATACTTACTGCTTCACACAAAGGCTAGAGATTATTACTATTCTTTACCATATGTTTTCTAAATACCTCACTGATTCTAAGGATAAGAATCACAAATCAAACAAATACACAAAAACCTAATTCTGTTGGTTTATAAGTCTCAGCTGTGGTGCTAACAAACTCAATTAAAAATTAAGACAGGGATGCATAAAACAAAACCATAACCTGGGCAACGCTAATCTTAAGTGAGTATACTCAGGGAATAATAGCAATCTTCTGACACATCTGACAATTACACACTTAAAAAGGTTTTGATAATGAAAGGGGAATAAAAGCCCAATAATGTCTAAAAATTACATCCCCTAAATTAGTTTAGAGGATTGAGAATACTGACTGTTTACCTTATGAAGAATTTATATTAGCTAAAACAGCATCACATGCAATCTCTTAAGTGTCCTGATTATGAGGAGGAAATGAACAAGTCAAAAGGCCTGTATTTGCAACCATTCAAGTTTAATAGTAAGAAGCAAATATTCCCAACTAATGCTATTTTTTGAGTATCGTGTTGTTGCTTTATTGCAGTCATCCCAATCTTCCCCATTCCTCTGCTCTGTCCTGCCCCTGCTCCCTACAGTCAATCCCCACCCTGTTGTCCATGTCCATGGGTCATTCACAGATGTTCCTAGACCAGTCCCTTCCACTTCTTTCCACCCTTATCCCTTTCCCCCTCCCGGCTGGTCACTGTCTGTTTTTGTAAGCTGCCGAATAGCAAGATTTCTTTAAGTTTCCTCCAGGTTATTTTTATCAAAAGTTTTCTTATGTATAGCTGCTGAGTTTGATACTCATAGGCTTCATTTAAATAAACTTCTTTTACATGTCAGATCCTATAGTTGCCAAGGAAATCCCTTTCAACTTTTCCCAGGAATACAGAGAATATTTTCTTTTAAGAGAATTGGTAGTTGGGGTTAGCATAATCATGTGAAACAGGAAATCTCTCTTTACATTTGCTGATCCCAATAACTAGTGCCACAATTGCCTCGTGTTAAAAACTTAGAAATGATTGTGGAGTAGATAAATAGTATATAAATTTGGCTCACTTTAAAATTAAAATAGAAAAAAATCTATAGAAAATTTCATGTCCATTATTTTAAAATTTTTCCAAGCATTTACAATGATTATGCTGCTAATATTAAATAAATGGCTACAGAACTACAGTAACAATACTGGAATATTGATGCTACATTAAATTAACATAGCAGTGTATTACAAATATTTTAAGTGCTGGTATTTATAATATATTAATTTCCAACATTTCTCAGAGATACTTTTCAGTTTTATCACACCCACAACTATAATTTAGAATTTAACTATAATTCATATTGCAAGAAAGACATACATAAGAGGAAAGGTGTGATAAGCACCAAATTGCTCTCCCTTGGATATTGAGTAACAACAATAATAATAATAACCAAAATCTCTTCTGTCTATTGAAGTTTATAAAATATTTTCATATGTCTATTATCTAATTCATCTCACCACAGCTTTGGGAGGTGGGTATCAACATTCTAGTTCTATAGCCTAAGAATCTGAGGCTCCACCTGATGGATCAATGGACATGTACAAAGTCACACATTGTGGCATCTACCTACCTCGCTAATCAATTTATAGAAATCTACTCCAGAGGTTAATAAAGGATGCAAAGACGTATGCTTAAAACTAATTAAAGGACTATTAAAAATCTTTCCTAATTTCTATTAATGGGATAGATACTAAGAGCAGAACACCAATTTAGTGAAATTACAAATGAACCAAAAAGGTGACAAAATCCTTGGCTAATGCACTGCAAAATGAAGATGCTAATGAGTTTAACGCTTGAAAAGATTTGTGAATCCTGTCACGTCTGTGTAATGGGAACCATCAGCATGTCTCTCTGTTGTTGCACCTGTGTCCATTGAGGAAGGAGTACAGCTGGGTCAGAGTCCTGGACATGCAAAAAATGATAGTATCTCTTATGGTTCAGCTCCAAATAATACTACGTAGAAAGTATACTAAGTTGGGATGTCAACAGAAAATGTCAGTTTTTGTTGTAATAATAGGACATTCGACCCAACAGTGAAGAGATGTTCAGTGGTGGTCAAACCAAAAAGCACTAAGGACTTGAATGAAATATTATTGTCTTGATAAAATATTTCTTGAGATAGAATATAATAGTTAATGTGCTTTTCTAAGTCAATAAATTGAAATAGCAGAATTTTTCTAGATTTTAACTTCTCTTAAGATATATCCAGTTATGTATGGGTGGGCCAGGGTCAGTCCACCACAGAGTTTCCTGCTCTTGCCCCAGGCTTTGGAAGCACATGGTCCTTTTCCTGAGAACATTAATTAGGAAAAGGTTAAAAACTTTTCATCACACATAAAAAAAAGAAATCTGTCCTCTCTACCACCCTTCCACCCCTTCTCTGATACACACTCTAATAGCAGCCCACCAAGAGGGCCAGCTGGCAGAAGAATTGTTTCCTCCCATCTTCACAGAGGCCTGTCTTTCTACTCAAAGGTCAGGGTCTGGTCTCCTCAGTCATTGGCAGGAAAAAGTGGAGGATGGAAGACCAGGCTTCCCCACACACATAATACCAACACACCCAACTCCTTCTCTTCGGCTTCCCAGATACACTTGACTCTATTTTAATAGAAAGGAGGGATGCTGCAGAGAGCTATGGTCTTAGGCTAGAGGAAATTGAGAGTGGGTAGTTCCTGATACCTGAGAGGTGCATGTGTTTAGCCAGGAGTAATGGTGTTGCCAGGAGGAAGACTGAAGCAGCCAGCGAAGAGTCAGGCAACACCATTGAAGATGGTTGATTCCAGGCTGCCTCTATCTGACTGATGAAACCCGACAGAGCTCCTAGATTCTTCAGAGGTTGTTTGCTCTTTCATTGTCTGCCTCACATTTTTTATTGGAAATTCATGAATAACATAATAAAGGAGAAAATCAGAATCAAGGATCAGTGGCTATGTAACTGTGGACATCATTTCCTAGAAATAGGCTGGGACTAATCATGATAATAATGAGTGCTAAGACTTATTCTTGTATACTTGTTACTATGTACCAGGTGCTTTTATTCTTGCCTTACATGTATTATGATGAAGTTCTCAAATGTCCTATGACATAGGTACTATTATTGCCCCCATGTCACAGATGAGGAAACTGAGGCACTGCTCTAGGCCATGAAGGCCACAGAATCAGAATTCAAACCCTAGCAGTTGGTTGGGCCACTGCTTTTAACCACACCGTGTGACACTACCCTCTGCCACCTGCTCGACATCTCCCACCACTCCTCACCCTGCAGACCTTCCTCTTGCTCCACCAGCTAGAAACAGTTGACTTATTTGCCGAGCTTTTTAGTTTTGAGTCTTTACATCCAATTTTTAGATTCTCTGAGTCTTTCCCCATGGATTACCCTTTCCCAAATTCCATCTTCCTTAGGTTCTCCTTCCAATAATTTAAAGTTGAGTTTACTAACAATATTTGCCTCCCCTGAACTCAAAAATGTTAATTGCTCACTCTCCTGTGTCCCACTGTACTTCTTATTCCCTCCTTATAGTTATAATTGAGTTTCATTTGTCTGCTTACTTATCTCTACCATCTATAAGCCTAAGGCCTCCTTGAACACATGGACTTGGTACTTAATTTCTCCTTGTTGCACCAGCACATTGGATAATGTCTCAGACATAGTAAATGCACCTAATGAACATTTCTGTGATAAACTAATAAATTAATATTAATGACAGTATATGGATAGCACTTAAGAGCTTATTATATGTTTTCTATGATACTCATATATCTATACATAGACACATATGTACCTATGACAGACACAATTACAAACTATAAAGCAGCAATCATTAGCCTCATTTTACAACTGAGAAGAAAGCTAGATTAAGAAAAATTGGTCTCAGTTCCCTCTACTTCAAATCTTGCTCTGAAGGATTAGAGAGGACAATTTTTTCCCACACCAGAATCGTCTTCTGCCAGGATTTTCAATTGCACCAAATGACTTATCTGTTTCTATGCAAGACACTCTAGTATGGACCATTTCACTACAGTGTGATTCAGGCAGTCTTCTTCTTTGGTGTGCTGTTTTTCCATCAGCTCTGTGGCACTGTGATGGGACATACACAGTGATGAAACATCAGAGTCCACATTCCTCCCTACCATGTTCTTCCCCTACTCTATGTTCCTGGTAGGAGGAAGTGTCCACAGTTTCATCTTTATGTTTCCCATAGCATTACTCACAGTCTTTTGCACCCAGGCATAGAGATGTGTCCAAAAAATAATTGTTAAATGGATATATAAGCTTAAACACTACTTTTGAATAGTCCACTTATTGCTCAATTTTTATCTAAGTTTTCCAGATTTCTAACTAGGATCCTGAACTTTTTAAAGCCTCAACAGAAATGTTTTTGTGCTATTAAGTTAAAAAGGATGGTATTTATTTAATTTATGTTTATTGGTTTTGATTTGTTTGTAAAAACAGATTACAGTTTCTCCAATTCAGCTTTTGCGAGCCTCTTGTTAGCATGACTGTTGACGCACACTCAGCTAGCTTAAACAGGCCCCCTGAAACCTGGCACAATATTTTAAGAAAGTTAATTCATTTCTAAAAGACTAGGCTGAAACACTGTATTTTAATTCAGGAATAGAAGTGTTGTATAAATCCCTCACAATATGAAGGTAGGTCAAACACAGACTTTCTAGCCAAATAGGATTTTAAACCCCACATGGGGCTGTGTAAAATCAATTAGAAATATTACTTTCACCAGCATGTATATCACAATATGTGTAAACTAACTCTCTACATAATGGATCAAGAAAGAAAATAAGTTGAAGAAAGACTCAATTTATATTACCATTTTATGCATCAAAAACAAGTAAAAGAAAACCAATAGATATCAGGCAGTCTGATAAATCTGAAGGAAAATATTTAAAAAGCATTGCCTCAGGGACTTACAGATATATAAACAAATGTAATGTTATATGTGCTATACCAGAGTCAAGTTTAAAGTTCGGTGGAACACAGAAGAGGGTCCACTTAAAGCAAGGAGTGGGAAGGCTTCACACTGGAAGCTCTGCTCTAAAGGTCAATCAATTATTTTCAGGTGAAGATAAAAGAAAAACAAGAGCAAAGGCACGCACGTTAGAAAAGATCATGGAGTCACTAGAAAAATAAATTCTATGTGACTCGAGGGGGTGAGGCCTAGGAAGAGAGACATATAGTTGAAATGGATAGAAAGGAAGCCAGGCATCGGAGAAGATACCTCTAAGGTCATGAAAGTCATAGAAAATTCTAGAAAATCGAACAGGTTCATGATTCTGTTCCCACTGGGACATTTATCTGCTACTGTCACAGCACCTATAACAACTTGTAGTTATTTGATCAAAAGAGTTTTATGTGTTCCTATTAAACTATAAACTGCTTAAGGGCAGAAGCCATCTCACATATCACATTATTCCTGAGAGCTAGCTCTGTGCCAAGTAGAGTTGATGCTTTAAAAAATGCCTCGAATGAATGAATGTATACCACAACATCATACCAAAAATAATCTCATACCACAAAATCTGGACCTAAAGGTTTGGATCTATAGTGCTATATAAAAAATTATAAACTCTCGTGTTCATTTTCATTAAAGCCAATGTGACAAACTATTGCATGATTGCTGTTCTGAGTATCTATCCGAACTTCTGATGCCTCACTGATATCATGGGCTTTCTTACTCTTACTCTAACGCCTGTTTTTGACTATTACCCTCTTTCTTGACCTTCAGCCTCCACTGAATGTGCCTATTTTAGGAATATTTTTTCAGAATTTTTCTATTGCTTTTTCAGTCAGAGCCAATCACACTTGTTTTAATTGCATTGGTCATGGACTTATTATGATTCAAAGTAATGTAGAGACTAATTATTTTCATCACATTAGCCCTTGACACATTCATTTTGAACCTTGTTGGCACTTACTCAATTGGTACTTTTTAACCACTGCTCAATTGTTAGTTATTACCTGTAGGGAACCAAACATTAATCAGAATTTTACTTTTAACTATGAACTTGCTAATTTTATATAGTTCCTAGAGTTTGGGCCAAGTGCCCTATCTTCAAAATTGAAGCCCATATAATTCTAATTCAATGCTTACACATTTGGATCCAATACGATCCTGGAAGAAAAGGGGGTTGGTGAAAAATAAGAAGTTTAAAATACTTATCATTTAAAATATATAATTTAGTGAGAGCAAAATTATAATCCAGAAATACAAGGAATCAAACAACTGCCTTTCAGGATCCAGGAAAAAAACTCTAAAACTTACTACTTTTGTGCCATTTCCATATCCACTGCTTGTGATGAAATCGCCTGCCTGGTATAGCACACCAGTAGAGCAAGTGGGCTCTGGGAACAGACGGCCTGGGTTCAACTCTAGTTTCACTGTTTACAAGCTGTGCATTGTGTGTATATTTTAAAACTTTTTGGGACTCAGTTTCCTCATATGTTAAATGAGGATCACAATGGCATCTTCATTGTGAAGTTGTGGTGAGGATCAAATGAATTAGCCAAGGGGATAAAAACCATTTGGCACAATTCCTGGTTTATCATATACACTCTGCAGATGCTGAGGGTTTTAATGCACACCCTAGTAGGCACTCAAATAGCTGAGACGAAATGATAAAGTGCTATCAAGAAGGTACAGATAAAACTCTCTGACCGTACTGTCTTTCAAATTACTTTTTAATGGAAAAGTTATAAACCAAAGAAAGTAGAAAATGACACTGGCAGGTATCCCTGTAATGAAAAAGAGAAAGCACGGAGAAAGAAAATCAATGGAGAATTTAAAATGTTCTTTTTGCTTGGACATCTAACCTCCTGCTTCCACAGTTTTTCAATAACATAGTATAACTACTTTTAATAATGAGATGATACCTCATTTCTCTTAACCCATATGACCCAAGTGATTCAGGGAAATAGAAGTCAGTGGTGTCAATATTTTGATGGATATTTTTATTAAGTCTCAGCAAGCAGCAAGATCCCCACAGTAGACATAGCATTGTGATATAGAACATAAGAAATGGAACGGGATTAGGGGAATAGGCAAAAAAGGTGAAGGGGATTAAGAAGCACAAACTGACAGCTATAAAATGTCATGAGGATGTAAAGTACAGCCTAGGCAATACAGTCAACATACTGTAATAACTATTTATACTCAAAGAGGGTGACTAGACTTACTGTTGATCACTTCATAAGGTATATAAACTGTAATACACCTAAAACTAATATAATATTGTAAGTCAACTATAAATTTAGAAAATAAACAAAAATAAATGAAAAAGAACACAGACATGGAAAGTACATATTTTCTGAGGGAGCACTTATGTGGCCTGTAGCATTTCTTACGTTGCTTTGCCGAGGCTGCTGGAAGACATAAATGGCCCAGAGACAAAGGGAACTTAGGTAAATATTTAGCATATGAGAGTATTCCCGAATATAAGCTGCTCTAAGACACTATAAAATAGTGGTTCAGAGCAGTGCTTCCCTATTTTTGATATGTGTTTCTATCATGTGGAGATCTTGTTAAAATTCAGATTTGGTAGGTATGGGATGGGTCTGAGAGTCTGCATTTTTAACAAGCTGCTCAGTGATGCTGATACTGCTGGTCTGAGGAGGCCCCTTCTGAGTAGCAAAGATACACAGCACATTGCTTCTTGTTTTTTTTGGCTAACATCAAGGGCAAGGACACAGAGCATGGATCCTGCTTGGGTTTGAGTGCTGACTTGTTATCTTAACAGCTGCACCACATTGCAAGAGTTAATTTCTCTTGTGTCAGTTTTCTTCTTAGTGTAATATGGGGATAATATTAGTATCTAACTAAAATGGTTGGTATGAGGACTAAATAATTAATGTACATAGGCAAAACATATAACACAGCAGCCAGTAGTGAGCAAGCCCTCAATAAATATAATTTTTAAAAAAAAATAAGTAAGGGTTTCTCATCATAAACATTTAGCCAGTCAACAGAGATGAACATCTCACCATTTTAATTGAGTTTAATTCACTGCAGTAATTTATTTTAAGCCATTAATGTCAACAATAGCATTAATCTCCACATCCGAAGCTTGGCATGTTATAATTTTTAAAGTCATTGAACTTAAAAAAAGAAGCTAATTAACAATTCTCTTGGCAGGAGCCATGCTCAGAAGCATGAACCTGTCATGATATGATAAAACAAACTCCTTCAGCTACTTTTTTCATTAAGAATAAAGAATAAGAAGAACTTAACTAGGTCTATGAATAACTAAAATATATACTGCTAGTAGCTCACAGCATTTTTGCTCTTCCCCTTTTGTATTAATCTCTTTCACAGCTAGAATTATTCTATTTGTTTATTGTCTGTTTCCCTCATTGTGAGTTTAAACTCCACGACAGAGGGGCAACGTTTATCTTATTCACTACTGTATCTCAGCATCCAGCTTGCTGCTTGATATTTGATACACCATGAATAAATAAATGCTTGCAAAAATATGAAAAAAAATAGTTGAATATATACCTCAGGTGTATATTTTATTCATATATTCAAGAATGCATTGGGTGTCTGTGATTTTTTTCTGGTGATGTTCGAGGTGCTGGAGATTTAGAAGTGAAAAATCTATAGTCTGTATGTTCAAGGAGGTCATGGTCTAGTTGGGGGCATATATATGTGAGCAATAATTAAATATAAGATCAAATACAGAAGGGTAGGGAATGGATAAAGAGATTGTTCATAGACTAGAGGTAGGAGTGGATAGAACATTCCAATGAAAGGAAAATACATGCAATTTCACAGAAGTATAGAACAGACAAATGAGAAACTAGATATAACAGGTACTGAGGAGGATGGATAGTCCCAGGAATTAATACTAGAGAAAAAGGCAAGGTCCAGATCATAGTGGACAACATATGTTTCTTCTAATGCACAATTGGTATGACTTATAGTGGAAGGATGAGGACTTAAAAGACAAAAAACTGAAAGAACAAGTCTTCTCATGAGGAATACTACTAATATACACAAAGCATGATTGAAGCAGAGGCTGTTAGCTGTCTCTGAATGTCTATTCTTTCCTTAAAAATTGTCACCCACCTAAAAAATGAAATACTCTAACCTCAATCAGCTGGGAGTAGTCACATGACTATTTTTAGTCAAGGAAGAAGTTAATTCTTGTGCATAATCTGAAAATATTCTTAAAAATAAGAAGCACACTCTTCTTAATACCCCTTCCTGCTGCCTCTAATGCGACGCGATGTTTGGAGCCATGGCAGTCTTTGAAGCACGAGGGGATCGAGAAACAGGGATTTTTGTGCTAGAATGCTGGAAGAGTTAAGATGGAATGACTGCAAGTCCCTTAACTATATACAGCACCATGCCAAGCGTGGGTTGTCTCGCTTTTCAACTTCATTTATGTGAGAGAAAAATAAAATTTTCCAATGATTCTGCTGCTTTTATTTTGGGATTTGTATGTAACATCCTAATTCGCAGTGTTATAAGTGCAGAAATAAGAAGGATGTGACATTTCAAGTACTGAAGAAAAGGAAGAAAATTATTTGGAGAGAGGGCATCAAAGAGGAGGCAGCATGTTCATGGAAATTAACAAGAATGCAGTGTGTTCAGAAACTAGGAGAACTTTTGAGCAGTGGGAACACTGGATATATTGTGGGAAAGAGGTAGAATGGGGAGAATAAAGAAGAGATAACAGGTGCCAATACAAAAGCCTTAAATAGCATGCTAACAAATTAAGATATTATGAGGCAATTCAGGACTATTAGAGGTTTTTAGATAGTTAAATGATGGGACTATAATTGGTTTTTAGAATAATTCAGAGAGCTATGGGACTAGAGAAAGGAAAAGGAATAAACAGGTAGACAAATGTGGAGGCAATTGCTAGAATCCTGGCAAGTAAAGAGCCCTGCACTAAGGACCTTGACAATGAAGAAAATGAGAGAAAAGAGATTTTTAGCAAACATATTATGAAAAATTAGTGGTGCTGGGATATGAACCAAAGAGAGGTCAGGATGACTCTTATAAATGTAAAATGGCACTTGAATTAATAGTGATTTTATTAATCAAGACAGAGAATGAAGAAGAAAGGTAGAGAAATAACAACAAAATACAAATTAAAGTCAGGATTTGTGGAATAGGTAGGAGAAAAATAGAAAAGAAAAACAGGAACAGAAGATTTTTTGCATGCCTGACTCTTTCTCATATTTGTGTTACGAGTTAAATATTACTTTGTCCAAGAAGCCTTCTCTAAATCTTCTTTGTAAAGAAGCCATTGCCCTCCCCACTCCACCTATCACATCACTTTACTTTATTTTCTTCTGAGCACTTACTATTTTATAGCTTCATTTTTGGTTATTCTGTACTTTGTCTAGAATGTAGGCTACATATGAGTGGTCATTTTGTTTTGGTCCCAATAAATGAAGTCCAGGGGGGCTGACTTTTGGGTAGGCACTCAAAAACTTTCGTTATATGAATGAATCGCAGTATGCAACAGCCATGGAGAACTCAGGGATCATAAATAAACATTTTAAAATTGAAGGGACAAAATCATCACCTAGGAGAACTCCCCAAACTTATGAATGACAAAGAAGCTGAGCTCCAGCAATTCTCCTAAAGACCTTCCCCATACGGCACAGCCAGTTGGTTGGGAGAAGTCAGAAGACCTGAGCTCAAGTTTACTCTGCTATTTACTAATGACAAAAAATTCATGAAGTTCATGACCTCGAAGCATTTTTCTGCTTCCTTAGCTATAAAAAAGATTGCTTCCTTCATAAATATTTTGAGATTTAAATAAAATAATTTACGTGAAAACATGCTGTGCAGGAGTTTTACCCAAGATATCCCAAATTGTTCATTCTCAAATCCTAAGTATTATTTATTATATGCAATGCCATTACTAATATCTCTTCTAATATATTTTCCCAGCTTGAGTTTTAACTTACACAGCAATATGTTCTGTATACTCACAAATATCCTGTTTATCACACCCTGGAACAATTTCCTCTTTTTTGTAGCTCTCTGAGCTTTTATTAATGGGGTGTATGAATAACAACACTATATCTGGCCTTAGCTACTGTTGTGTCTTCCTTGTTCTCTTAAGTGAGTAGCTCAGCAAATTAAATTTTATTGCAAGTACTGAGAGGCAGGGTAGTATTACATGTCTATATGCATGTTCCTCACTACATATGGTGTGACCTTGGACAGTTAAAAATCTATTTTTTGCCTAAGATTCCTCACTTGTCAAGTGGAGAAAATGGTATACCTCTCAGGATATTGTGAGAACCGCCTCAATTAATATACGTAAATAATTTTTAGTACTGCATAGGATATATCAATAGTAAAAAATGGCCATTTTATTCTTATCATTTATTAAACCATGTATGAAATTGCTCAGATCATTCTCTTGCTGGTCCTAAAACATACTTCCAGTTTTCTCCATTTTTATCGAATAAGAAGCTAAAGCTTAGAAAATTTAAGTTAACATAGCAAATAAAGTGGCAGCGCTGATATATAAGTTCAAGAGCCGCTGCTGTTGGATGCTGAGTCTGTGCTTCTGGCCATGTCAACATCATGCTCCACTTTACAGGAACCAGATCATTTTGCTTTGAAAGCAGACATTTATTAAATCAAGTTGCTGTAAAGTGAGCTTGAATTAAATAAACTTTTGACCAGTTTACTTCTTAAAATAAGAGCAATAGGCATTAAAAGAAAGAAAAACTCAGTGATATGGGTTGTCAGGGAAAGCTCCTGAAACACTGGGGCAGAGCGTAGATATATGACTGTTTCTAATCACACTGAGCCCCAGGTTACTATGACTGCCTACCTAAAGGTCATCGTAGACCAGCTTTCAGCAGGATCTAGCCTGAAAATCTCTTTTCTCGGTCTTGTAAAGGGCCTTCGGCCAAATTGCTCAAGTGCAGGCCATGCTTCCCTTTTTAATTACCTCATTTACAACTTATAAATGGTGACATGTGTCAGCAGAACAGCCCTTGGAGGGGCATTTCGTTAACTTGATCATGTCTGAACCTGGGGTCATGTGCCTTGCATAGGCAGCTTTGCTAGCAGTGGCCGTGTCTGTTACCAAGTTAACAGGGGGCAGTTCAGTTTACTACCTATAATGAGTCCACTAAACCAACCATTTTCATTGGAAGGCTTTTCTCCAATCACAATAAATTAGAAAGACTAGATGTTTAAAATTCTCAAAGATTTCTAACACAGTCCACATTATGGCTACTGTGATTTCCCCTAAAAAATTAGCAAAGTTTAAGTGCTGACTTCTACTTTTATACTTCCAATTCAAATAGATCAAACTCTCTCCATCTTATAGCTCTAAGTTGTTCTCAGACTTGGCTGCATAAAAGAATAACCTGGGAGGTTTTAAACATCCCAGCATCTATGGCCAGGCTACTGTCAGGCCTATTAAAAAGGAATCTCAGTTTCTGGAGTCCAGATATCAGTATTTTTAAAGCACACAATGAGATAAAATGTGCACCTAAGGTTAGAACTACTGCTTCAGGGATCAAGGAAAGTAATAGCAATGCATTTAAAAAGCAACAAGCAATGCTTCTCTGAGATTGTATTTCAGAAATACTGGTATGATAGGCTCTGCTTTATTTGCTCCTATTTGCATGCTGTTTGACCTATCTGGCTTTGTTATTTCATAACTATTTTTCCTTCATGTGACACCTCATTAGATTGCCATTTTTTGAGTTTTATGCTCCCGAGTTTGCAAAAGAAAACACCTCTGGGCAAAACATCATTTGGAGCACTTTGTGGAAAGCAGGCTATTCAAAACATATTGCTATTATTGATGCTTGTGAAGAAGCAACTACGTTTTTTTTCACCAAAGGAAAAACACATAAAAGTTCATCCTGTTATTCAAATATTCACACAAACCTGGAACTTCTCAGTGATAACTCTGGGAAATAATTTGGGTCTGAGTTATGATATATTGAGAAAAAGGAAGTCCCTAGGGGAAATCAGCCATTGAAAGCATTTGGTAGAGGGCTCCCAGAATGAATGCACGTGGGACAATGCCTCTTTGTTTTGATCTTATTGCTAATAGCATAGGAGATTGAGACATTTGGATCTTTTGAAAACCAAATCCTCAAGATTTTTTGTTTTTGCTCAAAATGTTAGTGGTTTTGAAAATGGATTTCTTCTATAAAAATCATAGATCAGAGGTAACTGATGGCTCTATTTCAGATTATATATTAAATGCTTCATATTTATTACTTTATTTAATAAATGGACCTATGAGGCAGGTGATTTTATAGGGAAAAAACTGAGCCCTGGCTGGTGTAGCTCAATGGATTGAGCACAGGCCTGCGAATCAGAGGATCGCAGTTTGATTCCCAGTCAGGGCACATGCCTGGGTTGCAGGCCAGTTCCCTGCAGGCCAACTCCCAGCAGGGGACGCACAAAAGGCAACCATACATTGATATTTCTCTCCCTCTCCCCTTCCCCTCTAAAGGTAAATAAATTAATTAATTTAAAAAAAACCTGAGGTGTAAAATTTTTAAGTAATTTGCTTGGTGTTATAGGACTCGTAGATGAACAAAGAAGGTTATAAATATATGCCTGCCAGACAATAAAGCTAAAATAATTTTTACTGTCAATGTCACAGGCTTTTTAAAATATATTTTATTGATTATGCTATTACAGTTGTCCCAATTTTTCCCTGTCTGTCCCCTTCTATTTGGTACCCCCCATTCCCTCCAGCAACCCCCCTCCTTTGTTCGTATCCATGGATTATGCATATAAGTTCTTTGACTCCTCCATTTCCTATATTGTTCTTAACATCCCTGTTTATCCTGTACCTACCAATTTGTACTTCTTAATCCCTGTACCTTTTCACACATTCTCCCCCTTCCAACTTATAACCCCCCAAAAGGATCTACATATCTATGACTTTGTTTCTGGTCTGCTTGTCAACTTAGTTTGTTTTTTAAATTCAATTCTTGATAGTTATGAATTTATTGCTACTTTAATGTTCACAGTTTTGATCTTTTTTTTCTTATATAAGTGCCTTTAACATTTCATGTAATAATGGCTTGGTGATGATGAACTCCTTCAACTTTATCTTGTCAGGGAAACACTTAATCTGCCCTTCCATTCTAAATGATAGCTTTGTTGGGTAGAGCAATCTAAGCTGTAGGTCCTTGCTTTTCATCACTTGGAATACTTCTTGCCAGTCCCTTCTGGCCTACAAAGTTTCTTTTGAGAAATCGGCTAACAGTTTCGTAGGAATTTCTTTACAGGTAACTATCTGCTTTTCTCTTGCTGCATTCAAGATTCTCACTTTATCCTTAAACTTTGGCATTTTAATTATGATGTGTCTTGGTGCGGTCCTCTTTGTTTGGGACTCTCTGTACTTCTTAGACTTGCATGTCTATTTCCTTCACAAATTAGGAACATTTTCTTTCATTATTTTTTGAAATAAATTTTCAGTTTCTTGTTCTTCCTCTGCTCCTATGGCACCCCTGTAATTTGAATTTTGGTATGTTTGAAGTTGTTCCAGAGGCTTTTTACCCTATCCTCATTATTTTTTTATTCCTTTTTCTTCTTGATGTTCTGATTGAAAAATTTTCTTCCTTGTGTTCCAAGTAATTAATTTGGTTTCTGGCTTTATCCACTCCCCGTAATTATTTTTTCTTTATTTCACTTAGTATAACCTAAATTATTCCTGGGTCTTTTTTATGTTGTTGAAATACTAAATGAGTTCCTTGAGCATCCCAATAGCCAGTGTTTTGAACTCTGCATCTGATAGATTGCTTATCTCCATTTTGTTTAGTTCTTTTTGTTTGTTTGTTTGTCTTTTTTTGAGTTTTGTTCTGTTCTTTCATTTGGGCCATATTTCTTTGTCTCCTCATTTTGGCATCTTTCTTGTGTTTGTTTCTATGTATTAGGTAGAGCTACTTTGCCCCCCTGTCTTAGTAGCATGGCCTAATGTAGAAAAGTGTACCTATAAGTTGAATGGGGCAGAGCCTTAGGTAATCACCAGGGTGGGCAGCCTGTGTGAACTAGGTGGAAGAAGTCTCAGATACAGGGTAGTTACTCTGTAGCTGTGTAGGAAAGGGCTCAGAAAATGAATAATGGTGGCTGCCTGGCCTCTGGAGTTCTGTCCAAGAGAAAACTGACCCCAGCACTCACCTTGGTGCCAGACATTTCAGTTTCTCCCCATATGCCACTGGTGCCCTTCCAGTTGCTGTCCTGCTGCTTCAGCCCAAAGGGAGTGAGTCTTCAAAAGTCCTAAGTCCATTGTGAGCCCTTTAAGAGTAGATGTCTGAGAATACCATAGTTTCTTCTGCCACCCAACCCCCCCACTGATTTTCACAGCCAGAAATTATGAGGACTTACCTTCCTGGCACTGGAATTCTGGGCTGAATGGTCTGGTGTGGGTGGGGACCCTTCAGTCCTGAGGTATCCTCCCTGATTTCTATTCACCTCCCATTCCATGTCTTCATGTATCTGCATCTCTACCCCTCCTAACCTGTCTGGATGAATGTGATTTTTTAAATGTCTTGGCTGTTGGGCTTCCATATGGTTCAGCTTGCTAACAATTCTGGGTGATGGTTGTTTTATAGTTTAATTGTAATTTTTGCTGTGGTTGTGCTAAGAGGAGAGCCTAAATCTCTCAAGGCTTGGACCCTGAATCTCTACTCTAGGTACCCCACAATCCCAGCCTTTGCTGAAAATCAAAGACCTTCCTAAAAAAAGACAATTAACCATTGAATGAGTTCAAATGATGTATGGGCACCAAGGGAAGGGTTTATATTGGAGTAGTCACAAAAGATACAAGGTACCTGAAGGAAAAAGGGCTCATAGACATGGACAACAGTGTGGTGATTGTTGGGAGGGGGGTTAGAGGAGGATAATAAGGGGACTAAATAGTAATGGAAAATAATACAATAAAGATTAAATTAAAAAAGAAACAAGATATCTCCTCATTTTCCAAGAGAATATATAGCTATAGTCACCCCCCAAGAATTGGTTTCTAAAAAATATCAGTGTAGAAAAGTTAATTTAAAAGCTCAGCAAAATTTACCAAGAGATTATAAAATACTCTAAGTATCACACAAAGTTCCTGAGATCCTAGAAAAAAATTGTTAGTATTTCTGCTTTTTTTAATGTTCTAAGTAGTGTTATTAACTTCATCTCAACTGTGATATTCTTCAAATTGAGAGAAGACAGTACAAAAGTTTCAAGCCATTTTTCTTCATTATGCTGCTCTCATTTCCTTCAGTGATTTTGCTTTTTACTTAACTATAACTCTTCCTTTCTATTTCTTATATTAGATCTCACCCAGACACCCATGGTATTCTTTATCATATATAACTACTTACATTTTCTTTCAAAACTATGTGAGAAAGAAAAGACAGTTTAAAAGCATCATATTTTTGAAAGAGTGGTTATGTATAAATGTGTTACATTTTGCAAATAAGCCAATAAATTGGGCATCCCACCCTTGGGTAGCAGCATGAACCTCAATCCTTTTGGCCCATGGATCAAACTAAAACATACACACTTTACCTGATAAGTTATATTTCTACATAAAAACTTAATCTTCACTAAGACAGCTAAATTTGACTAATGCCACTGAAGATAACAATAACATATTGAAAGCCTTCTAATGTACATGAATCTGAGTGAGATGCTTCCTGGAAGTTAAAGATAAGCTAAACATAGTTTTTTAAAGGCTAATATAGAATGATAAGAACTATTACTAAACAAGAAAGAATATGGTAGATACTAATTTTGCACAGTAACAATATCATTTGTTGAACATTTATTTATGAGTCAAGCAATATCTAAGTATTATCTCTAATGCTTCTAACTAATGATCTCTATAGATTTTTAATCAATGTTTCTACCTGTAAAGTGTTTGTGAGTGTGCATTCCCTATAGATGCTAATGGTAATTATATACTTGTACAACTGTAATAACATACTATATTTTTATGAAACAAATCCAAACGCTGAAATTAGAAATGATGAGAATAAGAAAAAGCTTCAGATCATCTTCAGAATCCCCTGGAGAAAGATCCTACATTAAGAACATATGCCCGATGTGTGGCAGAGACCACTGGTTGTCCCTCAAGATTTATTATCCTTTTCTTCCACAGTGATTGAATTGCCAAATTTTTACGTGGGCCCAAAGTAACCAGAATAAAAATTACATGCATGTTCCCTATTACAGCTAGGTATGGCTTTGTGCCTAAGTTCTAATTCTAGGGATATAAGCAAACTCATATTTCAAAGAGAGGAACCATGCTCATTTCTCTGTCCTTCTTCTAACCTACTCCTCGGCATTTGATCATGGTATTGTGTACACAAGGGTAACATTCAAAGGTGAAAGAGCAAGAAGATCAGGTGCTTGGGTCCCTTCAAGACTTTGTGGAGCTGAGCAATTATTCATTTTCTAGACAAGACACATGAACGCTTTCACATGAGGGAAATATGTTTCTATCTTGCAAAAGCACTGTTATTTTCATCTTTGTTATATATAACTGAATATATATATATACTAATTAATATCTGATGAACGACAGTTATTACTCTATTTACAGATGAAGGAAAAGAATCAGAGAAGTTAATTTTCCACAGTTACCCAGCTAGTAAATGGTAGAATCAAAAGAGTTCAAAGTCCACCCTCTAAAGCAGGCAACCTCTTGTGAATTAAATACTATAGAATTGAGGAGAAGGGAGACATTAGACATCTAGACATTAACTTTGTCTAGAATGGCTGACGAAGGATTCCTGGTAGAGATAGCAGTTTTATGAGATCTTAAAAGGATGGGTATGGAGAGAAAGATATTCTGGGCTAATGGAATAGAGTGAACAAGAGCAAGGGGATAAGAAAGCACACAAAAGACTCAAGCAAAGCTTGTAGTTCATTGCTGTTAAGTGTTTCTTGGCTTTATCTATTCAATACATATTCGGGGTACCCACTACACAGAGCAGGCACCAAAAGCATCTTAGTGCTGATAAAAACGTCTATAAGTTCCCAAATATATGAGAAGATGATACTACTGGCAGGGTCCACAGGATAAAGCCCAAGCCCCATAGCAAGCAGACAAGGTCTTCATGATGAGAATCAATCCCACTTTTCCAACTTCACACTGCCGCCCATGCTTCAGTTCTCAGAACATACGAGGGTTGCCGGGCCTCTGACCTTTACGCATTGAGTTCCTTCTGTCTGGAATGCCTTTTCCCTACTCTGCCTGGAAATGTCTTGCTTGTTCTTTAAGAGCTAAACTTCTATTTTCCCCTGATTCCTCAAATGGGATGGTTTCTTACAGCATGTTTCCATAATTCAGTTTCTTCACATCTTTGTTCATTCATTCCTCCACTTCTATAGCCAGCCAGCCCAGGAAAAATGTGCTGTGCTATGGAAGTAACCATGGTGGGAAAGATGGAGCATTTTTTTCTGTGCTTACAGAATTCATACTCTAGGAAGAACTGTCAGCCTTTAAAGAAATAAGGCAGTGTGGTAACTTCAATGGAAAAGAAGAGCCTGAGTGGAAGCACATAGTATGAGCATTATGCCTAACCTCAGTGTCCCAGAAGAAGCATACTCCAGTCTGAACACTTTAGGATGCACAGGAGTGAACCAGGCAGAGACAGGCAAGAGGTGTTTTAACAGCACGTGCTACCTATATGCATTATCCAGTGGACTCCACTAGACTATTAAAGCCAATGTTTTTAAACGCATCCCATGCGATTTAAACACCTACAATGGCAACAACAATAATAACTGTAGAATTAAATGCTGGCTCAGACTGATTCTAAATGTGTTACCATTGAACTTTAGTGAATCCTAATAGTTCTATTTTGTCTTTATTATATGCAATATTTCCTATCCTAGACCGCACTCCCACTTCAGCCCAGCATCCAATGCTTCTTTAGGCTTCCACTGACATCTCTCAAACTTTTGTGTGTGTGAGAATCACCTGGCATGCTTGTAAACACAGATTCCTTGGTCCCAGCCTCAGAGATTCTGACGCTATAGATCTTGGAGAGTTGGAAATTCTGCAATTCTAATAATCTTCCTGGTGGAATCTGAGGCTACCCAGTCACAGAAGGCATCTTGAATAGCAATGTTATAGAGAAAATATACACACGTTATTTTCAAAATTATTTTCTTTTGTTCTTACTCCTGCTCTGCCAGGCCAGGCTCCTTAGATGGTGGTGGCTTCTTTGACCAAGTATACATGAGTCACATATGTGCTATCAGAGGAGTCATTATTAGAAAGAAGGGCCATTGTGGTGACTCTCACCCATCAATCACATTCTCCACTTAGACAACTGTTAGGTTTTACCATTGCCTCCCACCTTAGGTGCAATGTAACAAACCTATACAGTGGGGGCTTCCGGTGGATGAGGAGTTATCCACATTTAAGTGGACAGAGGGGAGGGCAGTTGGAGGACTGGGTGAAAAATGTGAAGGAATTGAGGAGTAAGATTGATGGTCACACAATAGTCATGGGGATGTGAAATACAGAATAGGGAATGCAGTCAATAATATTGTAATAACTATGTGTGGTCCCAGGTGGGTTCTAGATGTATCAGGAGGAAGAGTTTGTAAAGTATATGATTGTCTAACCTTATGCTATACACCTGAAACTACTACAAAAGAATATTGAATGCAAACTGTAATTGAAAAATAAAATGTAAATTAATACAATGATGGGGGACTGGGGGTGGGCTGGGATGTGAGTAAAAGAAAACTGTACTTGAACAATTAAAATAAAAAATAATAAATTAATTAATTAATACAATGAGAGGGTCCTTGGTAGTATCACCCATTGTATTTGTCAAGAAGACGATTTGTGTGAAAGTTATTTGAAAACAATCATAATAGCTTTATAATGTTATGAGAGATTTTATGTAGCAAGTTTTAAATGTTAAAGGTGATTAAATGCAGCCCTCCATAAGGGCACTGCAGGGAATAAAGATTAACGTGGGTTTGCCAAGGGGAAAGTAGGTCAGGTCTTTACTAATTTTTTGATTATTTTAAAAATTCATTTCAGTATAAATAGGAGACTTATAATTTCACAAAAAATGATGGGAGAATCACTGAACTTTTAAGAAAGCTTTCAATAATTGCTTGCATTTTCCTCTGTATTACCATTTATGTGAATTTTAAAAGTTAATAAGCTTTGAAGGGCCATGAAGACAAGGACCATGTGTCTCACATGAACATTTCCTACAGTTCCTGAAGAGAGTGGGGACTATTTGAAAGACATAAAAGAACTCAACTCTAAAAAGTGTGAAGTGAAACCAGCTCTCGAAAGTTGGAAAGATAGTTTTAATGATTAATTAGGTGATATATAAATATATAGTGGTTTCTTGATAAACATTATCTCTCTTTCCCTTCTATTTCTTCCTATTATTTATTGTCTAGAAGAATTCTGTCCAATAGAACATTCTGGAATGATAGACATATTCTACATCTGCACTGTCAAATATGGTACCCACTAGCCACATTGGCTACTGAGCACTTAAAATGTGGATAGTGCTACAGAAAAACTGAATTTTAATTTTATATTTTTAATACAATTTAAATAACCTGTCCCTTAATTGAAGGATCTAAGTGGGAGGCTTGCAGCTAGTCTTGGAGAACAGTCTCAAAGCCAACACAATACAGTAGTTTGTCATTAAGTGCCAATTTGTTGAGTTGAATTGATCCTTATTCTTTTTTTTCTACAGATATGCTTTAAGGTAAAAGAGTGAAAAGAGGAGCTGCAGGATCTAAACAGAAAAAACAGTTTCTGTCATATTGACCAATGTTTCTCAAGCTTTAATATGCATAGAAATCACTAGGATTTTTGTTAACAACATGAGGTAGGTAAGCCATGGACCTACATAAATGCTACCTGCCCTGTCTCTGACCAGCTTCTGCTTTCTTGGCTCAGCAGTTCAAAATTAAATCAAAAGAATTTTTTATTTTATTAAAGGCACATGTATACCCCAATCTTATAACGAATATTTATTAACTACTTTCTACATATTAGGAAGAGTACTCATAACAATCCTGGAAAGTCAAATATTATTACCCCCGCTTCACAAATAATAAAACAGAGGTTTACATATATAATTTGACTTAAGCAAAATTCACCTAAGTATTTACTGGCAGAGATGGGCTTAGAAACCACTTGCTCCTGAATATAAAGGCTAGTCTTTCTCATCAGACTCTTTATTTACTCAAAGTGTGTTATATTGTACAATTGAGCATCAGCCCCATCCAGGCCCACTACCTGTTGATCTTAAATGCAGAATCTGCATTGTAAGATCTCCAGGTAGTTTTTATTCACATCAATATTTGAGAGGCACTAGTATGTTCCATATTTTGCCTTTTAGAGCAAAGTAACAAGTGGAGGCATAAGGAATCTGCTGATTATGGCAGTTGAGGAATTGATTTAGATTGGCTAGGTTTTACTCTGGAATAAATATTGATAGCTTTGCCTCTATTGCCAAATTCCTATTGTCTCATGGGCATAAAGAAGCCAAATATTAAGCTGTTTTCTGAAAGGTAAGGGTTTTTCATTACTCGCTTATATAACATTCCCAACAGATAAAAACATGAACAATATAGTTTTAACAGTGTTCATGAGAAAAACTACAAAAAGAAACAAACTTCTTGGGTGAGAGATAAATGTAGTAAATTCAGCAAATTCTTCCAAAATACCTTGCCATTATTAATCACTGCCAGGAAGGTTCAAAGAAACAAACATGATTCTGCTTTTTTTTTACCTTCATGAGTCATTCTGGAAAACCAGCCAATTAAAAGTGAATAGTAGCCTAAATCACAAGGGTCTGTTATTGCACTAAGTAACTCAGAGAAATTAATGCCTACCTGTCTACCTTGATGACCAAGGGCTTGGTCATCCACTTCTGTAATACAGCAACCTCCTCCTCAGAGAACTCTCACTTCCAGCTTCCTGTTGCTGGAATCCATCAGAATTGCCATCTATACCCTGCTTAACAAATCCTCTTAGTCTCAGGTCCATTCTTTGCTTCCCAAATGAACCTTGGTGCTTCTCTCTATCCTTGAACTCATGTCTTCCTTTCTTTTCTCTCATCTCCCTCCTCACAAACCTTTGCTCACATTATCAGCCTTTAACAGCTGCATCCAATCACCTTTAACACTTAAAACTTGCTATGTAAAATCTCTCTCATAATATTATAAAAATATTATGCTTGTTTTCAAATAACTTTTACACAAATGGTCTTGGCAAATGCAATAGGTGATACTACCAAGGACCCTCTCATTGTATTAATTTAAACTTCATTTTTCAATTACAGTTTGCATTCAATATTCTTTTGTATAGTTTCAGGTGTATAGCATAAGGTTAGACAATCATATACTTTACAAACTCTTCTTCCTGATACATCCAGAACCCACCTGGGAGAACACATAGTTATTACAATATTATTGACTACATTCCCTATTCTGTACTTCACATCCCCATGACTATTGTGTGACCATCAATCTGTACTTCTCAATCCCTTCACCTTTTTCGCCCAGTCCTCCAACTGCCCTCCCCGCTGTCAACTGTCAGTCTGCTCTGTATCCAGGAGTCCATTTCTACTTTGTTCACTGATTTTATCATTCAGATTCCACATGTAAGTTAAATCATATAGTATTTATCTTTCTCTATTTCATTTAGCATAATAGCCTGTAGAAAGGACCCTCTCATATTTTTTATACATTAACTCTTCGTTTTTTCCTCTTACTCCTCTCTTCTCTCACTTCCTCAGGCACTTTTCCAAGCCACAGCCCTGGAATTTCTGGAGCAAATTCCCTTGTCTCCATTATTATTTCTACTTCTGGAAACAAGGTTTCAGACAACATTGTCTCACACTAAGTAAAGTCATTGTACTGCCAGTACTTGCTAGATGTTTCTTTTATTTATTATTATTTTCCCTTAATCATCCTTAATAAAAGAGACATCCACTCCCTGTATTGGTTAAATCAGGCTTTGCTGAAACTTTCATTGTTTATTATCATTGAACCACTAATATTTTTAAAGTGTAAGATTCCTTCTGTTTTACTCATTTTTTTCCTCAAAAAGGGACACACACAGTTTCTTGGCCCTTGTATTCAAAGATTTGGTGTGGTGAATTAGTTTCTGGGTTAGCAAATATTCATTCCTTCCATCACTTTGAGTTTGACAATATGACTTGTTTTGTTAGTGGGGTGTTAGTGGATGTGATGTGAGCAGAGGCTTTAACTATGCTTACATCCTGGGCTTGTCCTCTTGTGTTTCAGCCATCATAATGGAAAGAGCATGCTCTGTGTAATACTGGGCCCCATACTGAAATATGTGAAGCAGAGATGTACCAGCCAACCTAGTAAGTAATCTACAGCCTGAAGCAGCTGACCAGGCCAACCAGCAAACACTTACGGGATAAGTAAATGCTTATTGTTATACGCCACTGATTTTGTGGTTGTGGGTCATAACCCCAAAATGACAAACTCTGGGTGGTACAGTCTCACTGCATAGTGGACCCCATAATGAAAATAGTTTCATATAGGGGATTCCTATTTTGCATGAGGGACTGACTGTGGCACATATAAGGCCCTACACAACCTTAAAATATCATGATATCATAAAAGAATGAGTATATTTGAAGCATCCACATGTAAGAAACTCAGTTGCCCCTTGGTTAATGGCAAGCACTTTAAAAGCTCTGATATTCTTAACTTACCTTCCTAAAAAAGGCAGAAATCTTTCAAAATGTCTGTTGTACCTTTCTTAGACACTTATTTAAAAATTTCCTTTACCACTGATTTCCTCTAGTTATTTAATTGCTGTTGGCATGTATGCCAAGGAATCATTTGCACAAGGGCCATATATTTCTAAAATCAAATTTGGTAATTTGCAAAATTAATATACTTACTTGTAATGAAATTATTTTGAGGATTTTAATATATGTTAAAATCTGCCATTTAGGTAATATTTTTAAAGAAGAAAATGTTCTTATGCAACATGACTGAAATGCTCTGGGGAGCCCTAAAATCATTTTTTCATTAAATAGAAGTGAAATTATGTGAACAACTAGAACATGTGATATAAAAGAGGAAAACAAAGCACGGAGCACTGGGGAATGAGAAAATGGACTGTAAAAGGAACAGTGATTTGTTCAAGGTTACCCAGTGGGTCAGGAAAAAAGGGGCAAGTTGGGCTGATGCTGAGACTCAAAGCATACCCACATGAATGTGTACTAAATCTGCCATTTTTAGTGGATAATGTAGTCATGTTTCTTCTATATAGGGGACAATATTCATATTAACCATTCTCTTGGGGTCTAGCATGTGTTACTTCACAAGTGTTTATCAAGTAAAATGATAAATAAATAAATCCTTAGAAATTGAAACTTGACAAAGCATCATTTCACATACATGATTTCATTATTCTTATAGCCAACCACTCTGAAGTAGATATTATATAATTCCTGTCTTATAGATTAATTTAGGTCCAGAAAAATTAAATGAATTACCCAAGAACACACTGCCATGAGTATTGAGACATTTTCACCATACCTAGATATTCAGCAAAATTCTTTACAGATTCTAACTCAAGAAGGCTCAAAGAGGGTTGCATTAACCATAAAACAGTTGAGGGCAGGGGAGCAAAAAGCTCTTTGAGGAACTCAAAGTCATGTACAAAGTTGATATTTAGGAGAACGAGAACAGTTTGATTGCCTTATTTTATGTGGGTGATCTTACTAGCTAATTACTTGGGATATCAATTGGGCATGTCTGTACAAAATTCTCAAATCCTACTGGTAAATTATTTGTGCATGAGGGCATCTGGCAGGTAAGCCATGAAAACCTTGCTAGAAGGCTTTAAAATAATATAGATTTACCCCCCAAGAAAGCAGTCCTACTCATAAAAATACATTTCTGTGCCCCGTGTCTGCTTCTTCAAAGCATTGCTCATTTGCTTTGCCAATGGATACAAAAAAGGTTTATTATAGTAAAGATATTGGATTCCTTAATATAGACATGGATCTCTGCCTCAAGGGTACTAAAGCCTCTGTGACAAGTAGTGTTCTACTGAAAACTACATGTAGCAAAGGAGTAAGAAAGCAAGGAAAATCTGTTCCCGAGTGGACAGGCTGAAAACATGGGAGGGGAGGAAGAAAGGAGCATGACCAGCATTAAGAGCCCAAACTCTACAGCCAGGCTACCTCAGTTTATTCTTGGCTTTGCCTCTTACTCTGAAACCTTGAGAAAGTTAGTCAACTTCTTTATGACTCAGTTTCCTCATCTATAAAATGGAGAAATTAATAGTATCTATCTCATAGGGTTATTATGAGGATTAAATGAGCTAATATTTGTTAGTGCTTAGAACAAGTCAGGTATACAGTAATCCCAATATAAATGTTTAGTAAGTATAGGAGACCATTCTGTGTGGCCTGGGCCCACCTCCCACTCGGAGATGTGCAGGACCCATGCCCATGGATAGGTTCTCCCGTGGGGAATCAGGCCTGTATTGGACCTAGACTGCTATGAGACTTGCTTTTGATAAAACTCCCTCACCCTGAATTGAGACAGCAAACGCTTACTGTAACTTCCTAAAATCCATGGTAACCACCTAAAGTGAACCTGTGCATAGTAAATGAGGACCATCATGTAATGTGCTCAGAGAAGAAATAAAGGCCTGTCATGGCAAGGGCCGAGGCTTTTCTCCTCTTGAGAGAAAGGCCATGCTGTCCCTTTTCCTCCACAGGACTCAGTAGTCCATGTGAATTTCTCTTGCCTCATCTACAATGTGGCGGACCCCACAAGCTGGGGTCTGCATCAAGTAAGTTAAAGAAGGAAAAATGAGTGAGAACTAGAATACTTGACACTGTGTGCTTCATGCATCATTTTGCTTCTTTCTAACAGAGTTCTTTACTTTCCACAGCGGGGGCCACTTGATTCTTACCGGGAAGCTTAACCCCATTTCCGGTCTGACCCCAAACAGCTCTTATTCAGAGAAATTCAAGAAGCCCTAGTTCAGTAGTTCAGGTGACTCAGCATTACGTCAATTTTGCTGTTATTCTTGTCCTGACCCTGTGTCCCAGTTTTAGTCACTTGCTCCTGTAATCAAGTCCCCACCTTGCACGGCAGCTCTAGCATTCTGCTCCCCTACAGCTGAGTTCCAGCTTGCAGGACCTGCTCAGGTCCTCCTGCCTCTGAGGCAGGCGTCTCCCAAAGGGCAGCCTCTGCACCAGAAACTACACTTCGTTGGGTGCGCAGTGTTTGGATCTTTGAAAATTAGTTGCTTGTATTTAAAGGTTCAGACTTTTACATCAAAGTGCAAAATTCCAAGCTCTGATGAACCATTGGATGGTCTGACGGCACTTGGTCCCCATTTCTCCTTGGTACCAACCCACTGGAGCTCAGTGGCAACTGCCCCCTTTGGAAGGCTTTGTGCTTTCGTTTCCCCACTGCTTCATTTGTTTCTGGGTCTGAATCTAGATCTGTCTGCTTGGCCCTTGCAGACATTTGAGGTTCAGACATTTGAGGCTGCTCTAAGACTGAAAGTAGCTGGTATTTACCAAGCCCTTATTTTGTACAAGGTATTCTTCTAAGTGGTTTATATCCTGTACTCATTTAACCAACATTCAGAAATCTGTTCTTATATCCATTATTGCAATCCTTCTCCTTGCTTCAAACTCTCTGTATGCATGTATGTGTATCTGTTCCATTTTTCCAAATCACTACTCTCTACTCACCAGCTAAGGGCCACTTACAAAGGTTTGCTGAGTTTCCATAATGTCAATCACTCACCCATACTATGGCCTGTTGCCTGTCTAATCTCCCTTGTTTAAAGAGACTGTGCTGTCAAGAACTTTGGCCACCATAGTGGTTGCATTTCGGCTATAGAATCTCAGGTTTTACTGGTCTGACAGATCCTATCATATCATATTTCATGCTTTTACAAGACCATACATTTTATTATATATTGCCTTCACACTCACAAAACTATTCCTCCAGTTCTTGTTAGAAGTCCAGAAAAATCCACTAAATATTTGTTGACACTTACTTATGTTTTAAGATCTATAACAGAAATTGATTTGAGTATTCATTTACTAAGGGATACAAAGAAGTCTGTTCATCTCTTCCATGTGCAATTCAATCCCTTTTCAGTGGACCACCTGGGAAACTAACATTATTTGAACACAATCAACTATTTTTTTCCCTCATGATAAGCTCTTGTGCTTTACAAAACAATGATTAAAAGGAAAGTGTTTACATGACTAAGCTGAGATTTAGCAAATATAAAAAAAACTCACAAAATTCACTGTACACACCATTCCATATAATTATCTGGATTGCATAAAACAAAATATATATTAAATTTAGCTGATTAAGTTGTATGTAATTTTTTAAGAAAGTCAATAAAAATGTTACTTACATAAGGAATCGTGTCCAAAGTATCTGTGTTGACAATTATAGGAGCAGGGCTGGCCTGAAAAACAGAAGTAGAAAAAATTTTAAGTCACAAGTACTGCACTCTGAGAGTCTGTGAACTTACTCACAAAGAAGAGCTCAGCAGTGTTTCCTGAGGACCTGTATAGCCAGTGTGTCAGGTGGGAGAAAAAATGAAATAGCTCCAAGTTCTGACATCCTCCAAATATTCGTGTGCTGTATTTACCACATAATGAAATGAGTAAGCAATAGAATTTATAACCATTTTTTCTTAAATTTTATCTGACAGTACAGGAGATGAGGATTTGTTATGCTTACAAGGCAAGGTTTCTAATAAATTGTGTGAGAAGTAAAGTTGGTAACATCTCTTTTTCAAAATGGCTTTGCTAAATACATTTGGTTTCCCACTCTAAGAAGCAAAACTAAATCTAAACCAACAATTACAACCCTTCTCTTTAAACTGTCTTTTGAGAGTATGTTGTATTTAATGCAAAATACAGAAGAGTTCACTTAGACATATATGTTTAGCTGTCATCATACATGCTAACATACATGCTGTTGTCATATCTTTTCTTTGTTATTTATATACCTCTGGTAGCATATCTTAGAAATCTTTAGATAGAAAATTAAAACTTAGACAAAGATGGCAGAACATCATACTGGATATGTTAAAGTTTCTTTTTTAAAAAAAATTGTATAAACTTCAGTTATTTGCCTTAAAGTTGAGTAGGAATCTGTGTAAAACTGATATAGGAGAGCTACAAGCCAAGTCATTAAAAAATAAGAGATTGCAATCTGTATTTGCATCAACCAATCTGACTTCATGAATATTGAACAGACCTATCTTTATTTTCTAGTTTCTAGAATTTGCACAGCAACTTTCCCTTCATCCCCTGAAGGATCTTTAATCTCCTTCCCAAACTGCAGATTTCATTTAGATAGAGGAAACACTCTCATCATGAATAATCGAGAGGTGTTCTATACGACATAGTGTTTTTGGCAAGTACTAAACTTCCAAGACATTTTATTAGATGTGCCCTCTGGAGTTAACAGAGTTGTCAACTTTTTTGTGTCAATCTGTGCCTATGACATCCTAATAGCATGAGAAAATAAACAGCAATCCAGCAGATTTTACAAAACAAAAATCCACATTTTAACTAAAAACCCTGGGATTGAGAACATAACCCTGGTTTTTGTGTCTATATAGTGGGTCAGCTAGATGTTCCTGGTTTATTCATGAACTCTTAGAGCACATACCTCGTGGGTAAAGGGGGATTTGGAGAAAGAGAGTTTTCACAGGACTTAAAAAATATATCAGTGCTTGTCAAGAAGTATGTGGTGTGGGGAGGAAAACATGAGGTTTAGAATTAGAAGACCTGGGTTCAAATTTGTTTTATCAAATTCCTAATTATGTGATTTGAGGGCTCAGCAACTTCCCTGTATAAGTGTTCTGGGGGGTAAGTGAGGCCTTTACCTTGTTCTTCTTCTCTGTAAAATGGGGTTAGAAATAATTACCTTCTCAAAAGTTTGTTTCAAGAATAAATGAGGTGATATATTTGAATGTTTGTAAGCTAAAATTCAGAATCTATGTTAAATATTATTAGTAGTAAGTGTGAGGATCCACCATCAGATGGTTTGTGAACTGTTTATACCCCAGAGGTCTCAACACTATGTTTATGGCTATAACTGCACTACAGAGAATTGATTACATTATGTACTTACCATTTATTAAATGCACGTTACTTGCCCAGGCATAAGGATATGCACATGTGTTCTTATTAGACTCCACAAAAACATATTGTTGAGGCATTATTATCACTATGTCTATGATATAGATGAGAAAAATGAGGCTCAGGGAAAACAAGACCTGAGATTTAACAGTAACCTTTCTAACTTCAAAATCCATTCTTTCCTTCCTAAACTTCTCCATGATCCAGGATCTATTAGGGGTATCCAACCTTTTGGCATCTCTGGGCCACACTGGAAGAAGAGTCGTCTTGGACCACACATTAAATACACAAACACTAATGAAAACAAAAACATCTCATAATGTGTTAAGCAAATTTCTGATTTGGGGTTGGGCCACATTCATAGACATCCTGGGCCACATGGGCGTGTAGGCTGCGGGCTGTGGGTTGGACACCCCTGAACGTGGCTCCATCACAAAAGTCACATGGACTGGAGATCTCCAGCTAGAGTACCATGAAGACCTCAGCAAAGCAAAGGCCACCCTGAAGGCAAGAGATGCCTCAGGGTCTTGCACATTAGATGTTGAAAGCAATCTGGAGATGCCTTAGTGGCTTTTGTTGTTGTTATTGTTTGTTTTTACTTTTGATGCCATCTCTCCTATGCTTTCTAATTGGTTCCCAGGACACCAGAAAGTGATGGTGCCTTTCACTGAGTTTCTGAGTAACCCACCCATTAATTGTATTTCACCTACTATCTAGTATAGTATGATCAATAAATATGTATTGATTTGATTTGGGGATTTCATCCTATGTTATTTTTTTCCCTATAGATTGTATTAATGTGGTCTGGGAACACACTTTATACACAAATCCATTTCCCATACAGTGCCACCCATCACTTTTGCATGTTTATGCTGCTATTTTCCATCTCATGCATGTAAATTTGGTCTTTCCACTCAGACTCGTAAGTTTAGAAAATAACAATGATTGTATATTTCCCTAGAATTCTTTACAGCACCTGGCTACACAGAAGGAGCTCAGTAAATACTTAGGAATTATTGACTAAATGTATCTATAAAGTATAGATGAGGGTAGAAAGAAATATAAAGCTGTCTAAGCTTTGAGACATTTCTAAGAAAACTCAAAAATCTCTAGTTACCAATAACATGATGACTGTGACTACTTTTCCAATGTCAACTATCTTATTTCTTTAACCAGTCATTATTACTTAACTATTCAGCTTTTATAAAATAATAATTATTTCATAATTCCAGGATATGGACAATGTGGATGTTGAAGTAGAATCTACATTCCAGAAGCCACAATTATACCTACATCTATAAAACTCATTAAAATGCATGAACATACAGGATGTGTGACTTATGTGAACACACACATCACATACATGTGACATTGGCAGCTCCCTGGTGAGACTGGCAAAGAGATGCCATGGTGGGTTATTCTGAATAACACACTATGCCACTGTGCTACTAAGCCAGGCTCTCCGGAGGTCCCCCATTGCTCTGCTCCAGGACCCTCACAGTCCGCCCCAGATCACTTTTACAGAAGCTTCCTGGAATCTTTTAGATAGTCAATGGCACATATCATTGGGGAATAAAAATCAAGTGTCAATAACACAGAGCACAGTAGAAATCTAAGTACAGCCCAGGAGTGTGTTCTTCTCACCAGTTGGCAATTTCAGGTCTTCCCTTGGTTCAGCCTGACTGCTATTTCTTGTCTCACTTTTGAAATCATGTGAGTCCATGCCTAGTTTGATCCATTTAGTTTCTGAGTCTTAAAACCAATTATTCAGTTACTCTGATGGTTCCTTCTAAGCTTTATCTCCACACTTCACATTGCCCTACAATCCCCACATTATCTTTCTCCATATTAGATATTCTCCTTAAATTGAATCCTTAAATCAAACTGCTAACTTAGCAGATTCCAGTAACCCCCTTCAATGTGCTTATTTCCTTTAATTGAAAAAAGATTTGTAACAAAATAAAAAAAAATATCCTTTTTAATCAGAAGTTTCAAGGCTTGACTTTATGCAAATCTAGGCAAACTAAGACTTAAAACTTAAGAAAATTAATCTATCTTGGGTACCACAAACTGTAAGATGTAAATGGCTTGTCTTTTACTTTACATTCTCTTCCATCTGGAGAAAGCAACTTTACAAAAAGAGGGAAGAATAATTATAGAGATGCAAGAAGCAAGCAGAGACTACTAATAAAATCTGAATTATCAGATCAAGTTATTCATGGATTCTACCACCTTCTTGTCCTTGGGTTACATGGAATACCCAAATATTTTTATATTGTATCAGTAACTTTGTTTACACTAGGAAAAATAAACTTCTGTTGTTAGATAAAATGAAAGCAAATGTTTGAAGGAGTTCATTGATTCTGATTAAAGTGGTTACTGCTTGATATTTTTAAGTGCCAAATCTGAGAAATGCCTCTGAGTAAATGGGTAAGTAGTCACTAGGTCAGTTTCAAGGAGGAAGCCTCTGCCAGCAAGGTATTGAAAGGGGAGGTAGAGAAACCAGTGGGTCCAAGGACGCACTCTGGGAAGCTTAGGTCTGACAAGTGGTATGCTTGGTAGTAGAAATGTCAAACGACTAACTCCAGGCTGATGCCTAAACTTTTAAGAAGCAACATGGAAAAGGAAAGAAGCCCACATGGTTAACTGACTTAGATATAGGAGGACTGATCAGTAAAAAAAATACTGATGGGGCTTAGAATTGAGCAGGACTTTCAGCTGACCTGAAACATGCAAGTAGAAGGCAGGTGGTTGTCAACAGGCCAAGCTAAACAGGAGGTAAAATATGGCGAGAATAATGAGTTGCTTTGGGGGCTGAGCGTCTTTGGCTTATCTTCTCAGCCTTAAAGGACAGGCCCTATGACTTTTATCGGAAGTATGGCATGGCAATTTTAAATGAAATGGAAGCCACTGAAAGTTTTAAAATGAGTCCATTTTATGTATGTACATGATTTCACTAAGAATGAGCTTAAGAACCCAGAACTTCACAGTAAATTTTAGCTGCTTAGATGGACTGCTACAAGATGCCACATTAGCAGTCAGACCATTCCTTGAGCCTAACCAAGAAACTAGAATTTGGGGTTACTAACCACATCTTCAATTAGGTATGAAATGAGATAGTTAATATTAAGTACTAAGTGGAATGCTAAGGATTAAACTCAGAATAACCTTATTTTCTATCAGATTTTTCTCTCTCTAACCTGTCCATCATGTTGGCCCATTCTGGAAATAAAAAATATGATGTTTTGGGGAGGGGGCCTTCATTCTGGATTTCCTAAATTACACTCTAGTTCTCTGTTGGGAATGAAACCCTTTCTTTCCTCTACTTCTTCCCTGTAATGTTGGGCTGGAGCCTCAAACCCATAGGAGTTGGCAGAGTCCTACTCCTCATTGAAGGACTTACCTGGAACCTGCAATTGCTGGGCTGAGAAGCATCACTATCTAGAATCTTGTGATACCATGACCCAGACACACCCAAATCTCCTGATACATGAACGCTGGTATAAGTAACAATAAGGGCAAGTACTTACATGGCACTTATTATATCCCTGAATTTATTTAATCCACATATAATCAATCAGACAAGTCCTTTTATTTTTAATTTACAGGTGAGGAAACAGGTTAAATGACTTTGGAGTTATACATATGATAGAAGGAGGATCTTCAAACCCAAGCAATCTGACTTGGAGCCCCCACTGTTGATAGTACTGCCTCTCACAATGAAATCAGACTTTTAGAGAGTTTTAAACCAAAACTCTTGAGATTTTAATTTCCACTGCTCACCAACAACTTGGAAACCAGCTCAAATCAGACCGATCCACCTTGATCCTGCGAGTGCCTGAACCCTCCCCTCTTCACTCTGGCTCCCCTACTGAGCCCACCATATGCTGTGAACAGCCTGCAGGAGGCCAGATCCAGGAGAAGGCTAAGGGCACAGGCACCCCCAGGCTGGCTGCACCAGGATTGTTGTTTTGTAAGCTCCAAAGAAAATTTTTGGAAAATGTCTGATTAAGGACATATTATTGATAGTTGTGTGAGAGAAGACAAATAAAACATGAAGAACAAATATACTCTGTAGTCACAAAACTTTAAGGCTGGGGCTTTAATGATTATTTAATTCTGCCTTTTCATTTTACAAATATGAAATAGAGAGAGAGAAAGGAAGTGGCATGTCCCAGATCTCACAATTATTTAGTATTAAAAATGAAAACAGAATAATAACAAGAATAACAATAATAAACCATCAAGCATTTATTGAATTTATTATGTCTCAGGGACTGTGATAAATATTGAAGACATATAAATGTATATAATTCTCAAAATGTTCTAAGGAAAATATTATTATTATTTTTGTTTTTTAAAAAAGAAGAAATAAAAAAGAACATAAAGAAAGGAAGGGTCAGAGTGGCTTAGTCACTTGCCTACGGTCACAAATCTCAGAGTACCACAACCAGGTCTCAAGTCCATGTCTTTGTAGCCCCAGGAACCGTGCTGGGAAGCACCCACAGCTCCTGCTCCTGAGTTTTTCCAGGCTACCAGGATAAAAATGCAGTTATTTTCTGCCCTGAAAGCTGTTAGTTTCTTTTTCACAGTCTGAAGAGAAATTTCTCACCATACTGACTCAGATTCAATTCCCCAGTTCTCAGAGGGTTTCTAGGTCCCTTAATTTCTTGCAAACCACTTGAAAAAAAATGGGGCAATGTTATTTTCCAGTTAACCTATTTCCCAAGAAGTTAGCTGGAGAAATAATGCATGTGAGGTGAAAGAGAGATGCTCTCTATATAGGTAAGGCTATTTTATTTATTACTGCGGTTATTTTTGCTTTCCTAGATTTTCTTCTTTTCATGTTCTGTCTCTACAAGACCAACCATGTGGGCACAGTCCAATATGGTATAGATCAATACTGTATAGCTCTGAGTCACCACCAATAGTAGCACCAAGGGGTTCTGGCTTGTCACTTGGTTCGCCCTTACCCTGCAGTGACATAGGGTACCCATGCTACAGGTGAGGACACTGAGGCACTAACTGATGGGTGGGTAAGTGAACAAGAGTGAGTGCTAAGGCTTGGCTAGCCAAGGCTTAACTGTAGGTTAATGGTTATGTCAGGATAGCTCAAGGGAGCAATTTTGGAGGAAGCGAAGACCTTGGTCCCTCTCCCTAGCATATAACCAAATGCATTGATGACTACCTACCTAACTTGCCACCCATTTAGCTCAGAAAATAGGAAGGAAGAATGATAGATTCATGTTTGCCTTGAACTCGGTCCAAATCTGCTTACCTGAACTTCCTTAATAATAAATACAATATATCCCCAATTTACAGAAAACGGAGGCAGAGATGTTAAGTATCTTTCCCAAGTTTATCCAGCTGGTAATAGCGGGGCCAGTGGTCAATCCTGCTGGTCTAATTCCAAAGTGGGTAACTTTTTAAAGATTTTATTTATTTATTTATTTAGAATGGAATTTATTGGGGTGAAATTGGTTCACAAAACCATACAGGTTTCTTGTATACAACTAAACTAAACGCCACCTGCACACTGCATTGTGCACATATCACCCCAAGCAAAGTCTCTTTCTGGCCCCATTTCCACCCCCTCTGCCCACATCCATCTTCCCCTACCTGCCTTTCCTTCTGACCATCACCACACTGTTGCCTGTGCCTATGTGGGCTACTTTTACAATCACAAAACCACTGTTTTATTTCTATATTAAAATCCTATAAGTACCTAGAAGTCTGCTCTCATCAACACACATTCTCTCTGATCTTTGAAAATCCACCACAAGTATTTCTGCCCTTTGGATTCAAGTGTTAACATGTCTGCTTGAGCCTCCTTTACAACGCAAGGTCCTGTAATATTTTTCAGAAAATGGTTGATATCTTGAGGACCGCAGTTAGGCTGAATTGGACACCTCTTTATTCCCAGTGCGGAAAAGATGAGGCAGTCTGGAGAATGAGGTACAGAAACTAGCGATTTAGAGCCAAAGAGAAGTTTTTAAAAAATATGCTTTCTCTAGAATCTATTCCACTTGAAATAAGAGATTAAAATTGCTTGTACTGTTAGTTATGAAATCTCTTTAGATATTCATCCTGTACCCTCTGCCCATGCCTCTTTGCACTTAGGATAGAAGGCTGAAATAAAGACTCACCAAAACTAAGTCTGCAGATCATCATTGAAACTCAGATTGATAATTATGTTAGATTGATCACTGATAACATGCCTTATCACTTATAAATTGTGACCACACACATTAGATTATTTAATTCTCACAGGAAGAAGAAATGGAATTAGCATTGATTGAGCAAGCAAGCAACCACAGTGTGCCTGAAAATATGGTAAGCTTTATAACCTGTGTTTTCTTGTTCACTCCACACAAAACTCCTGAGAGATTGTGGAATTTTCCCTTGTCTATAGATAAGTAAAAAGAGGTTCAAAGAAAGTCAGTGAATTTCCCAGAGTCAGAAAGAAGCAGAGCTGAGATTCAAACTCAGATCTGCTGATTCTAAATTCTTTGTTCCTCCCCGTTATTCCATGATGCCATAAATTCCACTGATTCACATTGAGCCTTTATAACCTCAACTGCTTTATTTGTGCATGTACTCTCTGAAGATTACACCCAAAAAAATGGAGTCATTAGCTCAAGTTTCAGATGTGATTTAGTCAATGTGCCCCATGCCACAATAACCTACCTGCTTAATTCACTGATTCACTCCCTGTGGTGCTATTCCTGGAAAGATCCATGTGGATACCACCTGTTCCTTCCCACTAAGCCACCAAAGAACTACCATGTTAGCAGTGTAGTTGTATTTGCCAGGCATAGGTACCAGAATTGTGAGCAACCAGTCAATAACCTGGTTCATCAGACTAAAGTTGGACCTATTTATTCTATAGCATGCAGATCAATAAATAATTGCTATTTAGTTTCCTTCTCTCTTCATCTTTTCTCCCATTAGGCCAGGGTTCTCACTGCAAGCATATGCCTTGTATGCCTGCTATAAGGTCACTATGTACATTTCTTCCTTCTCCCACATCCTGAATCAATCATGGTCCCCTTCCTATCTACCTAACCAAATTCTATCCATCCTGCAACGACAATCTCAAGTCCCAGACTCTCCATGAAAGTTTCCTTAATCCTCACTGCAAGTCTCCATCTATGTATCTTTATACTACTTCAGTTCTCAATGAATTATAAGTATTAGAATAGTTACAATATATATTATAAATAAATATTATTTATATAATACATACTATATATTATATTTATAAAATATGTATATTATAAATAAATATTAAAGGACGGGTGTTATGTGGAAGCACCAAGCCTTGACATTCATAGTGAATGCTTCCTTCTGCTCTTAAAGATGTTGCTGGCTGAGTGGTTCACATGTGATATTTTTTATCTTCTTGTTGAAAATGTAATTGTTTTGAGGGCATATCTCTCATTTTACTTCATTTTCTTACCAGTCATCTCCACCTATACTCCTAATACTGCTTGGAATACAATATATTTAAAAGATATTTGCTATTAGTTTTTAAACCCATGGAACAAAAGCTTTAACAAGAGATGGAGCCCTGGCTGGTGTAGCTCAGTGGATTGAGCTCCGCCCTGCAAAGCACACGATCGAGGTTCAATTCCCAGTCAGTGCACATGCCTGGGTTGCAGGCCAGTTCCCAGCGGGGGAACTCATGAGAGGCAACCATACATTGATATTTCTCTCCTCCTCTCCTTCCCTTCCTCTCTAAAGATAAATAAATAAAATAAAATATAAATTAAAAAAAGAGATGGGATCCATGAGGAAACATGAGTTAACAGATTAGTTCAAATGGATACAAAGGGTTACTTGCATGTTGTCCTCTCATAACTTGTAACACACTGCCTGGTATCACTGACTACAAGCCTATGAATTAACATGCTATAGTTATGGTCATTATACAGATAAGGAAAATAAGGCATGAACCTATAACACAACTTGCTCAAGGTCACTAGACTAACACCAGTGGAGGAAAGGCTCACTCTTTTAAACAACAAATCCATATTTTCATTGTATTATCACCCTGTGTGGAGCCAAAACATAGCTGCGATTAGTTCCCTGCACTAACCTATTTTCCCACTGCACATTTCAGAATTGGAGAGGCAGGAGGAAGCACAAGATTTGGTGGAAAGCTAAGGACTGAAAGGTTCTGAGAACTGAGATGGTATCCTATGCACTTTAAAAACATTTCAGAAGACATATCACAAAACACTCATCTAAAACTAGACATTTGTTTGAAGTACCATGTTTTATCTTAAAGAATTTTGTAGTAGTTTTACATTTTATTTCACAATCATCTGTTTTAATACATAAATAATACTTCAGTTATTTATAATGGAGTCAACCTTACATCTCAAATAGTTGCTACACAGCTATTAAGATTCAGGAAGTTCATCTCCCTGGAAGTAACCACCACCCTGCTGAGGAATTACGTCCCTGACAGAAACATGGCTGGACTGGGAGTCAGGAAATCCCAGTTTTAGGTCCAGCAAGTTCAGTAACAGGGTGAAAGCCAAGTCACTCAACCTCCTTCCTTTATTTCTGTATTTGAGAAGTAAAGAGTAAAAATAATGGGCTCTAAAAATCTATGTCTCATCAAGGATCTGATTTCACTCATACATTTTTTCCTTGTTGGGAAATACTAAAAAGAAACCAGTGATGCTATACAATTCTTCCTTCTGGAAAGCAATGATGTCTGCTTTTATGTTCAGATACAGAGAGTTAGAAGCCATAATGTGTTAAAGGCTTGCATAAATAAGACAAGAGTAAAATTAAAAAAAAACAATGGTATACAAAGTGGCTTCTTATTAATTGGCTAAGGGATGAGGTTCTATATGTCTGAGAAAGGGCACCTAAAATCCATTTGTAATCCTATCGTTCTATGTTTATAGCCCATATTTTGTTTTGCTTATGAATCAGCTAATTTTATGGACTCAAGACCATGAAATTAATGACAAAAATTATCTTCTTTATTAAGGATTCACAATGGAATATGCAATAGAAAGAAAGAAATCAGTCAGTGAAAGGCAAGTATCATAAATTCTCACTTATAGGAGGAATCTGATGAACAAAATAAAATAATGAGCAAAACAGAACCAGAGACATGGAAACAGGGAACAGACTGACAGCTGCCAGAGGGGTGGAGCCGGGGGAGTGGTGGGAGGAAGGGGGGAGGGATTAGTCAAAAACATATGTGAGTGGCCCATGGACATAGACAACAATGTGGGGATTGAATGTGGGAGCAAGGGGTGGACTTGGCAGAGGAGGGCAAAAGGGAGGAAACTGGGACAACTGTAAGGGAATAAACAAGAATCTTTTCAAAAACATGTGACGTGAAACAGCAAATTATCATCAGTCTTGGTCTTCTATCTTGCCTTTCACCATGTCCTATAGCATTATCTCAAAAAAATTTCCTAACATCTAAATTCATCTTTCATTTTTTTCCTCTTCCAACCATAATTTAATACCAGATCCTATACTGCAAGTTTAAAACATTGCAGGCTAAGCCATGGAGAAATTCTTAAAAGTTGATCAATCTCTATTCTACCCATTTTTCTTCAAAATACATGTTCTATTTGGCGTTTTTTTTTTTCAATAAGAAAAAAATCATGGAAACAGAATAAATAAAAGGGAGGAGTGAATAGGGACTAGAAAAACAGAGGTTGGCCAAACACTGCCAGCATTTGCTGGTACCAAGGAATATATTCTGCAGATGTGTCTGTATGTTGTCACCGACTAGGCAATGAACTCTTTGTTCTACAGCCAAGAGTCTACAAATTTCTGGGCCCCAAATGCCAACCAGTTCCTAGCCCCACAGTAGTTCTAGCTTCCCAGAGTGGCAGTGTGTACGTTACTCTCAGTTTCTCAGGTTTCCAATGGCTTTCTTACCCTCAGTTATTCTGCAAAACAAGGGTCCTGTTTGCCAATTTACCTCCTACTGGGCCCAGGATAATGCTACAACTGTATGTTTCAGAGTCAGGATAGAGGAATATTTTCTGTTGCTGTGGGCTACATGAGAGAGAGGGGAAAGTAGAGAGAAGAATGCAATGAAGAGGAAGAAGGCAGAAAGGAGGTGTTTTCTGGGGCGTGAGGACTCTTCACAAGTTGGAGAGCAAAATGATGGTCTCAGGCTGACGCTCCTCTGTTCTCTCAGACACTCCGTCCATTAGAATTGTAAACTCAAACACACTGGAACCTTTGTGTGTTTTATAAAGAATTTCCTAAATCAGCAGGAAAGAAGATGATTACTTCTTTATGAATATATTGTTTGCAACCTTACATCTAACGACTGCTTCCTGTCCTCACGGATTCAACAAAAACATTTGTACATTATGCTTTTATGTTATTGGATGAATATTTCCTAGCCCCGCAATTGGAGTCAGCAGGTGAGGCTTCTAGAGTTGGCTGGGCCTTTACAGAATTTGGCCCGGTCACTTAACTGTCTATTATTTCTAAGGTTATTCCAATTATCAATAAGGAGTGGAAGATTCCTGACTTTAACACTAATCTAATTTTAAATGTAATAAAAATGGTAGAGTTTAGGATTTGGGTCATCTAGTTGGCTTTAGGACATTTCTCTTCAGGTATATGAGGATCTTAGCCAATTAATACAATCTCTCTGAAACTTCCTGTTCATGTATAAATGGACATTATAAGTTATTACTTAACCTCATGTGCTTCTTTGATAAGCAAATGAGATCATATATAAAGACACTACTCAATTTATAAAAGGACACATTTGGGATAACATTAAAATTAGGAACATTAGTAATGACAACACTTATGGGCACTTTCTTCAGTTGGTCATTATGCTAAGGGCTTAACTCACAGTACCTTTTTAAAACTGCCAACAACCCCAAAAAGATTTGTATAATGCATAATGTTATAAAGGATGAAACTGAGGCTTAGAAAAGTTCAGCAATTTGCCCAAGATGGCAAATGGTAGAGCAGGGATTGAGATCTAGATTTTCCAGGTAACCAAAACTCTGACTCAGAGCAAAAGTGCACTGGACTGAGGTTCTAATCTTACCAGACTGTAATTTACTAGTTAACCCCTTCGGATCCCGGGCACTTCAATTCTTTGAAGTCCAATTTTTAAAAATAAATAATATGGGGATATTAAAACCTGCTTTATGCCATGGCTGGTGTGGCCTAGTGCATTGAGCAATGGCTAAGAACCAAAGGGTAGCTGGTTCGATTCCCAGTCAGGGCACATGCCTGGGTTGCAGCCAGGTCCCCAGTAGTGGGTACTCGAGAGGCAACCACACATTGATGTTTCTCTCCCTCTCTTTCTCCCTCCCTTCCCTTCTCTAGAAATAAATAAGTAAAATCTGTTTTAAAAACTTGCTTTGCTACCTGGCAAAGTTGCAGTGAGAAAGAATTTAGCTGATGCTATTTGAAAACTGTAACGAGAAGGATTAGCGACAGGAAGGCAGGTAGGAGCAGCGGGGCAGTGGTTGTCTCAGCAGAAGGGCTACAGCAACAGCATTTGTGCAACATATCTGGGGGGTCTCTACACACAATAAAAATTAGAAACTCCATTTTCCTTAGGTACCTGTCTGCTTGCTAGAAATATCAAAATGAAACTTAAACAATATAGCATATCTAGTATTTGCCTATTAAAGGTTTTGAGAATTTGGTGTGTTTGTGTGCACACATGCATTTTAATTTAGGTTGGCTACCTGGAGGAGGTATTATTAACTCTGAACAACTATCTATTTTTCCATTCTCTAACAAAAATATCTTGGGTTTTATTTTTGCAATTTCTGTAGTGGGTGAGAAAAAATGGGAGTAGCAGAGAATGGGCTTTACTTCGTTGTACAGTAACATATATCTGTGCAAGTGCCCCATTTTGCTCAGTCAACACAAACATTTCACGATGAGCAATAGTAGAATAATGAGAAGGCACCCTGCACCTGGTGCTTTTTCATGGATTCCAGATGCTTATGCACAGGAATCACAAGACCAGCAGCCAAAGAAAATGCAAATTACACAAAAGAGGAAAATAAAAAGATAACAAAGCTCTTGCCTTTTGTTCAAAAACAAAAGTGACAATTCCATTGCATTTTACCAGAAATCTGAAAATGTTTATGCAGTTCCAGGCTGTTGCAATTATCCAGGTCGCTTCTGGTGTAGTTATTTTTTCCCCATTAGGTTGAAAGTCTCTATAGATTGTGTCATCTTTATTCCTTTACTAATAGAAATTCCATTAATAGCCTTGTTCATATTCTTCTGAAGGAAATTGACTAAAAACTGGGGTATTACTAGACAAAAACCCAAAGCAAGGCCAAGAAGAATAAAATAGAGAAATGAATCCAACATGATTGAGGATGATGAGTCAAGCAATATTTAGAATCCAGAAAGGACAAACAGACTTGGAACACCATGAACTAGAACTGAATTTCATCACTGAACAAATTCTATTTAGAGCTGACCTAAGCTTTCAATGGTTCAAACTCAACATCTAGGGACTGCAGGCCGGGCCTGGGGAAGTGACGCTGCAGCTGAGGAGACAGGATTCAAGGATGTATTTGAGATAGAAAGGATTCTTTCTTCATTATTTCAGTTCTGCTTAAGTTCTTACATTTTAAGTATTAATCAATCCATACAGATTTATTTAGGAAACATGGTATCTAAGACACTGTACTCAGGATGCAGAAAGTAGGAAGATGAAGCACATGGTTTTTCCCTGCATAGGCTGACTGTACAATAGCATGTGCAAATAAGATACCACCCCCCCCAATGCTTATAAAAATATCAGAGAAGTATCACAAGAGAAAGAGGGGCAAAGGACCATGGTAAGTGTGAAGGAAAGTGATATTAGGGCCAGAAGTCCTGGGTTTTCCCTTGGTTTTATCAACTATATGCTTTTTTCCCCCCAATGTCATTAGCATTTTTAATTTTTAAAAATTTTTAAGTTCTTTTTTAAATTTTTTAAAAATTTATTTCTTGTTCAAGTAAAATTTTCTGTCTTATATTCCTAGCCCTGCCCTCCACCCCAGTCCTCCCCACCTCCTCTCTCAACTATATGCTTTTAAACAAGGTACCTAACTCCACTGATTCTCAAAAATGAAGAAAACATTGGGGCCATTTCATATTGGTACTGTAATAATCAAATAAAAATGTGTAGACTGACGTAGTATGTAAGTAGGTTCCCTACTCTTCTTTTTCTTCAGGGACTGTTAACCAGGGTTGAAATAATGAGGGAGAAGGCATATCATCTGGTTATGAGTTGTGATGGAAGTCTTGTGAAAGGGGCTGTGAGTTAAGCCCTAAAGGATGAAACTTCACCGTGAAGTCCAGTGGGCTCAGGTAATCTGCTCACTTTCTGACCAGCTCTTGTTCTGCCCTTTCTTGAAGAGCTGGATCCCATCCCTGAACTACTGGTCACAAGCTGGCCCCGTGGTTAGTCAATATTCTCTGGTTGAAGGGAATAGAAAGACACTTGCATATACTTAAGCAAAATTTGAACTTACCAGGTCCACAGGGCAGGAAGCCACTTTATGAATAGAACTACGAACTGGGAGTTCTGAGCAACCCAGAAAGCCACATTCCAGCCTCTCGCAGCCTCTCACTGTTCTTGTCAGGCTCATCTCTCTCAGTATCTTTCTTAGGGATCACATGGTTTCTCATCTCTACTATTGTTTCATTCTTTTATATTTGTGCACAAGCTTTTTCTGCTTCTCTATGCATAGGTCAGTCCATGGCACAGACAGGTGTTAACCTATGGGCCAGGCCATGGGGATAATGCAGTCATTTCTTTCTCCACTGGAGAGTCTCTTCTAAAGCTTCAGTGCCTTAGTCTGGGCCCGCATTATTCAGTGCTTCTATTCTGGCTGACCTGAAGAACATCTGACCTAAAATAAATTACCCAACTCTCATCTTTATTTTTCCTGACTTTCCAACCTAATGCTCAAGGGGAAGATCAAGACTTAGGGGAAGTTGATAATTAGTCCTAATTCCATATTGTTCTTTCATGCCTCAGTGCCTTTGCACATACTATTTCATCCCTCCTCACCTTTTTTCACCTGAGAAGCCCTTATTTTAAAGCCATCTCAAGACTTCTCTTTGTCTTTTCCTTTTTCAGTCTTGCTTAATCATTATTCTCCTCTATTCCAAACAGATAGACCACTTCCACCTTGCTGCATTTACTGTGGTTTTCACAGTCCTTGATTACTGCTCTGGTTACACTAGGTTATATGTTTTTGGTTTCAGTGGTTTTCTCCTTATTCTAGGAAATGGTTTAAGAGAAAATAGTTATCTGGCTGGGAGTCAGATGGCTATTTTCAAGGTCTGGTCTTTCCATTTATTAGCTATGGAATGAGGGAAAGTTACTTCACCTCTGTCAACTTTGTAAAAAGAAGATGATCATGCCTGAATCAGAGAGTTGGAGAGTTAAGTAGAACAATATTTGAAGTGCTTAGAACAGCATGCAACATTAAATAGTATCGAATTGGTATTCAATAAACACTATCACTTTTATACTACAAGGACAAAACTCAGGGTGTGTCAGACAGGATGCACCATTTTTTTTTTTTTTTTTGCTAAAGAGGTTAACTTGTATTTTAAGATTACAAAATATTTGGTAAATAGTATGTTGTTTTGTCTGTAGTGGCTTTGCAAAATATCTATAGTTGCTATGATATTCTGATAATAGATGTGTATTTGTGAATGCATATGTGCAATATTGAATTGCAATTGTGAGAACTGCCATGAACAACTCTCACAAGGTAACATTCAAGTGTGCATGTACTTGTGTATATGTACATATACTTATGTATGTGTATATCTCTCTTTCTCTAAATATGTGTAAATATATATATATTTAATTTAATGTTTGTCTCTTTTACTAGAATAGAAATACCCTCAGGACAGAATTTGAGCTCATTCTAATTATTCTTATAAGCCTAGATGTATTACAATTTCAGATACATAAGGTATTTAATAAACATTGGTTGCATGAATGAGCAGATGAAAAAATGGACCACGTTTACACAATTAGTAAGTGCCTTTACTGTTCCCTCAACTTTGAATGTCTTCTTTCTTCATCATCACTGCAAGTAAAAATTCTTCTAAACCTTCAAAACCCAGCTGAGATACCCTTCTATGAAGCTTGCTCCTATCCTTAATTTTTATGGTAATTAATGGGTACTTAAGGCACTCAACACTTTGTAACTGGTCTTAAAGTGATTTATGCATTCACTTGAAAATTCCTTGTGGGCAGAGTTCCATGTGGGTTTTATCAGGAATTCTCTTGATTTAGTCATCACCTTGCCCCCAATGTTTGGCGAACTTGATGACATTTACATTAGACCAAATCCAAACATGATGGAAAATCAGCTCTGTGCACTGCAGCAAGAGACAGTGGGGCACCATTTGGGCAAGGGGTAATGCAGTCTTTTTTTCAAAATAATGGTGTCACAAAGAAATTAAAGTACACCTCCAAGTCCCTATCCTGTGCCTGGTACCATGCCTGGAACATAGCAGGGGCTCAGTCTCTATGAAAATAACTACTAATTATAGGACTGTTCTTATAAGCATATCAACTCACACAATAAAACACCAACAACATTCGATTTGCCTGATACCTAAAGGTACTCACTGGCTGGAAAAAAAAAATGCTCTTATAGCTCCAATGATGGAACACATTTATGGGACTTTATGAAAGAGCTTTTGTATTTTTAATCACTCTTTCATTCAATAAATGTTTAGGAGCTTGTGTTAGTTGGCACTTATGCTAAGGATTTGGGAAATTCTGTATTGCTCTTTGGTCAAGTAGACCAACCTGCTTGAGATCCAAGTTAGATCTCCAGCTCATCAATATAAGGCATTATATGTTATGTGAAATCAAATTCTGAAATTTTGAGACTTCATAGTTTATCTTCCTTCTTTCTACTGACCATTCAGGGCAGTGCACTATCCAGGTATGTGCTGCTTTGTGAAGTCTAAACTGTATGGGGTTATTGAATTATAATAGAAATTTTAAGTCAGATTTATTAGTAGTGTGTAGAACCACAATGACTGAGAAACCATTTGTGATCTATAGCTTATTGTATGTGGAAGAAATGGTCTAAGGGGACCAAAAGGGACCTGCACTCACAGGAAATGCACAGACAGCATCTACCTGCTGGTGAAGTTTCAGGTCAGTTTCCCTAGGATTAGCTACATCAATGTATGTCTAAACTTTCTACACATAATTCATTTCCAAGTATTCAAAAAAAAACTAGGTTTATTTTAAAGAAGGCAAATTGATTGAGTCAATATCATTTGTCATTTCCTTAATATGCTTAATAAAGCACAGTAATGATATGTATTTTTAGGACTTATTTGGATATCCTAAGTAAGGGTATCATTAGGCAAAAATCCCATATATCCATGTATGTATATGTGTGTACAAGTATGTGTGTTGATGAAGTATGTGCAACTGGGTTAAAAAGTGTGTAACAGACAGAATAAATGGGGTACATTTTCTGAGATTTAATTTATATACTTAAAAAAATAAATTCAAGCTCAATCTAAACATAATTATCATCAGCTGATGGTAATATTTTTTAATAATGAGCTCCATGAAGGGGGAGACACTTAAGCTTCAGGAGAAATATTGTACTTTTATAATAAAGCAAGAAGAGTGTCACAAAGATAGAAGAAGCAAATTATATACATGAGATTCTAGTTCAACGTATTATAAAATCATTATAACTTAATCTGATTTAGAGAGTTCCCCACCATTACTTTTTTGAAGTTCTTGCAAAAAGTATGTCTAATGACTTTAACAATCAAGATCAATTTAGAGAGATCTGAATAGAAAATAGTATTCGATGAGGAGAACTTTAAATATAGCACAGTCTTTGAAACACTTAGGTGATTACATGTTACAGAGAACAATGTAATGGAACCTACTTTGACTCACTGAAAATAACTTGAACTTTAAAGGTTCATGCTAACTATTGACAGAGGCATATATTCTGAGTTTTTATGCCACAAAAAAATGTTTTGCTTGAGGAATTCCAAATAAACTTTATCAGGGATTAATTTTCAAGTGTTCTCTTATACTCAATAGATCATCTTAATCTTTCAAAATAACTCTAATTTAAAAAGTTAAATATTTTAATACTCTTCTTCCAAGTCCCATTTACCTCATCTCAGCCTATCAAATATTCCTCTGGTTGGATAACTATAGGCAGAAACATTATTTCTGCAATATAAAACATAACACTGACTTACTAATTTACTTTATACATCTATACACTTGTATCAGCCATTTTTACAAATCTCTAAGTAGTGCCTCACTACTCTACTGAAGGAACAGTCATAATTTTAAAGAGAGGTTTTATCATAGATTTTCCTCGGAAAAGGAAAGAACTGAAATTTAAGAACTAACTTTTGGCTTCTTGATCTATCTGCAAAACAGTCAAGTCATTCTGAGTAGTTGGGGGGAACCAACAAGGAAATACACACTGAAATCTGTTTTAAATTTTCACGTGAGGAATATCACCCTTGTGCTCTTTCTTTAATACATGTAACTTATTAGAAACTACCAACTTCAGTGGGATAAATTTATTACTCTTCTTCACTGATCAATGTTAGACCATATTAAGAATTGAGATTTCATACAGAGAAAAATAAATAAATAAAAAATCAGACATATTTATCCCAAACAAGTATTTCCAAGGGACATTCTTATCCCTTTTTATAGAAAAAAGGTCACATCTTTAAATGCATAGACTCCATGCCATTTATCCAGATATATAAAAGAAAAAAAATGAATAAAAAATTTTAAATCCCTAGGAAAATAAAAAGAAAATTCTCCTTACCGGAATGAATGCATGCTGCATAGCTTGCTCACATTGTTTTAAGGAAGCAATAGTATCCCACAAAAGCTGATAATTTTCAGCCCGGGAAGCACTTGGCCGTTGCATGGTGAAAGCTAGTAACACTCAAACTGAGCTCAAAGAACCGAGTTGAACGGAAAAAACCCTGCAGATCTGTTACATAAACTTCTTAATTAGATCTGCTACACAAACTGCTATCTTAAGACTTAAAAAAAGTTAATCAGAACATTTCTTTTGGGGGATAACTGGGCATGACTTGAACAGAGACAGATGTTTTCATTGGGAAGGATTTTTGTTCCCACACTTGTGAAAAGCAATCCCATCAGTGTTTCCCTGTCTTTACATGGGTCTGGCGAAACTGCACATACCATAAGTGTGTGGGAAGGGAGAAGTGGGAGGGAGAGAGATGTGAAAAAATATTTCCACCAGAAGATTTGGGTGACAGGCGACAGAGGTAGCATATGAGTAGCTTGTGCAAAGTGTGTTAGCCTGAAGGCAGTGTGTTATGCACACATACAAGTACATATATATGCAGGTGTCTACATTTTTCTGCTGCATGAGAAATGCAATTATATACATGCATTCTCACTGTGTCATTGAAATTGAATATGTCTAGTTCTCCTCTCAGTTCAGTTAAGATCTGGATCTGAAATATTTTTCATCTACAGAGTATGACTGCTCTTATTAATAATAGAGATGTTTACCTGGGACTATCTGTAAAAAATAGACAAAAGGATTTTGAGTATAAAATGCAGTCCATTGACTATCTTAAAATTAAATAGTGATTAGAAGAACTTTATGTTGTCTTATGCATTGGATAAAAGTCACATTTATTTCTTGTTCTAGGTAGAATTTACATAAACAATATCAGAAGAATTGAGCATTTAAATATTCTTGGGACCTGAGAGTGACCTGAACATAAATTGGAATGTGTTAATTCTAAAAAAAACAAAACAAAACAAAAAAAACACTTGCACACTTGAACAATAAAAACCTAGTAAGCACTAAATAAAATCACAATAGCAAAACATAGCAACATATTCTGAAGTATTCATTCACCTAAGTCAGGAGTCCACAAAGTAAGGTGAGGTTCTACTTCCCTACAGTCTCTGTGGGATTGTTGAGGTGGGGTATTTAGCTTATAAGGTCCTGAGCACTTAGAAGTTCACTATATTGTCAGGGATACTTAAATAACTAACAGTGCGGATATTTATTCAAGCATTTCTAGAGGCAAGGGGTAATTCAAGAGCAATAAAAATATAATGAATAAATTGTGCTTTTAACTGACCTAGAAAATCCAAGGAGTATAAAACAAGGTGCTAACTGTAGAAAACAGTTTGATAACATAAATGAAGAATTTTTGCTGTATTATTTTTAGAAGAGCTCCATGATTTGGGTTACCTAGTTTTTCTGCATTTGTACCCTGATGATTGTGGATTAGTTCCTACTAATGACCTTGTGGTGTGAAAGTTTCAAAGGTTTATACCAGCAAAGTTTCCCTGTCATCTCAATTATTTTCAATTTTTTATTGAAGGAGTGGCAAGTAGAATTGATCTTTCAAAATTTCTACCTGGGCTAATGTGTAAGGAGATTGTTTTTTCTTAATATTTCATGAGTACAACACACCAGAAGGCTACTGCCATTAGACAGTTTGTTTTCAATACCAGTTCAATGAACCTTTTCTTTTTCTCATTCATGATGTTCTTCTGTTCAGCTCACACCCACAGTGACTCCTCTGCCTTCATTTCTGCCCTTATAGTCTCCCACCCGCCCCAGCCACCTGCTTCTTTCTCATGCACTGTCAACCAGCCAATTCACAACGTCCAGAAAATATTCCTTCACTTCTATTTCTTAGCAAGGAACAGGAAAATAAAAAGTTGGTTTCTCAATTATCCTCCAATATTTGGCCAATTCTTTTTAAATTGCTTCAGCAAATGTTGATCATTACTGGGTGTTCTGTCATGCTTGAACTTCTTCTTCCTCTTATTCATCAGGTCCTGTTAGTCTTTCATGTATTCAGTTTCTAAAAGATCCTCCTTGCCTTATTTTAGGAAACAGGTAGAAAACCTCGTCTCTGCATACTGCATAAAAAATGCCTCTGGAATCATGCATGCATCCACCTATTTATTGCTCCAACAAACCTGTCGAACATCTCTCATGTGCTATGCTATTTGATTGCATTATGGGCAAATGGATATATCAGATGTTGACTTTGTCTTTAAGGTGTTTAAACTGTATTTGAAGAGATGATACCTAGGCACAAATAACAAAAAGTCATGCTACAAAAGTAAGTTCCATCAAAAGATTGATTTAAACTCTTCATAAAACAATAAAAAATATACCCATTGGGAAAATTAGGGCAGCCTCATGGAAGATTTAGAACTTGGTCAGAGCTTGAAGTGTGAGTAAAATTTGGACATGCATAGACAGGCAGGGGGCATTCCTGAGGAAGGCATGGAGTGGGAACATAGAGGTCATTACGGGTTGGTTTGGAAGGAACACCATACCAAGAAAGCTGATTACTCAGATTTATACTGAAGCCAGGCTACGCATACTCTTGAGTAAAAAACCAGTAACTTCTTATTCTTAATGCTAACTAAATTTAGCTTTAATCATGCATTAGATAAAAGTCACATTTTGATGCTCTTTGAGGATCAATGTGCATAAATTCGGTGAAAGTATCCTTAAAATAAACCTCATGAGGTGGTAAATTCCATATATTTATCCTCACTCCTGAAAATAGGTACATTTAATATACTTTTAGAGGTTTTAGGTGACTCAATCATTTTGGCACATTACTTAGTTAAGTAATTATGTGATTTTTACTAAGTACATGTAATATGCTTTGCACTCATGCCCAATCACTTTCGTAAGTTGTAAAATCTATTACCTTCACATTCAAGTAGGGTACAAAGCGAATCTTACCTGATCAAACATTTTACTCAGTTCGTTTTGGCTCACTTTAACAAGATTTATCGAGCTCTACTATGCACTAAGCACTGTGCTAGAAACAGAGACTACAAAGATAAATATAATTTCAATCCTCTGTTTCTCTCAAACTACCACTCAACATGCATTTGTCCCTGCCCACCAAATACAGTGTTCATATTTTCTTCCTATGGGCTCACTGTCTGGTATGTGATGGTATCTTTTTTTCTGTTAAACACTCATTCACTAGGCCTTATGTCTGTCATATCTAAAAGCCTTAGAATGTCTAAAAGTACTTTTTGTATGGCAGTACTGCTGTGCCCAGACAGGTCTGCATTTGAATGCTTTCTGCCAGTAACTGGTTTACCTACAACTTCCTGAAAATTGTACCTTCAGTACCTCTTAGATTTATACTCCTAGCTGAAACAAATAAAAAACTGAAAAAAATAAATGAAACAATGAATTTCAAGAATGGATCTTAGAAAACAAAGAACAGTAAACTCTGAGAGAAAAGGAAACAAATCAGGTAAGTCCCTGTGATAGCCCCACTTAAAACATTAAATGTCCAGGCCACGCTACCAGGAGGGGAATCCAATTAAACCCTCCTGAACCTGATGCATGGAGGAAATAGAGTTGATTTTCTGCAGAGAACAAAGCAACAAAGAGATATAGAAAAAATAGTTTAGAGAAAAATCAATGAATCTATCATTTAGTTCCTTGAGATTATCAGTAAAGTTGCTAACCCTCCAAAAAGACTAATGAAAAAAGGAGAAGAAATAAATTATCAGAATCAGGAATAGGAGGAGGCAGCATTACTGCAGATCCTGCAGTCACAAAAGAGCTAATAAGAAAATCTTATAAACAACTTTATGCCAATAATTTTAACAACTTAGATAAAATGGATGAATTCCCTGGGAGATATAAACTACCAAAGCTCACTCAAAAAAAAGTAAGTACCCTAAATAGCCATACTACATGTCTGTTAAATACATTGAATTTGTATTTAAAAATTACCAAGAAATTTTAGGCCCAGATCATTTTACTAATGAATGATACTAAACATTTAAGGAAGAAATAAGAAGAGTTGTACACAAAACTCTATCAGAGAACTGAAGAGCAAAGAATAGTTTCCAACTCATTATTTGAAGTCAGATTTACTCTGGTAGAAAATCAAATGAAGGTAATACAAGTAAAGCAAATACCCATATGACCTCATGGATATATATTTAAAATTTAAATGAAATTTTAGTGAATTGACTCCAACAACATAAAAAGCATAATGAATCATGAAAAAGTAGGTTTAACATTTGAAAATGACCCAATGAATTCATCATATTTAAAAAAATTCAGAAAAAATAACCAGCTGACCATATGATCATTTCAATAGGCACAGAAACAATATTTTACAAAATCCAAAATTCACTTTCATTTTAAAAAATTGCTCACAACAAGAGAAGGATATCCCTCCTCACCATTTCTAGTCAGGATTATCCAGGAGATTTCATTTCATTTTATTTTTTACTTTAAAGATTTTACTTATTTATCTATAGAGGGGAAGGGAAGGAAAGAAGGAGAGGAATATCAGTGTATGGTTGCCCCTCATGGGTCGCTTGCTGGGAACTGGCCTGCAACCTAGGCATGTGCCCTGACTGGGAATTGAACAGCAATCCTTTGGTTCACAGACCTGTGCTCAATCCACTGATCTACACCAGCCAGAGCAATCTGGGAATTTTTAGATAGTGCAACAATTGAACAAAAAGAAATAAATATTGTAAAAGAAGAAATAAAAGCACATTTTTTTACATGTGAAATAATTTTCTATGTAGAAAATCACATGAAATCTAAAACAAATTTTAGAATGTATTAATGAACTTAGCAAGGTTACAGGACACAAGATCAATATTAAAAAGATAAATTGTGTTCTCTATACTAGCAAAAAATACATGGAAATTGAAATAAAAATAAGAACTCAGGGACATGGACAACTGTGTGGTGATTGTGGGGTGAGAGTGAGGATAAGATTCAATGGGATGATCACTTAGTAAGTTCTACAATGTCTCATCACTGGGTTGTACACCTGAAACTAATATAATAGTGTATGTCAACTGTAATTAAAATATTAAAAATCATTTAAAGTAAGAAAAAAAGACAGTATACTCTCCTGAGCATAGGGTCCTCCACCTTAGACTATCTGGCTTCCCCATTACATTTAAAGCCTAGAGCCTGCATTATTGTAACAGTGACATTATAATAGGTATTAAAATTATAAAGATAAAAATCTACTTGCACTTCTTAAAAACTACTTTTTTATGTAGTAGCCCTCTCACACCCACGAATGTAACATTCCCAATTTACAGATAATTAGAACTTATAGATCAATAGGTTCACAGAAGCTAACGTAATTTTCTTCACCATTTACTAGCCATGTGACCTTGGATAAGTCCCTTAGTTTCTCTTTGCTTCAGATTATCTGAAAAATAGAGATTATAATAGTACTTATCTCATAGGATTGTTGAGGATTAAATGAGAGTTAATATTTGTAAAACTTTACAGCAGAGTCTGGTACATAATTAGCGCTATTATTAGTGTTTATGAAATTATCCTATTTCATTTTACTTTATTAATATATTCAATAAGTAAGAATTAAATAAAGTAATAAATAATATCTAGACAAATTTATATTTTTTGGCTCTTGATCCAACATGCACTTGAGCAATGATCAGTAAATACTGAGGTAATTCCAGATTTACTTTTCCTGACCACCACCCATTCTAGACTAGTCTAAGTATGTTTCCTTTCTAATATTCTTTCTTCATGAACCTTGTTTATTTCCTTCATAGATTCATCTTAACTTAAAGTATATTTGTTGATTCACTTCTCCTTTCTAGTCTCCCCCACTTGATTGTAGTTTCAGGCAGAAAAGCAAATGTACAGTCAGTACCAGCAGTGAGTGGAAAACAGTCTCTTCCAGTGTTGCTTGATGTTAGCATTATTAACTGGGCATAAAATAGATAAAAGTTTATTAAAACTTCAGAAACATATGTTAGTATACTTACCAGGTTATTGAGTATTTTTGAAGATCTATGGTGAATTTGGCCATGGTTCTTACTATCAAAAACTCACGTCCAACCCATATTCTCCTTTTAAGAGAGAATGCCCCTTCTTTTTTGATGGTGCAAGACTCACATGACTGTGTCAGGGTGAAAGAGCCAATGAACTTTTTCACTGCAGGCAGTAGTGTTCCAGAAGGCATGAAATGACCTGTAGTATTTCAAAATTCATACAATAGAGAATTGTGCTTCCCATGTGATTAAGGAATGCAAGTCACTGTAGTAGAAAGCTAGTCCATTCACTAGGAAGAGTCTTTGAAATCCTTAGCCCATTACTATAAGGGTGAGAAAGCAAGAGAACAGAGAGAAGCGGACTGAAACAGGCAGGACACCATGTCTTGTTTGAAGATAGTTCCACTGAACACTAGATTATACAGCATGTGAAACCTCAGGCCAGGGTTAAGGGTGGGGCTAACTTGGATAAAACTATGAGACATATCAAGTCTGTCTTCCTCAAGTTCTTCCCCTTGAAGAACCCTTAGCCCTTTTCCTCTGAATTCTCCTGACAGAAGGAACACTGCGTGAACTCATTTGTAGGTCAGTATTAAAAAAACTAATTTATCTTTCTCCCATTTGCCTTCTTGATTGTTTCTGAGAGTAGGTGTCAGTCTTATCTATGTGTTCATCCCCAGGCTGTAGCACATTGTCTAGCATATAATGAGAGACTATGAAGTTTTGTTAAATAAATGGATGGATGGGTGTGGAAAGTATTGCACTTGACAGTTGATAAAAGGAATTCCTTGTATTTGTAGAGCATATTTTGGTTGACAAAGTACTTTCACAACTAGAAATTCTCTTCTCTTTTACTTTTTATTGTCTCTGTGCTCCCTCATTTCAATATCAGTATATCAATGGCTCCCTCATTTCTATCTTTGACCCAGATTTCTCTCCTGAGTTGCATATCCAGCTGCCTGCTGGTCATTTCCACTCAGGCACCTCACAGACATCTCAGACTTACCAACTTCAAACACTGAGTTCTTCTCTTTCCTGCCCCCTCAAATTTGCTTCTTTTTCATGTCCTTTTCCAGTAAACCCCAGCTCCTCCCACTCAGTTACTTAAGCCATATGCCTTCATCTCAGGGAGCCCCGATAACCATTTCATCACGACCCTTTGGGCCTGGCCTGGTCTAATTTTGTCTGTCTCCAATGTCATCTTGTGCCATCTCCCCTCATCTGTGCCCTTGCCCGACAGGCCTGCTCCCAATACTTAGGATATGATGACGCTGATTCTCATGTTGGTTTCTAAGCAAATGCTATTTACTTTGCCTCAAATCCTCTCCCACCTCTTCTCCAGAATTCTCTCCTACTTATCTTTCAATTCCAACTTCCACTGTCCATTGTAGGAGGCTTAGCAGCATGTCGTCCTCTACTCACTAGATGCAAGCCAGTAGTGCTCTCTTCCCCTAATGGTGGCAATGAGATAGGTCCCAAGACATTGTCAAATGAACCCTTGGTTGAGGTGGGGAGCAGAAGTTGGTACAAAATCAAATTCAGTTGAGAACCACAACCTCGATCAGGATTTTGCAGAGCTTTTCAAAGAAAAAGCTGGGTGACTTTCAGACTATTGTTCGCACTCCCCACTGGACTACCTTTTTATGGTGAGAGAAGAGTTATTTATCACTAGATGCTGTACATACATAGTATCGAACATGAGATAGGTGCTCCATAAATATGTGTTGAATAAATGAATGAGTTCAATTATCACAAAATCACATGGAGTATGTGTAGCCAGAATTGGTACTACCATTTCTAAATGGAGTAATAGATGCACAGAATTGTTAAATGATAGGCACATAAATCACACTATCAGTGAATGGTAGATTTGTATCAGACCTGAACCTGGGTTTTATCTCACTTCTCCTTATCTATGTATGTCATTTTATTGCTATTACCATTTTGTTAATCTTATCACATTACTCTCTCTTTTCCAAGCTTCTCATTGCATCCTTGTAACAATAATATACATGTAGCTCTTTTTCAAGGTCTGCAATGTTCAGGACTTCATGGTGGCTTTCAATGATGCCTCACTGTGATACATTTAAAAACTCATAGCATATTAAATATAAGAGGGAGGTGGTTAGGGCTTCTTCTACTGTAAGAGGAATATAAGAGGGAAAATAATCAGTAACTTTTCTGAGTGAATTTGCTTCGATGGTACTCTTAGCCTTGTGGTCCTGGAGAAAAGTAATTGCATGACAGGTAAAGATAATCTGATATTAATGAAGGCGTTGCAGAATTGTTCATCAGAACATTAAAATAACTTCTAAGAATACTAGGTTAAAATTAACTTTTATTACCTTGCTGCCTGAGAATCATCAAGCAGAAAATTCTCAATTGAAAATAGAAATTCTTTTAAATGGCATGCATAATGCATTTCTATTCTCCAAGGTTTTGAAACACAAGATTCCCACAGCACAGCTACTCGATTTTTTTCCAAATATATTTGCACAACCTAAGTGCCTTCATCCCAATAACAAAGAGCTGACTGAAGGCAGAGCACACTTGTAAGAGGTAAATCTGACAAGGAAGTGCTCTGCAGTCCTGGAGAGGAGCTGACTGGGTAGGGGGAGCTTTGTGATGATAGAATCTTCTTACTTGTTAGCAAGAGTCTGGAGGCTGAAGTACCTTCTCCTCTGCAGGTAACACTTATGTTTTTTTTCATATCTACACAAGGGCAGAGAGAATAGTTAAGACTACAAGATTTATAGTCAGATTTCCTGGACTAGAATACTAGCTAGACAGATTTTTAACTACATGACCCTGGTTGGCTTATTCTACACTCTAAGGCTCAGTTTTCTCATCTTTAAAATGGGTTTGATAGTAATCTTTCTGGCATATAGTTATTGTGAGGATTAAATGAGTCAGTTAACAGGGCCAGCACAAATAAGCATCATACAAAAATTGTTGGTTATTATCCCTCTTCCTTACACAGACTTATATCTCTTTCTGCATATTACTAAGCTGTGTCTAGATGTCAGATGTTTATAGTCTCACTAGTTCCTAAGCACCTCAAAGATCCAATTTCTATTGCATATTCATCATTATATATTTCATTTGATTCTTACAACAACGCTAAGAGGCTGGGATGATTGTGTGTACCTATATACAAGAACTTGAGATGCAGACTGATTGAAATGCGCCTATAATTATGAAGTTAGATACTTAGGGCAACGGTTTAAGTATGACTCTTCTTAGGAATATTCTTTTGGTTTGTTAACACCATAGAATTTTCACAGACTCACTGTTGTCTTGACTGTTTAAGATATCGAGATGGCCCTCAATAAAGTTTTCTGGGAATCTGTTCTACCTTCTTCTTCCTCTAATCAATACATCTCCCTGGGTAGCAACTTCATGTTTTAGTTGGTGTTTATTACATGTCTTTCTCTGTTTCTGTATCTCCCTTCCTCCCCTATTGATTCCTCTCTTTTTCTCTCTCCCTTACCTCCATCCTCCTCTTTCTTTCTCTGTCTTTTGTACACACACACCTGTCTATTTCACATGAATGAAGAGGGACTTTAAGATTTCCAGCTTATGTGATGAGATGCTTGGGATGAGGTGAAAGTCAATAAGACCTAAGGCTTACTAGAAAGTCAATAAGATCCTGGCTTACTAGAGCAGGAAAGGGAGCAATTACTACATAAAAAAAACAAACAAACAGAGGAATGGAGTTGGGGTTTAAAAAATAGTGTGGAAAGGGGAGGGACACAGTACTTGATTTTAATAAAGCTTATAAACAGTGGAACAACAATTAATAATTTTTTTTGCTGGGGAAGATGAACAGGTCTGAGTATCTGTATCATTAATTATTTACTGTTTGAATTTGGGGAAATTGGTTAACTTCACCAAATCTCAGTTTCCTCCATTGCAAATAGTGAATTATAATAATTAACAATAATGTTACCAATCTCCTAGGGTTATTGAAAGGATTGAGTAAGTTGTTTATAGCTAACATTTCTTAGAACACAAAAAGTAGTAAATAAATAGTAACAAATAAATGTTGAGTATCATCAATATTATTGTCATTATCATTAATATTATTAATGCTCTCAGGAAGGAGAGAGTATAGAAGGCCTCAATTAATCAAGGTAAGAGTGACAAATTCCTGTTTGAAATGTAAGGCAGTAAAAGTGATGCAAATAGAGTATTTATTATGGAAAGAAAATTCATAGTTATTTAAAATAAAAAAACTGGAGAGGTAAGTGCTGTGGATGCAAGGAGTTCAGCTAGGATTTACTTATAAGAATTAGGTGATTCTGGGCTAGAATAAGATAAATCCAAGTCTCAGAGTCATCAAAAGCACTTATTCTTGGTGCTCATGAGATCTGGCCTATTCACCCCAAAATGAAATTGTATATAGAATGTTAATGCATGAATAGCAAAACCCCAAATTAAACAAACTGAATCACTTGAAATTATACTATGATGTCAATACAGTGACATGTATACTCGTTGAAAGTTGAAAGGCAGCACCATAAACACAAATGATGAATTTTGCAAAAATAAGCCTTGCAAATTTGATTTTGCTGAACTGTGTTGACATGATCAAAGGTTAGTGAACAAAGGGATCACAGACATTTATAGCAGAGCGAAGCTTTTGTGATATTCAATTTTATAATGCACCGAGAGTTAAATATTACTCACACACAGAAATGTAATGTTTTGTGGACTTCATAATTCCTTTTAAATTAGCAATCTCTCCCCATAAAAGAAGTAGAAAAGCAGGCCTTTAATCATGCAATATATTTTTGACATCCTTTTACTCAGAATAATTTCATTAAAAAAACATTTCAATGAACACTAGTTGTATGTACAGAGACTGTCAGCTTTCCTTTGATTTATTTTCATAGATACATATTTTGGCATTTTATTGTTCATATTTTTGATATTTTATTATTCTTCTTAAAGAAGAATCTTTAATATTTCATGTAGTATTGGGTTGGTGGTGAGGAGCTTCCTTAGCTTTTTCTTATCTTTCTTTTCTTTATCTGTTCTTTGATTCTACGTGATAGCTTTTCTAGGGATAGTAATGTTGGTCCTTGTTTTTCTTCACTTTAAATATTTCTAGCCACTCCCTTCTGGCCTGCCAAGTTTTTGTTATGAAATCAGCTGATAGTGTTATGGCAATTCTTTTGTAGGTAACTAACTGCTTTTCTTGCTATTTTTAAAACTTTTTGTCTTTAATCTTTGGCATTTTAATTATGATGTTTCTTGGTGTGGGCCTCTTTGGGTTCATCGTGTTGGTGACTCTCCATGTTTCCTGGCTTTGTATATGTATTTTCTTGAGCAGGTTAGTGAACTATTCTGTCATTATTTTTCCAATAGATTTTCAATTTCTTGCTCTCTGTGTTCTCCTTCTGGTGCCCCCATGACGCAATTGTTGGTATGCTTGAAGTTGTCCTTGAGGCACTTTATACCAGCTTCATTCTTTTTGGATTCTTTTTCCTTTCTGCTGCTCTGATTGGGTGTTTTCTATGTCCTTATATTCCAAATCGCTGATTTGTTTCTCCGCATTATCTACTGTTGAGATAGATAAATCATTTATCTGTAAATCATTTTTCATTTTAATTAGTGTATCCTTCATTTCTGACTGGTTCTTTTCATGGTTGCCGTATTCTTCTTCACACCCTTGAAGAGCTCACTAAGTTACTTGAGCATCCTTATGACCATTGTTTTAAACTCCATATCTGATAGTTCTCTTGCCTTCATTTTATTTAGTTATTTTTCTAGAGATTTCTTTTATCCTCTCATTTAGAGCATGTTTCTTTGTCTCCACATTTTGGCTGCTTCTCTATGTGTGTTCCCACGTATTAGGTAGAGATGCTACATCTCCCAGACTTGGTAAAGTGGCCTTGTATAGTAGGTGTTCTTCAGGACCCACTGGCTTAGGCTTTCTGGTCACATGAGCTGAGCACCCCCGTGTACTGTCCTACTGTATGTGAGCCTTGATTGCTCTTGGCATCACTGGGAGGGACTGAAACCCAGGCCCATTAGTTGTCACTACAGTGGAGGAGTTACTGTGCAGGAGCCAACCCTACAGAGCAGGATTTGCTTCAGCAGGGCTTTGGTACTAACCCCATCTGCCTCTTGAGTGTGTCACTCATGGAGGTGGTAGGGTTATAATCTGGTAGGATGTGGACGTGTCCTTGTTCTGGAGACTCCTAGGTGTTGCACTGTCAGCTACTACCTGTGTTCTGCCTGGGGCAACCTGGCAAAAGCTACAGAATGATCTGCAGATGGCTGCTACTTGTGCTGGCCTTGGAGATACCCAGGAGGGACCACGCTGGGAAGGTTGGCTGACATTAGGGCTGGGCCTGGGACCTCTCAGCAAAAGGTACAGGGCATGCCAAGGTCAGATGGTGCTTTTTGGAGAGATTTTAGGAAAGTCCAAAGCATGAGGCAAAATAAATCAGTTGTATGAAAAAAAAAAACCTTGAAAACTTAGGTGGGCTTGCAAGTTGGGTGGAACAGGGTCTCAGGGAATTGCCAGGGCTGGGTGAACAGTGTTGGCCAGCTTGACAGAGAATCAGACATGGTGCCTGCCTTCAGGCTCTGTGGGAGGATGGCTTATCAAAGGAAAAATGGCCTCTACAAGCATTTCTGTCTGGGAGAAGGTCTTCCCCCAGCCCTTGCCTGGATGTTAGGCAGTTGAGTTCCTTCTTATATGTCCATGGTTCCTTTCAAGCTACAACCGCAGCACTGGAGCTCAGAGTGGGTGAGTTAGTCTAAGTCCATGGACAGGTCCTTTAAGAGGAATATCTGGGATTCCAGGAGCCTCCCTACTCAGCCTCAATCCCCACTGGTTTTTACAGCCAGAAGGTATAAGGACTTCTCTTCCTGACTCTGGGACCCTGAGCTGGAAGGCCTTGTGTGGGGCTGGGAACACTCGCTCTCCAGGGGGACTTCCAGTTTTTCTTTTATAATGAAAACTCTATGATGAAGAGATTCTAATTATTACATGTAATTAAAAAGTTACTCCTTAGCTTTCTTGTTTTTAAGTTCTTTCAAATGTAACAAGTTATTCTTTTAAAACCGGGCAAGAAAATCACAGTCATTAGGTTACACTACTTTATGGTAAAGCTACAGACTTAGAATTAAAGACTATTGGCCCAAGCTATTTTGAGGAAATTAGGAAAATTATAAGGGTCAACCAAACCTTGGCCTTTATTGACCTATGTTTTTCAATACAGGGAAACTATCTCAGCATTAATAGTGGGGAATTCAAAAAAGTAATTGCAATCTAAGTCACTTATACTCTGGTTCTCACGAGACTATGAAAGAATGTGGTGTGACACACCACATTGCTGGGAGTACAATGGTTGATGGAGATTGCATCAACCATTTCTACTTCTGGTCCCTGTGTTTTAAAAAGTTTAGGGGACTGTGTGGTGATCAAAACAAGTAAGTCCCTTTCACAGTTCCCTTTGCTGGAGGACCAACAGGAAATGTTAACCAGGTCCATAATGTAGTGATGTATTTTACAAAGGGATTTCCTGTTTGTCATTAACAAGAGCCAGTTACATCACTCTTAACAACTAAGTCTACTCATTCTGGTAATAATCAACGCGCCTTCTAACCTATCACATGACAGTTCTCACTAAAGGCTGCATGTCTGCAGCACTGAAATAAGCAAATACGACTAGATGTCAACTCAGATCAGGGCCTTGGATAGTCTTCCTAATGAATCCTACTCTGCCTTCCCAACATAGTTTTTTTTCTATATTTTTGCCTCTCAAGGAAAGAAGAGATAGAAGACTGAGCAATTTTTTGCAAAATATTTTTTCACAGAGTGACTTTCTAAATTTTCTTGATATCCTCTCCTTTCTGCTTTCACTTGTTTTTCTGTGATGCAAATATTAGGTGATAAAAAAGGGTGAGAAATGAGAAGTCCTTGCTCAGCTCCTCCCAGGGTGGGTCTGACTACAACTAAGCCTTTTTTGACTTTTCTGAGCCTTTCTTTTCTCTATTTTATTTTTAGAGAGAAGAGAAGGGAAGGAGAAAGAGAGGGAGAGAAACATCAGTGTGTGGTTGGTTCCCTCTCACATGGCCCCCACTGGGACCTGGGCAGACAACCCAGGCATATGCCCTGAATGGGAATCGAATCATGACCCTTTGGTTCTCAGCCTGCGCTCAATCCACTGAGCCACACCAGCCAGGGCTCTTTTCTCTATTTTAAAATAAGAATTATAATTCTTGTCATCACAGGGATCTTTGGAGCTCAAGTAAAAAGTGTGGGAAAGCTTTGGAAACATAAGGAGTGATTATTTTTCTGTGTGAGGAAAAGAAAAAGGGATTTACAATTCATTGAATATCCACCAAGGACCAGGTACAGCACTAAGCTACTTATGCACTAGGTCTCTTATTTTTATTTTCTTATTTTTACTATGTCTTTTAATAATAAATTGTCTCCATGATATAGGTAGGCATTGCACTCACTGAATGGGCGAGTGAAGGAAGTGGTGGAGAGATTGAGTGATGTATCTTGAGCTTCTTATCTGTGAAGTCAGAATTAAATTCAATTTTGCCTCTTCCCAAAGACAATGCACAACTTCCAGAAAATGAGAACTGTGTTTTTGGTAGCACAGTGGTAAAAATGCAAGGTTTGAGAGTGAGTCAGCAAAGGTTTGGATTCTAACACTGCCAATCACTCAGTGTTGCCATGGGTAAGTTGCTTAAACTCTCCCTGAGGTTTTGTTGTCTCATCTAAAAATGGGGAAGACAAGTGAGTAACCCACACAGATTTCTAAGTGCACATACAGCACTTAGCAGGAGACTTGGCACCCAGCACTTAGTATGTGTCAGTTAATATTGTTTCATCATTTAGAAAAATGTTTTTGTTAGCAACCAGCTCAGTAAATGATCTAGGGAAATCACATAATTCTTCATTTTTTTCCAAAGGTGTTGAAGATGACGTAGATTTTGTCACATACAACTGAACATTGACTAAAATAATTGGAAGTCAACTGGGTATAATCAGTTATCCCAGATTAAAGAAATAAATCTAATAGGTATAAGGTGACAAGTTATAGTCCAGATAACAAAAAAATAAATAAAGTCAGGAATAAAGAGATAGGATATTCCCAAATTAGACGAAATGACAATGACAATGAAAAATTAAATATCTTGATAACTTTTAGTTTAACTTGTAATCTAACTTCTGGGCTACTCATTTATATTATATATATATTCTAAATGATATGAGACATATGATCCCCTCATTGAAAATATTAAAAAGTCAATATTAAAATGCTCACCTCTAAATTTATAGTCTTCTTATCTAAAAATATTATTAAGTAAGGTTAAAAACACTTGAGTGTGAGTTTTTTCCCTCATGTAGTGGCATTTGTCTGCTTGATTTTTTCTTAATCTGTTTGAGTTATATTCCAAAAACTAATGTGAGTCTACAAATGACCCAAAGATCAGAAATCAGAGGAGTCCAAAAGTTCATCTAGAAACAGCAGGCCAGCTTGGGTTTCAATATCAGCTCCACAGCTATTAGGCACTATTTTTGTGAAACTCTCTCTTCATATATATAGCATACTCAGTAGGCTAAGGAAAAGCTACAGACAAAAAGACATATCGCTAAGCCTGGATGTGCAGGGGTGGCCGGAACTCTGCAGAGAGACAAGTGTGGAAAGGATTTCCCCGGCTCAGAATGACAGCTGTGAGGCAGGTTTTTCTTCACTCTTATGGGTTTGAATGGAGGGACCTCTCCAGTGTAGTCCTCTGGGGTCTCCTTTACCATCCCCAGGAGGAAAAGGAACTTTTATGCTGGGTAAGCTTGAAAAAAAGGAACTGAGCCTCCTCCTCTCACTTCTTCCTCTTGGGACCTGCCAGCCTGCATAAGCTTGGCATTCTCCTTTCACCATAAGACAGGCTTAGAAAGGCAGGCGGTGCCCCTGCAGGACAAGCTGGCAATTGAGCGTGGGTAGTAACTCCAGTACAGAGAATATAGGTATGCCTATTTGACGGCCTGCTATGGCTATTTCCTCCAAGCTAGCTTTTATCAATAATAAATCTAACTTTTACAAAATATCTATCAGAATCTGGCATCACTATCTTACCTTGTTTTAATCTTAAGATTAAAAGGGTGGCATTTATTGAGCCTCCTCAAATAATTGACCCTTCTCACTCTTCGTAGAGAGTGAACATTCAGAAATGAGAGAGTGCATAGTATATTCATAATATGATACTTTCCTTTTTTATTTTTTTTGGAGAGGAGTGACATACTTAGGGAAGGGCAAAGGAGGAGAAACTGGTTTTAAGGTTTAAATCTGGTCCATGAATAGGTTCTAGAGGGTTCTGGGTCACTTTAAGGAATTTGGAGTATCCTGTAAGCATGGGGAGTCAACAAAGAATTGTAAGCAGGAGAATGACAAGGCTTTAGGTGGGAGGAGGGGGTATCTGGGGGATTCTGGTGCTTGAAATGGATGCATTATGTGGTATACTAGAGACAAAAGACAACTTAAAGACTGTTCCAGCAGTGTAGGTAAGATCCTTAAGAGTAGACTTAGTCATTGATTCTCTAAGGATTTCTAAATTCCTTTAAAAATCTAAGAAGTATAATATGAAAGGCCAATATGCCTTACTTTGAAAGCACAATTTTAAAATATCATAAAGGCCTGGGGGGTGGGGGAAGCTTCATATAATGAGTTCCAATAAGAGAAATAGACTAAGTTCCACTGTGTTGAAATGAGGAGAAGATTATGTGAGCAACCTAGAACTCATCAGAAATAACCACACCTAATTTAAAAAAACATTATCTAAAAGATAAGCCAAATTTCACCAGTCATGTAATAGATGCAGGAAAAACACAAGGATGCAAACCTCATATCTAACACTGCCTTCTCCCTCCCTCCCTGCACAGCCATTACCAACACCAGAAACAGAATATGCATGTAACAGTACCTGTGTAACAGATTCAGGCATAAAGAGTTCAGGAAAGATAATACATTACATGACTCATCTAATGATGTAACCTTGTAACCAGATAGAAGGCCAGTTCTAGCGAATAAACAGCAGGATGGGAAATCACAGCTGTCCGCCTAGCCCTCCATACTCTGGCCCAGGTTCATCTTGCTACACCAGCATTGTTTTTAATTTACTGAGAAGTAAGGGTCTGTATCTTAAAGTTATCATGCATAAGTTTTACATGGTAAACTGAGCTAGCATTTTGAAGAACATCTCTTGTTGTCTACTGCAGAAGTGTGAGATAAAACTTAGGAATGTGATACCATAATTCTTCACTCAGCAATTATTCTCTGAGGACTTGCTGGATCTGTCCTTGGCAAGAACAACTGCAGTAGCCACACTGAGCCTTCGGTTTGGGTGTGGGGTTTATCCTTAAATCATCTTCAATTGTCTTCCAAATTTCAAAGAAACTTAAAATGCTTTTTACATTCCACTTTTGAGACATTTACCCCCATTTCAAAATGATGAAGTCTTAAGAAATAAAAAAAAATTAAAAAGGACTTCCCAAAGAGCTGTAAGTAAATAATTTTAAAAAACTGTATTTTTCCTACTTCATTCCTAAACCATTTACATTTGCTAAGGCCTCATCCATAATCATTATTTTTTGAATTCTATAGTGACCTACAAGTTTAGTTTTTTAACCACCCCATGCTTATTGGACTCTCAGAAATTAAGTCAACATTAACAAAAGTAGGCTTACATATGAACTAGTACTGACCCTTTGGGGTCAGACCTGAGTTCCAACCATACATCTGGTCCTTGTTAGTGGTGTGAATTAGCCCAAACCACTTTGCTTCTAAAAGTCTATTTGTTCATCTATAAGATGGGAATAAGATGACCTTCTTCCCCATGATATTTTAAGGCGAACTCAAGATGATAAATAAGAAATGCTTCACAAATTGTATCTGTTATAATAATTTATTATAATCATGTCATTCACATAAAGCAATAGTATCACAGAACATCAGGTCTATAAAAGAAACTACAGATTTAAGCTGCCTTCTTTTTTTCTTATTTACGAATAACTGTGCTAATTTTCATTATTTTTTCCCTGAAGGGTTCTGATGAAGCCTCACCATTCTTAGCACGATGGTCCATACAACCATCATGAATCAATCAGAGATGACAGTGAAACATACTAATCATGTTTTTCATCTGGTCCAATGTCCTGCAGTTGACATGAAGACACTAAGATTCTGGGTCTGTGCAAATGGGATTCAAAGAGTTGAGAACCCAGTTCTGTGTCTTCATACTGCAGTACACACGCTCTCCCCCTGCCTTGAGTTGTGAAATTGAAATATGAGTACAAGTTAGAAGAGACAAATCACTGAACTTCACCTGACACTGTGATTTTTGCTGAGGTATGAATTAAACCATGGCCCTTGCCATATGCAGTTACAGACAGATCTGAAATAAGAAACTGTTCAGAAGGCTATTCGCGTGCTGTGTCCAGGCCAATGACAGAACAGAGTCTACAATACAGTGATTTTAGTGATAAGATCATGGAAGTTAGCCAAGCTGCTGTGATACTAGCTATGGGCATCTCATGATAAGAGGACACTTTCACATACTGCAAAATATGATATATCAATTTTTACATCAATTTAGTCCATTGGTCTAGAATGTACGATGGAAATATCTGTTCTTTGTGGCTAACATTTATTTCTGAAAATACAACTTACTCATTACTGTCTTTAAAACAAACTACACATTAAAGGAAGAATAACTTTTAGAAAAATAGGTTTGCTTGTTTGTGTTCCAAAAGTCTTCCTGGAATATCATCAGCAAAATAATTAGTATCAAATCTCAAAATGAAAGGTTCAGAATCCACAAGAGATACATGCCTGTAGTACTATTTTGTTCCTTAAAGTTAAATAGTAAGAAATGAGACAGGGATCCATTTTAAATGATCTCAAATTCTTAGACCATTCATATTTTGAGAAATTTCTAGTGAACTTAATAAATGGTGTTCCAGGGATGTTCTTGTGATTTCACAGTGCAGCATAAAAGTAAGAAAAGTAGGGAAAGGGAGGGAGACCATATGCTTAAAATTTCTAGACCATATGCTCTAGAAATTTAAAATTCTTTTCAGAAGAGTCAAATCATTACTTTATTTCCTTCTTAGCATCCCACCCAAACTCTTTTTTATCTAGAGACTCTCCTAGATACAGGATATTCATGATCCAATGCACTTAAATGAGATATTACAAATACCTTTCTCAATAAAGCATTAGAGGGAGGGGAGAAGCCCAGAGATGAAGAGGAAGGGGAAGGTCAGCATCAGATACTTGGTGGGCCATGATCTGTTGTTGCCTTGTGATCAGCATCTGGGCTTTATTAAGATACTCTCCAGATTTTCAACTTAAAAATGAGGTAAACTATGATTGCCCTTATAAGATCAAAACTCAGCCATTCAAAGTAACCATAAAGAAATGAAAGGACACCCAGACAGCACAATAAATATACTATTCTCCCTAAAGAAAACAAACATCAATCAGAAGTTTGAGAAGGTGTTATGGGTCAAGAAAAAAAAAACAAAGAAAAAGAAAAAGAAAAGTCAGACAGGCAAGATTCCCCCCACCCCTGGCCCCCGCCCAGTCTAGGAACTTACTAGGTGGAAAGGAGTCTGAATATTTGAGTTCAAATAATTAACAAATTCTGAAGAATCTAAAAAGAGAAGTCAGATACTTAGAAGCTATGCTGGACTTGTTTTATTTTTCTTAACTGCCTTTTGTCATATTCTGTCACAAAGAAACCCACACTATTTAACCTCACTTTCTGCTCTATGTATTAAAAAATCCTTAATCCATAGAGTGGATCTCCAACACCACCACTGCTTTCTGAGTCCAGCCATCATAACCTCTCCTGTGAAAGTACTGCTACATGGCACTCTGACTAGTTTCCCTCCTTGCATTATCACTTGCCCACAGCTCATCCCCACTCTCATGTTCTGATTCTAAAAAAAATCCAGTGGCTTCTTGTTGAACCTTGTTTAAAACTTAGACATTTTAAGTGGTCTCCAAAGTTGACATGACCTGGCCTTCCCTAACCCTCCAGTTGCTGCAATCCTGCCCTCCCCCACACCCTCTGTCCTCCACACTAGCCTTCTACGGGGGCAGGAACAGAGCAAACTTGCCCCTAGCCTTGGGTCCTTGAACATGCTATTATTTTATTTGTGACATCACCTAAAGATTGCCATGAGGTTGTCTTTTTCTGCCTTTGATCTTTCAAATATCAACTCATTTGTCTCCTTCTCATTAAGGCCTTCCCCTACTTTACTACGTATGCCCCCTTCCATCAGCCTGTACCCCATATCACTATGCTGTAGTTTATTTTTTAATAGTACATCACCATCTGAAGTAACTTTATTTGTTTACTTGTTAATTGTAAGTATTTCTCAACTAGAATGTTAGCTTTGAGTTGTCTATATTTTCAAGTTTCTAGAAAAGGGCTTGACATATAATAGATGGTCAACAAACCCTTGTGACTGAATAAACAAATAAATGTTATGAACATGGATGTCTCAATTCATCTGACAACCATATTTTTCACTGAAATAAATGATTTTACATAAATTGATGTCATGTACATTTTATTGAGTCTGAGTCAGTTTCTTGGTCCCAATTCCCTCCAGATATTTATCAGAGAGACAAAAGGTAGAATCCAGGGACCTAATCAAAGTATCATCAAAAGAAGCACTCTTCCTTGCCTGACACAACACTATTCCCTCCTTACCATTTCTTAAAAAAATCCTCATCTGAGGATATACTTACTGACTTTAGAAAGAGAGAGGAAGGGAGAGAAAGAAACATTGATCATTTGCCTCCTGTACATACCTCAATCTAGAATCAACCCCACAACCTAGGTAGGTGCCCTGACCAGGGCAACCTACAACCTCTTCATGCATAGGATGATGCTCCAACAACTGAGCCACACAGCCAAGGTGCCCGCTCCCTACCAATTTTTAAAGATAATATTCTTTCAACCACTCATAAAATATGTCAGGCCTTATCCTAGAACTATACATACATAAATAATTAAGGCACTGTCTGTGTTCTCTCATATGGTGGAGGGAGCAGACGTGTAAGCCATCACAATGCTAAATGAAAAGCAGGTATATGTACAACATTCTGTGGCAGCACAGAGAGAGGAAGACTTAACAAAGATAACATTTGAGACGATCTTTTGATAAATACGATTTTATCAAACACGGGGACAATTATGGAGAGTGCCTTGATGGGGAGAGGGGGATATTAAAACGAGATTTGACAGGAGGCTATAGGGTAGCTTCAGGAAATCAGGGGGACAGCAAGTGGTTGGGTGTGACCAGAATACAGTAGGAGTGATTGCCAGTACAGGTTGGGCCAAATCTAAGATAATTTTGAATGTTCTGCTAGGGAATCAAGTTTTACTTTGTAAACCAGTGCTTGGGTCCTTGTGTTTCATGAACTACTGATAAATATGTATCCATAAAAAAGGGATTTCATTATTACATATATTTAATAAAGACTTCACACATTTTTCCTGCCTTAAGGAGATATAAACACCAAGGGTTTTAAATATTTTATAATAAAAATAAACGACTGCTTTACATGTGTAATCCAATATAGCCCATCCATTAACATTCCCAGATATAGTTGCCTTCTCCAAAAGTCAGAATACACTTAAAATGATTCTGGGTTATTAACTCATTTACATCAGTGAGTGATACAAACACAGAAATGAGTGTTAAGATAAATTTGGCAACAGAAACACTCAGATTGTATGAAAGCCACTTGGGAGGTTACTCGCTGTTGTAAATAGCTTATGTGAACGGTAATGCACGTGTATGCTCAAGCATTGAGAGTGTGAATGTAAAAAAGGGAAAATGTTCTGAGACACTGAGATAAAATTCTATAGCAGCTAGTCCTCATTTAATTGGTGAGGGCTTTGGGAGTCAAAAGGTGATGGAGCCAATGATGACTTCCTGATTTTCTAGCGTGGTAACGGAGTGCATTCTAAACCAGGTTTGAGATCACTGCAGAGAAGAGAAGATGAAGAATAATAGAAGTAGGCTGAAGGCTCTGACTTAACTGCATGGAAAGGGATGGGTATCCTAATGTTAACTGTTACTCATCTTTTTTTTTTAGTCAACTATGGGGAAAATAATCATTAAGCCTACAAGAAATTACCGATTATGCTGGGCTCTTTTATAAACTCAAAAGAGTTTCTATCCTCAATTTAGTTAGTCTAAATCTGTCACCTTTTTATTCATTCCTTTGAAAATGATGTTTTCTTCTATATTAAAAAATAGCCGCCCTCATATTACTGACAGATTGGCTTCAGATATTTTTTTAGAACAGCCAGAGGGTGCCCAACTTTTACAAGAGCAGTTCCCAGAGTTGCTGCACGTATATGTTCAATTCTAATATTGGCACCAGCACTGTAATAATACTGTGTTTTTATGGGATAAAATTTCAAACAATCACTCTAAGATATTATGGTTTTGATTTTTAGGGAGAGCCTGCCTGCATTTTAAGACACATGGACCCAAATTCACCCTTGAAAGTGTCTACATACAAATTTCATAAAATTCTTATCTATATATAAACATACCATACACCACACAGGAGATTTCCAGCACATTTCCCTTCCCCATCAGATCAGTCAGATCACTTGTCCTCGTTAGGCTCCCACACTGTCAATTCAATGTCCATATTGCTCTCCTCAGCAAACTCTATCGACACAGTCAGGTGGCCTAATTCTAACTGTTGTGCTAATTGCCTTTTTATCTGTCACTCAATTCAATCTTGTTCACCTATGTCAGTGTAAAAAGAGCATTCAGCTCTTTCCCTCCCAGAGAACAGACACAAAGAAAGGCAGCGGCAGAAGGGATAGGAGCATAGATCACTTACAAAGATGGTTAAGAACTACCCCGGTAAATAGGATAGGCAAAAATTTCTTTCACCATGACTTTTAAATAGGAACAAATCACCAATTTGTATCTTTTTTTCATCCATCCTTCCTGCCTACCATTATTTAGTCAACCAACTAAGCATGTATTAAATTGCTTAGTTGGTTGTATTATTAGGTTGTATAATACTGGGTATTATTATTGTTCTAAGTATGACAAAGATGACAAAACATTGTCACCACTGATTACAATGACATGAACAGCACTCATCCTTATTAACAAATAAAACAAATTAAAAGAGCAATAGCATGAAATTTTTAACTTACAAGATTTACGATTTTTTTTACAAAATAAAACTATCATAACCACAGGAGAAAAGACATATCCATACATTTTTAGAAGAGGAGGACTATAAATCTGTCAAGTCTTCTTAGAAGCAGTTTGGCAATGAACTCTAAGCTCTATAGGGCAGAAATCAATCTCTTTGGTTTTCCATTATATGCCCATTGATTAACACAGTGTTTTGGCATGTGGGAACTGCTCAATAATTAATTGTTGAATGAAAACTGACTGAATGACTAAATAAATATCATAAGCCTTATAAAATTTATACCCTTGACTCAGTGAATCCTTTTCTGGAAATATATCCTCATGAGAAATGTGGTCAAAAGTTCACATACACTGATTTCCTAATTCAGTGTTGTTTATATTAATAAAGATAAAATAAGATCATCTAAATGTCCAAAATATGAGTTTTGGTAGAAACAGGAATATTTGGCAGTCATTAAAATTTTGTCAACAGAAAAAATATTCCACTGATTTACAAAACTGTTCACAATATGATGTTAATTTCACAAAAAAGAATAGAGCTTTATATTCTTAACTTCTCACTAACACACACATATAAACAATATTTTATATTGAGGTACATCTGTGAATGTGCATTAGTACAAAATATTATAATATTTTCTGAAGATACATATGCAGAGATAATTTTAAAAACTAAAAATGTATCAAATTATGAACTGGTTAGCTCTAGGTGGAATTTAGGTGTTTTTAATTCCTCAAACATACCATTAGCTTATAATGTTTTTTACCACAAACTTGTATTATTTCCATATCAGAAAGAAATATTAAAAAATATCTTTAAAAAGTATAAATGCTCACCATTAAACTAAGAGAACTTATGACTGCCAGTTTAGTTCTTATTTATATTTTAAAAAGCTTGAAGTTGAAGACAAAGAAGTAAAAAATATTGTCCGTATCTTCCTCTTAATTTTGTTGTTAACCTAAAACTTCTGTAAAAGATAGAGTACCAAATCTGAAACACTGCAATTAAGTACAATAATGTCTGATAAAGAACAAATAAAATAGATCGGAGGTGACCAGTGTACCAACAGAATCAAAAAGTGTTTCCTAAGATTATCTTTCCAATCTGTCAGAAGTATATATATATATATATATATATATATATATAATTCTTAAAAGTTATAAATCTAAGATTTATTTATATAGTTTTAAATTTAGTTAACTTTTAAAGAAAAAACTACTAAAAAACTATAACAATAAATGTTGACCACTAACTAAATAGCATAGCCTTTCAGAATACAGTACAAATGTTTTCAATTATGAATTTTTTATATTAAGCATTTACCTATTTTTTAGTTGTTTAAGTACTGTTTTCACTTGTGAATTTTTAATGTGGTGCTGTCAACTACTGTACACTAAGCAGTTTAATAACAAAAATGATGAAAAAGAAAGATCATGTAGTTTACAACAGGTTATAAAGAAACTAATTATAAAATAATATTTTATGGCATTATTCCAAACTTCTTGAGAACAAGTGACTCCTAAATTAGACAAAAAAACTGTGAAGAATCAGATTTTCTTTTCCTGGTTGTCCTCTCAAAGTGTAGTACTGTAGCTTTCATCCTTAAATTTCATGAGCTATTTGAATGCAGAATCAATTTATGAACAGTGATTTCAATATTTCAACAGCACCATAGAATAGAATAAGAATCTGAGTAAAGCTGAAAACAAAACAAATAAATAAAATCATAAATCTATGTTAACTTTTTGTTACAGTCTATTTGTTATTAAATTGAGTTCTGTAAGGATAGAAGATATCTCTCTTGATCTTAAGGCACTTGCATAATTAATCACAATAATTATAAATCAAATCCAAAACCTTTGTATACAAGGCCCAGTGCTAACATTCATTCAAAAGTCAAGGACAATTTGTTGACCTATTGCTACATGTTTAATACTGGGGAAACAAGGGTACATAAACAGGTTGCGCTCTAATGAAATTTAGCTAGTGAAGCAGATAGACATAAAGATAAAGCAGACACAGTTTTTCCACTCCACAGCCACAGAGATAGCTGGCAAGTCTGGGTCCAGTACATAACAATAATAATACTACACAACCTGTCACAAAGAGGTGATTGAACAGATGGCCACTGCAGTTAAGTTCTATAACGGGTATATGCGGAATCTCTCACGCTCTAATCAGGAGACAGACAACGAAACGACTAACCACATGCTAGGTAATGTACTAATTGCGCAGGACGCCATGTAAAGCAGAAGTTCTGTGAGCTAAAATGGACTGGAAAGGATTAAAGAGGAGCATGTGCTTGAACCAGGTCTTTCAAAAACAGTTAGGATTTGTTAGGCAGAATGGGACATTTCATCAGAAAGAAAGGGGAAGCTGATCATGTAGTGCAGAGGTTGGCAAACTTTCTCTATAAAGGGCCAGATAGTAAATATTTTAGGACTTTCTGGTCCCATAGTCTGAATGGCCACTATTCAAGTGGGCCACAGCACAAAAGGAGCCATAGACAACATGTAAATAAATGAGCGTGCCTATGTTCTAATAAAACTTTATTGTTAGATAGTATAATTGAAATTTTATATATTAATAAGTCTCAAATGTCATAAAAGATTCTTCTTCTTATTTTCTTCAACTATTAAAATATTTATGAAAACACATTTGTAGCATGTGAGCTATATAAAAATCGGCATCAGGGTGGATTGGATCTGTACAAGTGTGCTATACTTGGCTGACTCCTGGTCAAGTTGAAAGACAAACTAAATACACATGTAACAACACACATAAAAATATCAAATATCTGAACCAGTAGTTCTCAATTCAGTGACCAAAAGTTTCCATTTTAAAATAAATGTTTTATAATACCCTCCTTTCTCCATCTGAAATAGGGAATAAAAAATACAACTGCCTATACATAATGTTTTATACAATGCCTTACTTAACTCAAGTAAAAAGAGAAATGTAAAGAAGTTACTTTAGATTGAAATGTTCTCAATAGGCAATCTGTGAGCCCAACTATAGTAGAAAATGTAATGCAGTAGTCAAGTGCTTACATATACTTATGTGAATAAATTTAGGTTTAAGTGGAATAAAGAGACCTGATATCATTTCTTACAAGAAGCAGAGGAAAAGTGACAAGCAGACATTTAGTGGTTTCCAGGTTGAAAATTAATGTTAGAAGAAGTAATAACAGATGATTTGTAAATGATAATAGATCAAAGAAAATAACTTCAGTTGAAATATAGATAATGTAACTATATTGCCAATATTGTTAAATTAAAAATTTAAATAGAGAATATAAAAATGTCATATTTTTACAAACAAACTTGGCCCTTATTTATAATTTTAGCATCAAAACAATTCTGCTTAATATAGGGCAGCCAATGATAAAGTTTATCTATCTATCATCTATCTAGCTAACTATTAATTGTATCCACCTCAGCCCTATCTATGTCTTTACCTCTGTTTGGAATTCCCCCTCATTTAATTTCCAGTACTTCATAAGACCTTGGAACTTTAAAGGAAATGGGGAATGGAGATAAACAAACGAGCAAAAAAAAAAAAAAAAAATCTCAGCAACCTGAGGGCTTATAGACAAATAGAGGGTAGATGTCCTTTGGGACAATATCAGAGTAATATTGAAGAAAAAGAAAATGCTAAAGTAAAAATGTCAGATAATTGTTATAAAACAGATTTCTTATCGTGTGGTAAAATGTTTTTAAAATTAATATATGGTATGGCAATCAAATAAATTATTTTTTTAAAAACCTTATGAATGAAATCTGGTGAAATCTTTGTAGTTCATGTTTCTACCAACTTAAAATCTTTGAGTCTAGGTTTGTTCAAAGGATGCTTAAGTCTCTGCCATTCTGTATTTGCAGGTGATATGTACAAATGCAGTCGATTCAGGAGAGGTGCATCAGTGACACAAACACCAAGAGCAGCAGCATTGCTTTAAGGAGGAGATTCTCCAACATGGGAATCGACTCCTGGTAAAATCCCTGACAGAACGAAGTACAGCAATTCTATGATTCGCACAGGAGTTACATTCCCTGAATATTTATTGATTATTCAATCCTTTCAGAAAATACTTTATATTTGTTTGTAAAACTGAATTTGATTTTGAAGGCTTAGAAAATCAAAAACTAAAAACATCTTCAGGAATATCCAGGGGACTGTTAACAACTGTGCAGTACACGGGGGGAGTCTGTGCTGTGCAGGACTGTTCTTCACGTTACAGTGCATTTAGCATCCCTGTCCCCTTCTCCTTTAGCAATTATCCACACATAAATACCTCCATACATTGCTAAATATTATTTAGTGGTTCTTCTCTCTCCCTATCTCCCTGGGGACTTTTGGTCTGAATTACGAGATAGTAGAAATTGGGTTTATGTAATTTTTCGTATAATGCCAAACATTGCTTTATCAACAAATTGCACACTTAATAATCTTCTGCCAATAATTATATGCCATGAAGATGAGCACATAAGGGGTGAGAAAAGCAGTGCAGCTTGAAACAGAAGAGAACTCAATTCTGAGTTCAAAAACACTGATCAATTCTGTCACAAACTGAATGACCTTGAGCAAGTCTTAACTCTTCCAGGCTCCTGGTTCTACTTTGGAAAATATACTAATGACCTCTAAATTCCCATACTGCTCTAACATAATTATAAAACATTATATGCCTTTGGGAAATTAAAAAATAATGGAACAGAGAAGAGAATATAGGAGAATAGAATCAGGCAAGGCCACATTTGTAACAGATAAAACTATCAGAAAAAGGAAGAAGACAGACAATGGAGACGGTGGAATTACAGAGAGGTAGTTGATACTCAGCGTGATAGATACCCAGGTAGGTGGACTATGTGTATATGATTCAGCAACATTTAGTAATGTGAGATGATGCTCTTTGACTCAAAGACAATGTCTACATGCATTTTTATTTTATATTTATATTAAGTGTGTATTGTGGTACCTGGTTCCTAATTCCTCACCACAGATTTTGCAAAACATGGAAGGAAATTTGACTTTGGATGGTAAACAATCTATTATAGAACTGTACACTTGAAACCTACATAGTTGTATTAACCAATGCCACCTCAATACATTTAATAAAATAAAAAAAAAAACTTACAAGATTGAACCTAAACTGAAAACAATCATAGATGATGAAGTCTTTCTAGAAGTAAGTTCCTTTCTGGTGTCGGTGCTGTGGGACCACCTCCAGCTGGTTTAGATAAGCACAGTTCTTAACCTTGGTCAGAGAGGAAAGGGCTCTCAAGGGGCCCAACAAACTCAGGGCTCTTGAGACCAGAAAAAGAAGTAGAAAGGGGAAATCTAAGATTCGGCTGGAGGGTGCCAGTCCTCCCAACTATGTAAAACATTCAAATCCCTTATAAAACTTTTCTGTTCGAGTAGAGGATTAAATAGGTTTCTGGGGGTATTCTGCTTCCCAGAGTACCTCAATGTGGACTTTCTCTAAGGTATGATAGAAAGTATAAAGGGGTCAGATAGACCTATATTTGAAACTAGTTCTGCCCTTATCATTTGTGCTGTCCTGAGCAAATTACTCTTAACCTCAATGTCCACATCTGTAAAATGGGGATTACCACGCCACTTTGTAGTGTTCTTGGGGGAACTCAAAGGAATGACTAATGCAGGGCCCCTAACACAGGACTTCACACATTGTAGATACTGTGAGTATTCAATAAATATATTATCATCTCTGCTCTTTTCTTTCCCACCATCTGTATTCTCTTTCTCCTTGTTCTGCCCTGGAAAGAATGCCTTGCTGATGTCAGCATCCCAAAGCAGGGGTGCCAGGAGTGTTGACAAAGTGGCTTCACGTCTGCCCGCGGAATGCTTAATTCCTTCTGTAAAATACCTCTTATTCTCTTCTGTTCCCCTTGCCTGGGGCTTGCTGGTGTTTTCCATAGTCTAAAAAAACTCTTCTTACTCTTTCTTGTTAAGGGGCTCTCTTTATGGACGGAGTCAGTAGAAGTAACCAGAGTTAAAACATGCTGTCAGGTCTTTCTGGCTGGGCATAAGCTGAGCCTGAGATTTCAGCCCAGGGCAACTCTACTTGGACTGAAAGGTCCTCTGCACTCAAGTCACTGCAAACTGCTGTTGCTGGAGGAACTTCAAAGGTTCTATTAGAGAAGATTTATGGATTTTGGCTAAACATTTCAAATACAATTGTTCCAGCAGAATATCACTAAGAAAAATCTAATATCACCTGCCTCTGAATACAAGTTTATGGGAGTGCTACTTCATCACTACAATTCTATTTTACACAATTTTTTTTCAGTGTGGACTGTTGTAAATCTCTAAGCACCCTGAAGGACACACTGTCTCCCCATTGTCATGTGGTACTGTGCCAAATGTTTCTGGATGGCTGGCCAGCCTAACCTTCACCATTACAAGTAAGATGTCAGAAAATTCAGTATGTAAGCAAGAAGTTCTAATAAAATACCACCATAATAATAATTAATTTTATGGAGAATAAGTTTTTCGGGTTTAAAAAACATCATTTTGACGCTACATATCTAAATTATAGTAACCATAAATACCTTTTTTCAACTGGAAAATTTCTGTGTTCTAAGTCACATGGTGGACTCTAGAAATTTTCAATTCTTGTTATATTTTCCTACAGTATAATTTTATCATCCTTAGCATTACAGAAGTTACAGATGAGTCTTAAAGAAGGTAAATGAGTGAGGTCACATAGAGCTAGCAAGTTCAAATTTAGGATTATCTATCTCTAATGGACATATCCTCTGCAAAGTGCTTGCCATTAAGTAATGGGTATCAGTTGACAGTCACCGAATATTAGCATTGGCAGAGAGAGGTAGGTTCATTTAGGGAAAAGCCAGTGTTCTCTGAAACAGACAACTGAGGCCCAGAAGGGCCTAATGACCATGAAGCCTAACACAGAGAGAGTGGCAGAGCAGGCATGGGGACCCTGCGGTGACTCCTTGCTGCTGACTCAGTGGAGTCTTCATCAAGAACTGCCAGGCCCTCTGTGACCAGTGCCCACTCACCTCTCCATGGACACACAGCACCAGGAGCAAACCCACGCAGGCCCCAGGTGTTACCTGTGTTTGTTGTTATTTTTATACCAAAAGCATATTTCTCTTTGCCCACGTGATAATCACAATTTTTTTCCAAGTTTCACTTCAATTCAGGCTGAGTATTACTACTTCTATGAAGTCTTCACAGACTCACCTCTCTCCTCTCCCCAGAACATCAGGTATAATAAATTAAGGAATAGCTTAATAATAGTCAACATTTTAGGGACTTATTATTCACTCATTCCACAAATACCTACTGAGCCTGTACTGTATGTAAGCACTATGCTAAGTACTTTACATGTATTATGTTAATAATTCCTCACCGAATCATGTTAGTTATATACTATTTTTATCTTCATTTTACAAGACAGAAAACCCAGGCCTAAAGAGATGCAGTATCTTTTTCTTTTAAGTATTGCTTTCTCACTTCTCTGTGGTTCCTCTCTGTCCTAATATACATTCACTATGGAATTTGCAGCACTCCATGGAACTTTGTTTCACTTCCTAATTGTGACTTATGATAGTATAATTCTGTGTATATCATGATATATGTGTATTTGATAAATGTTATATACCATTAAAGGCCATAAGTTACACAATGGTAGGATAGTATCTACTTTGTTTACTATTATATCCACCATCTATAGGACCTGACAGAGAAGCACATAGTAGGCACTCAGGAAATAGTTAAGTAGGCACTCAGGAAACACATTAAGAATGAATGAAGAACAAATGCATAAATCACTAGTCTCCACATCACTGTTCTGTGCTTCCTGCCTCCACAAATCCGTCTGCATTGGGGAGAATTGCCACATAAGCGATGATGGACATATTGCTTTTTCTGTTGTTGTTGTTGTTGTTTTTGCCTCCTACCCAAAACCAACACTATTATCCTAGAAGTGCATTCTAGAATTCATTTCTGGACTCTATAATTTTCCATTTTCTTACCTATTATTATGGCTATATTAATTCTACAGATCCAAATGGAATGAAAACTGATTGGAGAATGGACAAAGCTGTTTTTAAGTCCTGCTGAGGAACAACATAATGACATAGCCCTGTTAGTACACAGCACCCCAAATAACAGGAGTTTGGCAAAGCGCCTTGGGAGGAACTCAAGTCATTACCAGGCCCTCTATTATAGCAGCCGGAAATCGCACTGCTGATTTTCATGTAATACGGCAAACGTTTCCTAGGGCAGGATCCCTGCTCCCAGACACTTAATAGCCCTCAGGCACTTCCTGTACCACGTATAGGTCCCTAGGCTATGCTAAAACATGCACTCTCCTTCTTTCTGATTTATCAAGGATTCTAATGTTTAGTGTATTAGCCCCCATTCTTTGTTTTACAATATTTCCTACAATATCTGTAGTTAATTTATGGGGGAAAATAGTATAACAAAATTCTCAAAACAGACTTAATTTTAATAAACACATATTCATACACATGTACATGCTGTTGGTTCTGTGACAGTTTTATATCAGCATATAGTATACACACATCTGTATACTTCAAATATTAGACATATTCTGTAGATGTAAATGAATATCAACATACATATTAATTGTATGTCAGCATTTTGCATACCTGTCAGAAGTAAAGGAAATATACTTTATACAGAGACAATAAAAAACATTTTTTTGGTAAAAATCAAGCTAGTATATTCTAGATAAAAGAATATAGAACTTTTTATAGATGTGTGTTTATATATGTGCATATGTAAATGTATGTATATTCATATACATACTCATACATATAACAATGTTAATATATGCAATGCAAGTAGGTACAGATATTTAAATACATATATTAAAGTCTATGTGCATATGTATATACAAATTAAAAACTACTCAACATAATATATTTGCAGAGACACAGGAGTGGAATAAAGAGAGAAACTGATCATCCAGATTGGCACTGTTAGGAAACCGAAATGGTAAAAGACTGAAAGGATTGGTGAGAGAGTCACAACACTGAAGACCCTAAAAGGCACCATGTTTTAGCCCCAACATTTAAGGACCGCTGCTTACCCTAGCCAATAATCAAGAGCATGTGAGTGAAAGAGAAAATGTATAGAAATGTGTGTGCAAAATAATAAGGGGAGATGGTTTTTGCTTCGATTTACTGCCTTCTCACATGCCACTGGATCTCCATCAGAGCCGAGACTCTATTTCAGGCCTTTAAAGTATTCATAGGTATAAATTTAAAGCAAGTAGGGGGTTGACTTTGTTGAAAACCAAGGAAAAGTTTCCTTTGGTTGATGAAAAAATCTATCAAGAGTTTTAGAGAATACTTATTATAATGTAGTATTAGAGATTTTGTTGGGAAGATTATTATTTATGAAATAAAATTTTACTACATATTGGATGAAAATTGTAACAATAAAAAGCAAGTTAGCTTATTCTACTCTAAAGCAAGCTTGCTTTTTCTTTTAGATGTGAATTTGTCTGCTTTGCCTCTGTGAGCCTGCAATCAATAAAGACATACAGGTTAAAGACACTTAAACACATGTATTTGGTAAAGACTGTATAGAGACATCAAAATTGTCTACTGTTTCTTTAGTTTGGGATGGATGCTAACTTAAAAAATGAGCTGAGTTTCCAAATGTTGAGCTACATTTCAAGCTGAATTAATTTAATGCTATAATGACAATATATCCTTGAATTAGATCAGGATGGCAAGATGCATGATGCAATGCAACAGAAGCCATATATTTGGTCAGGCATATGTAATGACATCACTAAGATCTAGTGATATATGATACTCTTGGAAATAGCTTTTATAAAGCTAATATTAACATTAGAATGTTTTCTACAACTCTCAGAGCATAATGTTTTACTCAGGACCAATATTCACTTTTCAATTATGCTAAAGGCAAACTAAAATCAAGAAAGAATTTTATTTGAAAACACAGCTCTTCTCCTTTCAATGCATGTTTGAGAACAGTCATGGGTCTGCATGCACGGTGGTGGTCACAGGTGCATTGTATTTATATTTTACGGCATTTCTAGAGAGTTGCTTTCTCTCTCTGGATGGAAGCAGAGAAAATGAACCAATTTATTTTCTAGTAAAATGTTGGGGCAAGAACAAGCTAGGAATCAAATGAAGGAAATCTGCATACCTGCTTCAGAAATGTATTCTAGGAGAGAGTTTTCAGTATAAGTAACCTATTGCTCCTCTGCAAAAAATGAAATGTTTCACTAGTTTATTCTGAGTGTCATCATCCTGTGGCTTGCTTTGAATTATTCCTTTTGTTTGTAAAATAAATTATCTAGTGTAAACAAATTTTCTTCCCTATTACTAAAAAGGTATATAGCATTACAAGAATAAAATTAGAATACTATGCACCAAATCATTACTTTCCATAAGTGAAGAAATCTATGTTCTTTTATCTTTAAAGAGATGAAGAGTGTCTGATTAAAGTTCTTTTTCTCTTCCTTAAACAAACAAACCAAAGCCCGAGGCTAGGCAGAATAGAAAAGTTAAAAATGATTAGAAGTAGAAGTACAGCTAAAACTGATGCAGAAAAGTAAAATCATCTGAAGACTGACTAGAAAAGTTGAACTTGGAGAAAAGTCACTAAAAGAACCTGAGCACAGCATCCCTGGGCTTTCACAGGCCACCCAGAGGTGTGAGCCCACAAAAACCTGTGAAAATGACAGGTTTTCTTGGCCTATCCTTCCGTCAGCAAGGAGGACTCAGCAAAGTTTCCAAGCCACCCTCACCTTACACAACTTGCTCTCAGTTTCTTCCAACACTCAGGGGAAAGTCATAAGGAAAAGGCTCACCTGTGCTGGGCTGAACCAACCCTGTGGGCAGGCACAGTGCTCCCCACAAGTCCCTTTGCCCTTGGTGCTCGTCTTGTGGGGACTTTTCCGCATACTGTCCCACAAGGTGACCAGCTTGGTCCTGTTTGGAGGTGGTCCCGCAGGTCCTGAAGAGGGCATGGTCTGAGAATTGTACCCAAGCCCCTGAGGGCTCCTCTGCCAGCCACAAGCGCAGTGGGCATCCCTGATCAGTGTGGGTGCACTCCTGCCGGCATCCGTCCCATCGGACCCCCGGCTGCAGCTGTGTTGCTTGGTGAGGTATGCATTCATACTGCACTGATGCCTACTTTTTCCTTTGGTCAGCTCTGCACAGGAATGTCTCCTCCCTCACACCCCTTTCTTCCAGGCAGTTGTAAAAGTCTTTTTTTTTCTCGCGTGGATCCCTCAGTATCCTTGACAGCTGCTATAAGCAGTGCATCGTGGGAGCAGTGGGAGCAGCGAGAGCAGCTCTGCACAGCATTATCTGCGGGCTGGTAGCTCTTTGTCAATAGATGACTCAACTCACAGAGCAACTTGACAGTATCCCTGCTCTAGGCAGAAGCAATCAATGCTCCACACAGCTGGGCTACAAGACTGTACACTGTGTTACAAACCCTTTTTGGATGGAGCCCCGCAGTAAAGAATACTCTCTGTAATTTGGCATCCTGGCTTTTCCCTCTCCTGGCTGAGCCCCACACAAAATATAGACCTCAGGAAAGACAGCTTCTTATCAGACTAGCAGGACCCTTCTTTCCGGAAAGAATGCATCTAGGCTAAAACAATATAGCATAAGCAAATTGAAATGATGGGAAAGTGAACCTATCAAGGAATTTCCAATATTTATAGGAATCGCTTATCTATAGAGATATTTGCCAAGACAGACCAAATCATGAGGTAACTAAATAAGAGCATGAATATTAACTCTAAAGAACTTTAAGTTATCGAGAAAAATTACTGAGATCACAGAACGATACAAGAGTCCTTTAAAATTTGGAAGCTGAATGTGTTTTAGACCATGATTATACATTATAACGTAAGCATAGCTTCTTTATGCTATGAACCGTTATTAATTCTTTCTGATTTGAAATAAAGCAATTTTCAAAGTTCAGAACTTATGGGTTGGCTTGTTTTAACACAGTGTTTTTCCTTACCCAAAATTATTCTGAGGATTTCATTTCAAATACTTTACCACAACAAATACATTCACCACAGAGAAAGTCTGCATTTTAAAGTGAAAGACACATCCAACTCTGCCATCCAGTATTTTGGTTTCCAAAGACAAAATTTTCAAATTCTTTCACTGAAAAATAAGTGAAATCTATCCAATTTAAAGCAATTGCCTTCCAGAGAGGACATGATTGTTTTAGAATTTTAGTATGATTGTAGAAGTCATCCATACTATTTTCAGTAAAGAGAAACACATTTAGAGTTTCTATTCTGCTTGAAACTTTCCCCATCTGTAACATAAGTATCTCTCCCTACCCCATATCCCTAAAGAAGTAATTTTTGTTTGATTGGGAAGCAAGCTGCCATCCATGCAGCACCAAACAATGATGCTATAACTCCATGATATAATAATGTTATCTACAGACCATTAGGTACCATTAGATCCACAATCTCCATGGATTGACTGGGTACTGGGGTAGTGTAGACCTCATTTCTCACTGAGTTGGCAAAATTATTATTTCAAAGGCCAGGATTATATCATATTCTATACTTCAACAGTGGGATTTCCTAGATAAATCACTGTTATATAAAAAAACCCTAAATAAAATAAGCAGCACCTTCTCTGTTGGTGGATCTCCACAAAAGAGTCCTTTTCCAAATTCTACACAAGAGGCTGACATTAGTACCTTGCTTGGCACAGTAGGCATCCAAAACACCTTTGCTAAATAATCAGAACCCAGGTGAATGAGTTCCAAAGGCAGGCCCTGAACCGTTACAGATCATTTTTTCCCAAGCACTTAGCACACTCACTGCCCAGCACACAGCAGGCTTATGAATAGATTTTTTAAAATGAATGCATAGATGGTTGGGTGATTGTATAAACAGAAAGAAAAAGCAGAGGAATGAGGAAGTTGACCAATACTTTTTCTAAAACAGTATTTAATTCAGCAGTGCCCCAGAAACTTGAGCCCTTTCATTAAGGTTAGCTCCAGTGCTGCTTTGGATGTATTAAAGAAATTTGCCCCCCAAATATAAAGACATGAACTATGGGGAAGAAATAATGGTGGTACTATGGTCTTTCCTCCTGAAAGAAAATCAAGGAGTCAACATCAATTCTTAATGGGAAAATTGAGGCAAATAGATCACCAGGTGACAGTAGAGAAAAAGGAAGAAAATAATTTCTCTCTCCTTCTTTCTTTCTGTCATTTTTTTAGGCTCAGTCCATGGATAACGCCTGGAATAACTTCTGGGTCCAGTAAAGCCCTAGAGAACTTGGTATTTGTGTGGTGTCTCCACGATGCATGGCTATGCGGTAGGACTTGATGGGACATGGCAAGCCATTCATTACCCCTCAGTGCAAACGTTGGGAAGCTGTAGGCTTGGCTCTCTTCAGTCTTATCTAACCATCCACGCTGCTCTCGTTTTTCAGGCAGGTGCCATCGCCCAAAGACCCATTGGCATCTGCAAGGAAAACATGCCCTATTCTCACCAATTTATCTCTCAACGATGGGAGCCAGTCTGCACAGGGACAAGGCAGTGTGAATCCACATAATTTTGTAATGGTGTGTGCAGCTTGCAAGACAGAAAATTCCTTGTTTGGGCACTGCTCAAAGATATAAATCTTCCTAGGAGTGCTGAATTGTTGTGAATGGGTTATTTGTAATGAGCTATTTCTTCTCAACACAAGGACAACAGAATTCCTATTTTAATAACCTCAGCATGCCATTTCTATATTGATAAATACATTACATAACTAATATTACTTTTCTTGGAAGATCTTAAAGACCATTACAAACTTTTGTTAAAATCACTACAAGACTATGTTGAAATTGCTTTTTCACTGTACTACATGTAAAATAATTCCAGCTTTCTGTCTTCCCCTCTCCCCTCAACTACTTTTTCTTTTCCACACATGACATTTGGCTTTCCTAGTCTGAGGACAGACCACTTAAACAGATAAATATGTTCAACTAAATCCATTGTACTATGAGACAGACTTACTAATTAAAGATAATTCAATTTGATCAACTGTAATTGGACAGTTGCAATGACCATGAGATGACATGAAATTCTGGCCAAACCAGAATTAGTGGTACACAAGTACACATCCCACTTATCACTGTGATTTAACGTGGGCAGATGGTGCACAGGGCAAGGCCTAGATGAGATGCATCTCGGTGACCTCTCGTTGACTTGTTACTGTCTGAATAGAACAACTACTGGTTTTAAAGCAGAAGCTTAAGATTAATATCCTGGCTTGATTTGTTTAAAATGAAATAGCAACGATGACTTACCAAATAAATTGCACTGCGCTAAAATGCTATGCAGATATATTTTGTTCCAGATAAAATTTCCTTCGGGCTCTCTCCACATATGGGTAATGAAGATATTAATTACAAAAGAAGAGCAGAAGCACATTAGCATCCCTAAGTAATGTGTTAAATAATCACAAAATGATAGAAAGTATTAGATATAATTTATTTTGATTTGAAAATTGTAGGTAGCCTATTCCTGTGGCTGCAAAGACTAGAGATGTTATATATGCTGACAGATTAATATTCTTGTATACTTAATAACCTCCAGCCTAGGCAATCTCCAGATCCAATTACATTTACCTTTCAAAATAAGAGGGAACCAACAATATTTAAAGTATTTTAGGCTCTAAAAGTATTTCCAAAATACTTAAGCCAATTTAGTCATAAATCTTAGAAGGCAAAGCAAGAAGGAATGGATAGTGAGGAAGGATACATGCTTAATTTCTATAGCGATTTAACCTGGACATAGAATTTAATAAAAAATAAAAAAGGTATAAAATGTCCCAAATTCTCACTGATATACTAGGATTTTGGTGAGTGTTGAGGAGAGGAGCTAAATCTGAATTAATGTAAGGCTGAATTATAAAATGGTTTTCAGGAAGTACAAATTTATTATATTCTTACACAATAAATCTATTGGAGAAATTAGAACATAAATTATGAGAAATTTCTTGGAGATTCTGAAAAGAATACTAATGAAGACATAATAATCATGTATACTTCACATATTTTAGCGATTGAGTCTAAGTAATGAAGTATGCTACTATCAGAAATTTGTTCTCATCCTTCAAGATGAGACTAGTGTCACTTCTGTGAAGCTTTCTAGATGCCCTTGGCATGTTTAATTACACTCTACAGTATTTGTACACTTGTAGATGTAAGTATCGTTCATGGTCGCCTACTTCTCTCAATCACCATGACGCCCACCTGTGTCGAAGCCATCATTTCTCTGTAGAACTGGTGAAACAGCTTCCTAACTGGTCTCTGCCCTCCACCGTTACTGCAATTCATTCTCACATAGTGGCCAGAGAAACTTCTAAAATGCAAATGCAATCACGTCCTACTCTGCTTAATACCTGTGACTAATATATCCTTCTCTGAGATCTTTATCCCCATAGACAACACAGCTTGAAAGTGGCTTGCATGGTCCTTACTGTGTCCTGTGTGACCTGGCCTCTGGTGCCTTCACCAGTCTCATCCATCCTCACCCATTGCTCCATCCACCCTCCAAACACACAGACCTTGACCACCTTGTGGCCCCTGCACGTGCCCTCTTCCCCTCTCTACACATTCACACAGTTCACTCTCACTCCCCCTTTTCTCTTAACATTGCACCAAGAGACTCCTCCCAAAAGCCATCCCAAGGGAAAGTAAAATACAATCAAGGGGGAGCCTACTACACAACCCAGCTCCAATACAAGTCTCCAGACCTTCCTTCCCACCACATTGCCTTCTCAAAGACTCTTCTATTCAGAAATTAGGGAGCATCCCCTGCCTTCCAGAGGTCAGAAAAAATGGGAACAACTGTAACTGAGCAACAATTAAACATTTTTTTAAAAGTTACCTTTCCAAGAAAACATTCCCTGTACACTGTGGCCCAAGCCTCTTCCAGAACAGACCATGGGTCTTCCTCCCATTAAGCACTCATTTAGCACCTCTGCTTTTCTATTTCAACATTTACATGATTGCATTTAAAATAATAATTTTTTAAATACATGACTGCATGTTTGATGCCATTCTCCTCAATCAGAATGTAAGTAATCACCATTAAGGGGAGAGGGTATTCGCATCTTCCCAACCAAGCACAAACTGTTTATTATTTATTAAAATAAATCAAGCAAGAAAGAAGTTAAGATTGTCTTTCAGCGATTATACCAAAATCAGTATTCAGGTCCGTGTTCTACCTCTCGGTGACAAACGAATAAATAAACGTTTTGAATTCAAGCACCAAATAGCAATGTGCTCTTAAGGTCATTTGAGTGAAACATTCAGGGTGGATAAGTGGTAGAAGTGATATGCATTAACCCATTTGTGGAAGAAATTTGCTAGTGGTCTTATAATACTAGAAGTTGAAACAGCTTTTGTTTATTCTAGTAAGATACTCAGTAGTGAAAGCTATACTTCCTGACAGCTATGCTTTTCCCTCAAGTGTTTTCAAGTTCTTCTCCCTTTACAACTAGACAGTGCACAAGGGTGAGGAGCTCCCCGATGAAAAGGGAGTCAGTGGGGCGGCAGGGAGGGCATCCCAGACTCTGGCCACCAAAGCCTTCACCCTCTTAAAACGATATAATCCAAAGGTGGGGTGATTTAACAGGATATTGAAAGCATATATTACAGAGCAGAAGAGCAAGATGAAACCTCCTCTCCCTCCCCATTAATAAAGTTTACAAAGTTTAAAGATAATGAAACAGCATTATTATTTATGACAAATATCTTATTTAGATTTTTTAATTTATTTAATTATTTTTCAAGTACAGTTTTCTGTCTATTACTCCCATTTATTTAGATTTTTTTAAAATTGTGGTTAAAAAGACATAATATACAGCATCCGGAAGAAGTGTCGCCTGCTTGAGTGTGGTTGGTAGGGTAATAATATGGTGTAATAATTTATAGTTTTAATTTGAACATATCACCTAAGACGTCATATGGTGTGCTTGAGTGTGGTATTGTTATGTTACAGAATTGCATGCTTGTGATTTTGTAATAAAAAACGGGCATTATTTGTGCTGGACCCTGGAGGTCTACCCTCTTAACAAAATTAAAGTGTAAAGTACAGCACTGTTAACCATATGCACAATATTGTACAGCAAATTTCTAGAATATTTTGAACATGCATTACTTAAAATTATGCTCCTTTTAAACAGCATTTCGTCATTTTCCCCTCCTCTCAGGCCCTGGCAACCACCATTCTCCCTGCTTCTGTGAATTCACTACTTCAGATACCTCATATAATATAAATAAAATCATACAGTATTTGTCTTTCTGTGACCAGCTTATTTTATTCAATATTATGTCTTCCAAGTTCATCCATGTTGTAGCATATGTGGGACATTCTCATTTTTGTGAATGAACAACATTTTATTGTTTAAAGAAACAGTGAAGCAGGGGATATACCACAGTTTCTTTATTCAGTCATTTGTCAATGGATATTTAGGTTGTACAAATATCTCTTCAAGATCCTAATTTCAATTTTTTGAGTAAATAAACAGAAATGGGATTGTTTTATCATGTGACAGTTTTCTTTTTAATTTTTTGAGAAAGTTCCATGTATTTCATGGCAACTCAGACATTTTATATTCCCACCAACAGGGCACAAGTGTTCCAACATCTCCACATCCAAAATCATGTTACCCGTGAAAAGAGAGTTTTACATTTTACTTCTTTCTGACTTCAAAACCTTTTATTTGTTTCTCTTGCCTAATGGCTCTGGTTAGGACTTGCAGTACAACTGACAACTGAGACTGACAGAGGTGAGAGTCAGTACCCTTATTATCTTGTTCCTGATCGTAGAGAAAATACTTTCCGTTTTTCACCATTGAGCATGATGTTACCTGTGGGCTTTTCATATATGACCTTTACTGTGTTGAGGTAATGTCCTTCTATTCCTGTTTGTTGAGGTTTTCATCATAAAAGAATGTTAAAATTTGTCAATGATTTTCTACATCTGCTGAGATGATCATGTGGTTTTTATTTTTCCCTGTTACCGTGGTGTATCACATTGATTTTTTCCTTTATTTTGAAGCTTCTTTGAATATCAGGGATAAATCACACTTGATCATAGTGTATGATTCTTGTAATGTGCTACTGAATTCAGTTTGCTGATGTTTTTATAGAAGTTTTCATTTATTTTTATTTTTTTATTTTAGTTGTTGTTCAAGCAGTTTTCTGTCTTTTACTCCCATCCTAGCCCACCCACCCAGCCCTCCCCCGCTCCCTCCTATTCCCCCTCCCCCCAGTTTTTGTCCATGTGTCTTTTATACTTGTTCCTGCAAACCCTTTCCCCTTTCCCGTGAAATTCCTTCCCCTCTCCCCTCTGGACACTGTCAGCCTGTTCTCTATTTCAGTGTCTTTGGTTATATTTTGCTTGCTTGTTTGTTTCATTGTTTAGGTTCCTGTTAAAGGTGAGATCATATGGTATTTGTCTTTCACCACCTGGCTTATTTTGCTTAACATAATACTTTCCAGTTCCATCTATGCTGTTGCAAAGGGTAGGAACTCCTTTTTTTCTGCTGCATAGAATTCCATTGTGTAAATGTACCATAGCTTTTTGATCCACTCATTTACTGATGGGCACTTAGGTTGCTTCCAGCACTTGGCTATTGTAAATTGTGCTGCTATGAACATTGGGGTGCATAGGTTCTTTTGGACTGGTGTTTCAGGAATCTTAGGATATAATCCCAGCAGTGGAATTGCTGGGTCAAAAGGCAAGTCCATTTTTAGTTTTCTAAGAAAATTCCAAAGTTTTCCATAGTGGTTGTACCAGTCTGCAATCCCACCAACAGTGCCCTAGGGTCCCCTTTCCTCCACAACCTTTCCAACACTTGTTGTTTGTTGCTTTGCTTGTGATGGCCATTCTGACTGGTGTGGGGTGCTATCTATAGTAATATATACTTTTTGGAGGAGTTTGAGAAGAATTGGCACTAACTCTTCCTTAAATGTTTGGTAGATTTCACCAGTGAATCCATCTGGCCCTGGGCTGCTTTTGGTTGGAGGATTTTAATGATTGACTAAATTTCCTTACTAGTTATAGTAAGGAAAAAAATCTGTTCAGATTTTTTATTTTTCATAATTCAGTATTCATAGATTATAGGTTTCTAGGAGCTTGTTTCTTTTAGGTTGTCTAATTTGTTGGTATATAATTTTTCATAGTAGACTCAATCCTTCTAAATTTCTGTGGCACCAACTGTCATAACCCTTTCTGTTTTGTTTTTATCAATTTGAGAGTTTTCTCTTTTTTCTTAATGTAGCTACAGGAGTGCTAGTTTTGTTTTTAAAAAGCAATTCTTAGTTTTGTTAATTTCTTCTATTTTTTATTCTCTACTTCATTTATTTTTGTTTCAATCCTAATTCCTTCCTTTTGTTAACTTTAGGTTTACTTTGTTCTTATTTTTCTAGTTCTTTGAAGTATAAAGTTAGGTTGTTTACTTTAGAACTTGTTTCTTGTTCTAATGTAGGCATTTATTACTACATACCTCTCTCTTTCCTCTTTGTACTTCTTTGAGGTGTGGAGTCAGGTTGTTCAATTTAGATTTTTGCATTTTAATGTAGACATTTATCACTATAAACTTTCTTTGTATTGTTTTTTCTTCACCTCATAAGTTCTGGTATGTTGTGTTTATGTTTTTATTAATCTCAAGGTACTTCTAGATTTCCAATTTGCTTTCTACTTTGAACAATTGATTATTCAACAATGTATTCTTTAATTTCCAAATATTTGTGAATTTTCCAGGTTTTTTTGCTACTGATATTTAGTTTCATTCCATTAGTGTTGAAATATAGTTTATATAGTTCAATCTTCTCAAGTTTGTTAAGACTTGGTTTGTGACCTAACATGTGATCAGTCATATAGAATATTCCTTGTGCACTTGAGAAGAATGTGTATTCTGCTGCTATTAGATGAAACAGCTCTCTATGTATCTGCTAGGACCTTTTGATCTACAGTCTTGTTAAAAATACTCCATTTGCTTACAGATCTTCTGTCTGGATGATCTAACAATTATTGAAAGTCAGGTGTTGAAATCTTCTGCTGTTACTGTGTTGCTGTCTATCTCCCCCTTTAGTCCTGTCAGGGTTGGCTTCATGTGTTTGGATGTTCTGATGTTGGGTACATATATATTTATGTGTTATATTTTCTTGGAAAATTGACACCGTTACCATGATATAATGTTTTGTCTTTGGCTCTCAACAGTTTTTAAATTAGCCTATTTGTCTGATAGAAGTACAGTCACGCCTGCTATCTTCTGGTTACCATTTGCATGAAGTATCTTTTTCCATCTTTTCACTTTCAGTGTACATGTGTTCTTAAATCCAAAGTGAGTCTCATAGACAGAATCTAGTTTAATCTTGTTTCTATTATCCATTCGGCCATTCCATGTCTTCTAACTGTAGGGATTGACCATTTATATTTAAATAAAGTATTGATAAGAACTTAACTATGGTCATTCTCTTAACTGTTTTGTCTGTTTTGTAGCTTTTTATGCCTCTTTAATTATCTTGCTATCTTCCTTTGTGTTTCATTGATGTTTTTTGTAGTGGCATCATTTAATCCCTTTATCATTTTTCCTTGTGTATCTTCCATAGGCATTTTCTCTGGGGTTACTACAGGTCTTACACAAAATGCCTTATAGTTATAGCAACCTATTATAAACTAGTAAGCTGGTAACAATTTCACTTCAATTATATATTCTATACTTTTACTTTCCCCCATACTTTGTTATGAAGGTCACAAATTATATACTTTGTGTTGTGCATCCATGAACATATTTTTATATTTTTTATACTTTTTAATACATATAGTTATATTTTTTATACTTTTAACTTCTTAGGTTATGTAACACAGTAACTTTAGCACTAAGCGCTGAAATTAGTGCTTAGTTATATACATTCTTGTCCAAGCTTTAATCAGCTTAAAAGTTAATTTAAATATTTAAGGTATTGATTTAAATCGGGAGAGGAACTCTTGGCTATCAGTCAGACTCTTGGGAAACAAATGTGTGCAACATCCTGCCTGTGTCCTTCCCAAGTGCAGTATCCCCACTCTTCCAATGCCAGCTGCTCAGCCAGCTCTGCCCTGATTGCCAGGACCAGACAGGGCAGTGTGGGAGACCACGGGGCCCCACACAGGGCAAAGGCACATGCCATCTCCTGTCCTGAGTTTCATGAGGGAGAAAACGCATGAACAGGAAACTGTGCAAAAATAATTTTTTTAAAAAAGAGAGGGAGGGTGAGGAGGGAGAAGAAAGAGAAGGAAGGAAGGAAAGAAGGGAGGGAGGGAGGGAAGGAAGGAGGAAAAGAGAAAATCAAAAATAAGAAAAGAAAGGAGAAAAGAACAGTCACAAGATGAGTACAAATATCTCTCAGAAAAGATAGAACATAGAGTCAGGTTGAATGGTGCTGTGCACAGAATCAAACTGGAACAAATATGAATGCATCCTCCTCTGACTGTGGAACAGTCTGGCACATGCCCCCGAGGTCCCCTTGAGGCAGTCTACCTGGCTTTTTACAGGTGTCACACCCAGAATTTGAAAAAGAACCATGATCTGAAATCAGTCTCTCTTTGGTCTGTGTTTTACATTCTGTTATTTTTTTCCTGATGAATAATTTGTAATAGATATTTTTGACATTTACCAAAAGTTTAAAAAAACGTCTGTGTTAAAAATAAGCCAGATTCTGACTTGTCAGAGGTAAGTCATCTGTGGATTGGTCTACAGGCAGGATCAATAGAAATGACAGGCCCTCTGCCAGCTGAACGGCCTCCTCTCCTTGGAGATTGACATTCTAGTAAAGTTTAAAGTAATTGGCTTTCTTTTGGCCTGTACATTTTCAAGTCACATTTAATTAATTATCTCCTCTGTGATTCCACGTTATTTTGTTTTTGTGTTTTCATTTCATTCAATAACTATTTATTGCCTGCCTATTCTGTACCAGGAACTCAGTTAGGGATGAAGTAGTGAACCATAGACTGGGCAGCAATTTGGCAAGGCAGAGTTCCTTGAATTAACAAGTGTGCCAAATGACATCCATACAGAGACGGTGTGAGGGATGTTCCCTGCTACTGAACGTGTTCCATGATGGTGAGTTTTATAACTATATGTGGGCATGCTTGTCTTGACTACTACTGGATTATATACCTCTCAAGAGCAAAAAAAACCTATTTTTTATTTGTAAATTCACACCCTCCTTGTCATAGCCTCACAATACAATTCCTGTTGCTCAGTAAATTCTTGTTGATTTAAACTTGGAAAATAGGGGACTTGGCTTCAGAAGATGCCCTAGTTCCAGCTCTTCTGCTAGCTAGCTTTCCTCTTGAAGAAGTTACTCTAACTTGCTAAGTTTGAATGACGCCATTTGTAAAATCAAGAGTGTGAAGTAAAGAGTCCATGAAAGCCCATTGGGTGGCTGCTGAAAGACAGGCAGAGGTGATGAGTGATGCCCTGTCAACAGCTTTAGGTTTAATCACCGTGTCTCCCAAATGACTACAGAAATATACATGCAGTACATTAGTATTATAAATGTTTAGGTATTATCATTTTTAACACATAGAAAGGTTGTTGAAAAGCATGGCATGGTAAAGTTTTTGGCATATTTTGTCAATTTGACATTCTTTCAATAAGAGCTTGACAAATAGGGAGCCAGTAGGACTCAGTGGTCAGAAGGATAGCCTTTAAGTCAGACCATCACACCCCTTTCCACCTCTACCACTTATTCAGAGGCTGAGGCCAGCACCTTCTCCCCTTCCTGAATAGCTTTTCACAGTGCTCACCTAAGGGCTCAGGACATTTTAATTCCTCCATACATTCTTGAGGTCTGATGAAATTTCTCTCTTGTTTGAAACATTTGGAACAGTCTAATGTGATAAAATATTGTACAACACTTATGCGCTCATTTTCTCCTAGTCGTAATAGATGAGGCATGAGCTCTAGAATTAGACTTCTGAGTTTACTTATCCTCTCAGTGTGTCATTTTTTCTTCTATACATGAGGTGGATACTAGTTCCTACCTCACAGCATTGATGTGAGAGTAACATAAAAAAATTTCTGTAATGTACTTAGTACAGTGCCTGGCACCAATAACACACAACAAGCTTTATCTATCATCCTCTTCATCATCATTCCCATTGTTAGCACCCTCTGCACTCCAAGCATGAACTCCAGGGGCTGACATTAAAAAATTCTGCAGCACCTATATATGGACACTCATTAAATGTCACCTGATTTCCACTGAGTGTCAGAATTCCATCCATATTGGTCCTAAACTTATCTTCCTAACTCCTATTTTTGAGCAGGTCATTCTCCCCCTGGGCCAGGTGCTAAATAACATCATCAATAGCAGCATATTTATCATTTGTTGGGTGCTTACAATGTGTCTTAAGGTTAAATACTTCATTTGATCCTAATAACTCTGAGATGACAATTTCAGATAAATATATTGGCTTTAAAAGATGATATAATGTCCCATGGTCATAGCATTGGTAAAAAACAAAACCAGGAAAAAAATCAAGGTTCATGGTACACTAGAGCCTGTGCACAAAAACTGTGTGAACCAACTTACATTACCATATATTTGGCAACCTCTTTACCCACTGTAGGCGTTGGGCACACAATGTAATATACATATTATGCATTTTAGAAATGTACACTTGAAACCTATGTAATCTTGTTAAGCAATGTCACTTCAGTAAATGTAATAAAAATAAATATTCCACCTATTAAAAAACCTGTGCAAAATAGTAGCTCATTTTTATGTTAGACTTTGGTTTTTGAAAATACTGTTATATCCTTGATTTCTCTTAATCCTTGAAATAGCCCCAAATGGTAGGCAGGCCAGGGGAATAGCTGACGACCATGGCTATAAAGTAATGAGACCAGGGTGAGACAGCTGATAAGTGATATTGTTGGAACAAGAAAGCAAAGCTCAGTGTTCAGTCCAAAATCTTTCCATTATTCCATCCTGTTTTGTCACACGGAACTTTTTTTTTCCTCGGGATGAACACATAATATCTTGTCACTCCCTTTGCCATCAGAGAGAGAGAGAGGGAAACAAAAGGGTAAAAAATGAGGAACATTTAGTGAACCTAGAATTTAAGTTTTAAGTTTAATGTCAGCAAAACAATTTGCATTTTCCTTCTCTGTTTCTATTTATGATCTAAAAAAAAAGATTAATCAAGATTTTGAGAGATCTGAAAGAAATGTCTTCCTAAACTTGAATGTCTGAAATAAAAATAAAGTTTTTGCTGTAGGTATATTTTCTCTTACAGGTCCGGGAGCACCTGTAGTTTCTTGTAGTCATGAGAAAGGGGTTCAAGTTTACATAAATCCATCTCTTCTGGCTGTAGAACAGCTTTAATCATAGCAGCTACTGTTCCATTTACTGATTATCTTCTATGAATGTGCCAGGAAATACATAGAATAAAGCTAATTTTCTGAACAGTCCTGAAAGTCAAATGTTATTATATTATTTCCACTTCTAGATGAAAAAATGGAGGTTTAGAGAAGTTAAGTAACTGCTCAAGGTCATAGGTATTTAATGGCAAAGTCATGATTCAAATCCAGGTCAGTCTGATTCCCAAATCTCTGGTGTCTCCTACTCTACCAAGTTGCTTTCCTCAAAAAAAAAAAAAAAAAAAAAAAAAAAAAAAAAATGTGAATCAAAGGGATTAGTCTTCTACCTTTGGCTGATATAAGTGTTTTAAATGTTAAACTCTGAGTCAAGCTGTGGGGCTGTGGGAAAACAACTCAAACTCTAATTGTATAAAACCTATGTTGGTAAGAAGTCCAAACACAAATGAGTTATCAGCTACTTTGGGTGGAGTTCTCCGCCACCTGACAGTGAATATTCATTTAGGCCTGCTGGGCTAAATGAAATGTGGTATTGTACACCCAAATGCCAAAGTGCCTGCTGTGAGACCTTTCAAGCAAATCTTCTTTATTTTAGATTCTACTCATAAGCCAACAAAGCAGACATGACATGCAAATTATTTGTGGGCTGGGTTCTACAGAACTGATATTGGTCCCAAGACACCCTGCTTAGAGCCCAGGTACTGACCCTGAAAATACAATTTGGGATAATTCACCTCGTGCAAATTTATTAATGCGCAGGAAACAATAAAGTCTTTTTTTCTTGAAAGGTCATTTGTTTCGTTCTTGGGATATGTTTTTCTAGTGAAAATTGTGCAGCAAGAAATGTACATCACTTTGTAAGCAATTTCCAAAGTAATCATCAGCCAATAAAGTATAAAATCAATTATCTGATATTTCTCCTTCCTTACTTCTACCGTTTCTCTATGAAGACAACATTGCTTGCCCTCTTCATGGAGATAATGAGTAGCCTACCTGAAGGGCAATGGGGGAACTTATTGCCTGCTTGCATCCAATCTTCTAGGTGGTCTTTTTCAATTAGGCACATCAGAAACAGAACCTCATTCCACCTGAAGCATATTACTAGTCATTACGGTGACTGTGCCAGGGCAGGCAGGCCTCCTTTCAGCTCCAAAAAGCACCAGACCATTTGAGATAGAAATCAATCTTCTCCAAAGTAGAAATGAAAGTGAATTAAGGACAATAAAACAAATCCTTCAAGAAAGGAGCATCCTACAGGAAGCCCCAATTATAGAGCTTCAGTACAGACTCTTGATGAGATTCAATCGAGCCCATGTGAGTAGCTCAGTAGACATTTTGCATTGTGAATATTACGGACAGGTACAATTTGCATTACAGCCCACTCCTCGGACATCCCCCTGGCTTTCCCTCTCCACTGCCTTTTGACTGCAGGGTCCCTGTTGTTGCCTACAAGGAATTCTACAGGGATAAATGCGAAGGACGGATATTCCTTTGGTGCCTGGGTCCAAGGGAAGGTCTTTTGAAAACTGCACAAACTGTTTCTGAAAATTAAATTGTGCTGTTAAGCATCTGTATTCCAAATGGTTCTCTAACTAGTAAAACACAATTATTTTTGACTTAAATTAGGCTCTGATTAAAGTGTGTTCTCTTATAATCTAGGGCTGTGTCAACCTTTAGGTTTGGTCCACGACTGAATTGGCATTCAGTTGACAGCTTCTTCCTTGTGTCATTGCTGATCTCTGCTATATCCTTCTACTGGTCCAGAAAGAAGCTGGCCTTTTCCCAAAACTAATCTAAAGCAATCACTTCTAGTTCCTAATAACCTTGGCAGTTAATGTGTATAATTAAGTTACAGGAAAGTAAAAAGCTATTTATACTTCTTTTTCTTAAAGCCAAACTCTTGAATTGAGAATAAAGAAACCCACATAAGTACAACATTCACAATAAAATAGATTTGTCTTTCAACAAAAAATCACACCACTAACATCTTAACATTAAAATCTGTAATGCTGAGCTTTGCATTTCAATTATGTGATCCTCATATCACACACACTGGGAATTACCTTATTCTAAGCATATGGGGATTTAGACAAATCAGTTACAGCTTAAAAGTGCCTGAGGATATTATGATTACAAATACAGTGACAATTTTAAGAATGGTGGGGTTCAAAATACTTCAAAAATTTATATGAACCATAAAAGACCCTGAATAGCAGCTGCAATTTTGAGAAAGAAGAACAAAGTAGGAGGGATTACAATACCTGATATCAAACTGTATTACAAGGCCACTGTAATCAAAACAGCCTGGTACTGGCATAAAAACAGGCACATAGACCAATGGAATAGAACAGAGAGCCGAGAAATAAACCCAAATCTCTACAGTCAATTAATATTTGACAAAGAGGACAGTAACATAAAATGCAGTAAAGATAGCCTCTTCAACAAATGGTGTTGGGAGAACTGGACAGCTACATGCAAAAAAATGAAACTCGAGCACCAACTTACACCATACACCAAAATAAATTCAAGGTGGATAAAAGACTTAAATATAAGCCGGGAAACCATTAAAGCCCTAGAGGAGAACATCGGCAGGAAAATCTCAGATATTCCACGCAGCAATATTTTTACTGATATGTCCCCTAGAGCAAGGGACATGGAAAGAATAAACAAATGGAATCTCATCAAAATTAAAAGCTTCTGCATGGCTAAGGAAAACAGTATCAAGATACAAAGAGAAGCAACTGTTTGGGAAAACATATTTGCCAATGATACCTCGGACAAGGGTTTAATGTCCAAAATATACAAAGAACTCACACGACTCCACTCAAAGAAGATGAGCAACCCAATTAAAAAGTGGGCAAAGGACCTTGGCTGGTGTAGCTCAGTGGATTGAGCACGGTCCTGCAAACCAGACGATCACGGTTCGATTCCCAGTCAGAGCACATGCCTGGGTTGCAGGTTATATATTTTTTAAAAATTTTTAAAAAATGGGCAAAGGACTTGAACAGACACTTCTCCAAGGAGGACATACAGAGGATCCAGAGACACATGAAAAGATGCTCAATATCACTAGCTATCAGAGAGATGCAAATTAAAACCACAATGAGATACCACTTAACACCAGTCAGAATGGCTACCTTAAACAAAGAAACAAACAACAAGTGTTGGAGAGGTTGTAGGGAAAAGGGGACTCTAGTTCACTGTTGGTGGGATTGCAGACTGGTACAACCACTATAGAAAACAGTATGGACTTTTCTCAGAAAACTAAAAATGGACGTGCCTTTTGATCCAGCAATTCCACTGTTAGGAGTATATCCTAAGAACCCTGAAGCATCAATCCAAAAGAACCTATGCACCCCGATGTTCATAGCAGCACAATGTACAATAGCCAAGAGTTGGAAGCAACCTAGATGCCCATCGGTCAATGACTGGATCAAAAAACTATGGTACATTTACACAATGGAATTCTATGCTGCAGAAAGGAAGAAGGAGCTCCTACCCTTTGCAACAGCATGGCTGGAACTGAAAAGCATTATGCTGAGCGAAATAAGCCAGGTGGTGAAAGACAAATACCATATGATATCACCGTTAACAGGAATCTAAACAACAAAACAAGCAAGCAAGCAAAATGTAACCAAAGACACTGAAATACAGAAGGTACTGACAGGGTCCAGAGGGAAGAGGGGAGAGAAGCACAGAGGAAAAGGGGATGGACTCACATGAACAAGTATAAAGGACACATGGACAATAACTAAGGTGGGGGGCGGAAATGGGAGGGAGGTGGGGAGCACTAGGGGGGGCAGGGCTGGGAATACAAGACATAAAACTGTACTTGAACAAAAATTTAAAAAAAAGAATGGTGGGGTTCAGAGAAACATAGCTGACTTGCCTAGGTGAGCATGTATGTGTTGGGGGTGGGGGTGGAGGCAGAGAAGTAGGTAATATCCAGATATACCTGCTACCAACTATAGGACCTTCCTAGATTCATGATACTCCACACATGCCCTGCAGAGTGGCATATCCCCACAACGCCCAAATATTAAACAGAGTTTCGCAGAGCAACAGACTCTGGGATCTTCAGTTAATCAATAAATAATTAAATAAGTAAATCACACTCACAGCCTTCCTTAAAATTCAGCCAATCTTATGATTTAGTCTCCCAGAATCTCATATAAAGTCAGGATAGAGGAAAGCTTTTGTTGTCGAAATTCTGAAATGTTTGGCTTGTATGCAAACAATACTCATATTTTCCCAAGATAAATCCTAGAGCTTTTAAGGCCTGACTTGGTTAGTGACTATAAAAGTACAGAGGTCTGCGAGGACGCTCCTTTGTATTTTGCCCCTTCTTCCACATGGCTTGCTTGCCATTCTTACCGGCAGACACAGAGGTGTTAAATTACCAGAGAGAAATGCCACGTGATAGAGTTTTCTTGATTTCCACTAGTTTTCAAGAGAACTGTGGCCTGTCAAGATTTTTAGTTCTCAAAGGCCGCCAAATATTGAAATAGTTGAAATCTATTTGTCCACATCATTTAGAACCAAATATAGGAAACAATTAGGGTGGGGGATTTCATTTATTCATTAAATAAGCATAATTTCAAGCCTACTTATAAGCCAGCACTGAGCCTGATATTCAGTTCACAGTAATGTATGAGCAAGATGCCATTCCTTCCCTGGGATTAATTTTAGACTAACGGTGGAGACCTTGAACAAATAACTAGACATAAAGTTATTTAATTACAATTTTGACAGTGGCGATAAAGGAGAAGTTTAGAAACTACGAGAATATTTAAAAGAGAGCTTAGGGACAGCTTTCTGAGGAAGTGACATTCGACTGAGGAAGCTGGTATTTATGAAAGTAAAATCTGTTCCATTCTTGATCAACTTGGCAAATAAAACCAAAATGGGCTCAATTAATTTACAATCTAAAATTTGTATAGCTACACACACACACACACACACACACACACAAATGTATTACAAAATGTAAATAGCTAAAATTCCAAATATATGTTTTCTTATTATTTAAAAACTGGTGCCAGCCTTATATTTTGACTGAAGTCTTTTGATACAAAAAAAAAATCAAAAAGGCAAAAAAGAAAGAGAGGGAAAAAGGAAGGGAGGTAAAGGTGGACAACAATTTTAACACAGCTCCAAAACTAACACAAGGAAGTTTACACCATTGCTGCACTGCACTGGGTAGCAAAGTTGTGCTTTATAGGACACAACTTAAACACAAAAACAAACAAAAAAACATATCTGTCTTATTTTGTTACTAAGGTAGGAATTATTGAAATTCTTGTTGAGTCAAAGGATAGCACTACTCGTAGATATCTAAGGAATTTGGGATCAAACATCCCTGTTGAATGACCCTTCTGAAGCATTATTAGTATGCTAAATATTTAGTTTTTTTTAAAACGGAATCAAACCCTTTAAACTTGGAGTTTGAATGTCATTTTTAACTTCCTGGGTTGCTCATTATATGACTTTTGACCTACAGAGTACTTAAAAGGTCAAAAGGGGAAAATGAAGCTAAATCTGAGCTCTACCATCTTAACAGCTGTGGTTTTTTAGACAGGCCACTTAACAACTCTCTGCCTCAGTCGTCTTATCTTAGAATTGTTTTGAGTATTAAATGAGGTAATGCTTGCAATGTACTTAGCACCATGCCTACCTAGTACATTGCCAGGGGTTAATTTTTAGGGTTCTTTGTGGTGAAGGTGGCAGTGAAGAAGCAGGAGGGAGGAGGAAGAGGATAACAGAACTATGAAGACGCCTATTGTATTTAATGGCTCTGAGCCTTGAAAAGATTAGTAGCCCACCAATATAATTAAAAATAAAATTTTACTTTTTAAAAAAAGTCCTCACCCAATGATATGTTCATTGGTTTTGGAGAGAAAGGAAGGGAGAGAAAGAAAGGAAAAGAGAGAGAAGAGAGAGAGAAACGTCAATGTGAGAGAGAAGTATTGATCAGTTGCCTCCCATAAGTGCACTGACCCCGGATTGAACCCGCAACTTAGATATGTACCCTGACAGGGAATTGATTTGCTCTAACCAATTGAGCCACCTATCCAGGGAAAAATTTTACTCCTTCAGTTAATATTTTTCATATTTATGCTGCAAGTAAAGGGCTTCTTTGTAGATCTTTTTTTTTCTGATGGCAAAAGTAATGATGTGTTTACAAATAGGGCCTCCCGTCAATTGTTAGTGACTGTGCTTTGCGAGTTCTCTAAGCATATTCCTAGTTTGCCTACCTGGTAATTCAACATTATACAAGATTGGGGGGTAGTAAAAATTAAGATCAAGAAAGATGCTTTCTCCAATTAAAGGCTTAAAGGCTGTAGCAATTGGAGGCTGTTACAGCCTCTTGATAAAGAACTATTTGATTTCTTTAGCTCCATCTTTATCTGTTTCCCAGTCATCTACTGTAAGTCCAGTGTCTTTTGTGCTTGATTCAATTCAGTTCCTTCCAACCATTTTCAACCCTCGCCTGACCCCATGCCTGCCTGTCATACCACTAAAGAATGCTGATCCAGGCAGTGACCAGAAACTCGTAAAGTTTGCTCCCTTACTTAGACCCACAGTTTGGCCTTATAGATTCTTCTTACCAAGACCACTGAGCCCCATGACAGTCATTTGGATCAACTTCCTCTCCTGGCTTGTGATTTTTTTACCCATTCTCTTGGCTCTCATAAGGCCCATCCCACTGGTGGGCCATCATCTCTAGTGCTAAGCCCTGAGTCAGCAACCACATTAAATAACCAACATGGTTCGGCAAGAGCCAAGTCTGGGAAGACAGCCAGTCTTTCCACCCTGAAGCAAGCCTATGGCTATGCAGCTTTTCTGGGTTCAAGAGATGCAGAGCATGGATGACTATAACCAGAGGGGAGAGGGAGAAAAGCTTAATGAATTTGCAGCAGGAGGTATAACTGAATATCCATGAATTGATTATTATTGCCATTATCCTCTCAATTTCCAAACTCAGTCCAAAGGAAAACAAGCATTCTCATTCTCCCTCTCTCTCCCCCTCCCTCCCTCCACGCACACATACTCACATATACGTATTTGTATGTAATATATATAGTGCATTAAACTTTTTGTGATCTTGATAAAAAAACAACCATACATGAGATTTCACTGTAATTAACAGGACCATCTCTGACATTCTTTTTTTTTTACGATTTATTTATCTTTAGAGGGGAAGAGAAGGAGAGAAGGAGAGAAATATCAATGTATGGTTGCCTCTCGTGAGTCCCCTGCTGGGAACTGGCCTGCAACCCAGGCATGTGCCCTGACTGGGAATCGAACGGCGATCATGTGGTTCGCAGGCCCGCACTCAATCCACTGAGATACACCAGCCAGGGCTCTGACATTCTTTATTGGGATAATTTTCTTTCACTTTTATTCTATTGTTTTAAAAGTGCACATTTTATGTGAACATAGGCAAGCATACTAAACTCTATAAGCTTTAGTCTTCTTATGTATAAAATTGGGCTTTATAGTGGCATCTTCCCCAGAGAGATGTTGAATGACAATACTTGTGAAATCCCTGGCCTATTTATTAACACGGCTAATAAAAGGGGAACAGTTTCTAATACTTTGGTACTACTAACACAGGCTTACAGGTGTTGAAGGACAAATACCACATGATCTCACCTTTAACAGGAAGCTAAACAACAAAACAAACAAGCAAGCAAAATATAACCAAAGACACTGAAATAGAGAACAAGCTGACAGTGACCAGAGGGGAGAGGGGAGGGAATTTCAGGGGAAATAGGGGAGGGATTTAGAGGAACAAATATAAAGGATACATGGACAACAAATGAGAAGGGTGGAAATGGGAGGGAGGGGGGATTACTAGGGGTGGGGTGGGGTGGGAGTAATAGACAGAAAACTGTACTTAAAAACTAATTAAATTAAATTTTTAAAAAGTAAGTAAATAAATAAATACAAGTATATTAAAAAGGAAGCTTTATATCTGTTTAAATAAATACCCACCTGCTATATGTATAGCATAACAAATAAAGTGAAAAGAAAGCATTGGTATTAAATACCAGCTAAATATGTTGCCTAAAAAAAACCCCACAGGCTTATTTTATAAATTTTTCCAAAAGTAGTATTATACTGTGCTTACTGTTTTAAATCTATTTTTATGCTTACTATATTTTTGACATTTTTGTATCCATAAATATCATTTTCAGTAAATTATATAGAGTAAAAAAATTGGTGTGAGTGACTAGACAATTTGATATCTATGACCAGATTCTCATATCTCTGATAATGGTCTTAAAACCCATATTTCTTCTATTGCCTAAGCCTTACTAATAGTCTCTGAGGTTTATGGGCAAGTTCCTGCTTCAGTGACTTACAAAAAGACTTACTTGACAGAAGTTGCAGCATGCACAAGACGCCAGAAACAGAAGGGATTTTCTCTCCATCACACAAATATTAAGGAAGAAACAGTACTTCACAAAATATCATTACAGCACAGTGACCATGGGTTTCACTAAAATCTAGCAATTTAGGGAGCATCTAGTGCAAAACCTGTATCAGAGCTCCTCAGGATAGAAGACAAATAGGTAAATAGAAGAGAAGGAAACCTTATCAGGATACTTGGAAATATGAAAATAAAATGTCAAAAGAACAATTGATTAGATGCCCAGGTCCACTGAACTACTGAAACACTCAGCATGCATTCTGGTACCAAAATTTAAATTAGAGAAACATTTATTCATTCATACATGAGTCATTTTTTAAGAATACAGTTTGGGCGGGCAGGGTTGGGAATATAAGACAGAAACCTGTACTTGAACAAGAATTAAATTAAAAAATTATATTAAAAAAAATACAGTTTGAGCCAGGTGTCAAATTTGCATAGGTCAAAGGCTCTACCCACTTCAATCTTCTACCCCCACCTTGGTCAGCTGCCCAGGAATGCTGGCCTGTCTGACGTGCCCTTTCTCTGCATCACCCACTTGGTTCACCAGGACGAGCCTTATTTCCTTGGTGATTTCCGATCTGAGAAAGCAACCTGATCATTCTTCCCTGGAGATTTTTAGATACAATTGACTCAAACACTTGGTGTAGTATTTTGCAACTTATTTTTTTTTTGGAATATGAAAAAAAAGAGAAGTTCCCAATACATGGATTTTCTAGCTAGTTTAAAATTTTCCTAATGACATTATTTGAAGTCTCGAACAATTTCCTTAACAATTTTGCACATCACTTTCCTTATATACAAAGTATTAATAATACATACCTTGAAATGCTTATGTAAGAATTAAATATACATTTATATATTACAGTTTTTACAGTCCCCATATATGATAGCAATTGTTTTATTAGTTAATAATTAATGTGAATTTTCTCAAACCATTTATTACAAATATCTATTATTATAATGGACTATATTACAATGTTGTCTACACAGACTATGCTGGCTTAATTTCCTTTATGTTAAATATTCAAAAGTTGCTATAACACCCCGAACACACATCTTCACATATTATAGTGGGTTTTCACATTTCTTTTGCCCTCTATGTCAGTTCAGTGGTCACTAAGTCTGCCAGATTTCTCTCCATTTGTCAATCCATCTGTGGGAGGGAGAATTATAGGCCGATCAATCAGGGGTGTCCAACCTTTTGGGATCTCTGGGCCATACTGGAAGAAGAGCTGTCTTGGGCCATGCATTAAATACACAAACACTAATGAAAACTGATGAGCAAAAAAAAAGTATTTTAAGTAAAATTACAATTTTGTGTTGGGCAGCATGCAGCCTGTGGGTCATGGGTTGGACACCCCAGAATTTGATAAAACATATCACAGCCACATTAAAAGCACAATTGATAGCATAAAAGAAAGCATTAATGTGCCAGCCACTGTTAGAACTATCATTTCATTAAACCATCAACATAATATTTTGAAGTGGACCTTGTTCCTTGTTTCCATTTTATAGTTTGAGCTGAGACCTAAAAAGGTTAATTAGTCATTATTCTTTATCCTTTATAATAGACACAGTGGAGGGTCCATAAATGAACGTTGCTATTTGTTCCTCTGTCTTTTTACTTTTAAGAAACTCCTGGGGCAAAGTACTTTAAAAGATGATCTCTCTTGCTTTCAGTTGACTGCACATGTCTGATGCCATTATCTCTGCTGCCTCCATTTGATGCAATGACACACAGTTTTTGCAATTTAAGAGTGAGTCTGGACTTTAGTGTAATGCTTTCTGCTCAGTCCCATCACCATCACCCCTTAGGGAGCAGAGCTGAGCTCTGGATTCTGGAGTTCCTGCATCTCCCCCGAGGAGAAGGCCTCATTAAGACAATCTCCCTCAGAGAGAGTCTTATTTGTACCTATATGTGCTTCTTCAAGCTGAAGATTACAAGCTAAACTTTATCAGCATGTGAGTAGTTTAGCTTTTGCTCTCCAGAGAATGAAGTACAGAGGAATAATTATGGGGAATTTAATTTTTTCAGTTATCAGTAAATCTCCTGGCCATACATTCTTCTAAGAGCCACGCTGGTTACTTAGAGATTAGTGTGTGCACGCATAGGGCCTAGTTTGTCTGCTGAGCTACTTAAACCCTGTTACAGAAAGGCCCCCTCCCCAGTAAGCATAATGAGAATTATAGTCACAGAGAGAAAGTGAAGAAAATAATGAGGTACCTCTCTGGAGAGTGCTTTATTTGCTGATTGGTAGTAACAAAAAAAGGCACTATCAGAGAATGCAGGCATGCCAGCAGTGTTTCTCAGCCGATAATCAAAAAATTGCTTTTAACACAAAATCCCACCTCTTGCCTTCATCTCCCAGAATTCCATTGTCCACACTGCTGCAAGTGAGAAACAGTCTTCTACGGGACAGAGACATAAAGCCTAGGTCTGTATGCACTCCATATTTATATTAAATCCAAGATCCTCTGGGGAAATAAGTGGACCGCTAGATAAATGTTTGTGGCTTTTCAATACCTCAGCAACATTTGTTTTGTGGTCATTAGGTATCATTACTCAAACCCAGATGTAGGAGATATTGATAGAAAGGAGAGGAACAAGGAAATAAACACTTACCTAGAGCCTACTGTGAATCAGACCACCTGCCGGAAAACATGCACATACATCTCTAGAAAATCAGGTATAACAATCCATTTTACCAACCAAGACACAGTCTCAGAGACATTAGGTAAAATCACAAGAACACTCAGCTAGTATATAGTGGACAGGGGCTTGAACATATACCCTTCACTCTGGTACCTGCAACTCTTCTCATTTCTTCCAGGAAAACAAAATCACTGATGCCTGGCCATGAGGCAACTTTTGGGTAATTGGCATATATAAGGAGGTAGGTGCAAGGCTAAAAGATGCAGCAGAAAAAAAGTGTGTGGTAGTTTCAAAGAGACCATTCTTGGAAAGAGGAAGCAGCATCACAGCTGCTTGAGGGAGATGGGAGTCAGAGAAGACTTGGGGAGAGAAGCTGTGGGATCTGCCTGATTGAAGGGAAGCTGGCTGGAGTCAGCTACAGTGCATCCTGGTCAGATGAATAGGTAAAAGAAGAGCATCTTCAATTAGCAAACATTTTTCAGCGGACCAGGAGAAGTAAGGGAAATCCAGCGACTGCTAATCCAGGTCTCCAACTTCAAGGAGCACACGGCTGGTAAGGAGGGTACATAATGGAATTTGGGCTTTGAGTGGGGGGTCTTCACTGCATTGCACAGCAGCTGTGCATCATTACCTTGCTTCTCTGAGTTTCAGTCTTCTCACTATGAAGAGGACATCACAATATCATTCTTGAATACTTGTTAGCTCTTGAGTTATATATTAAAGCTTGGCTGCATTATGGGTGCCTAATACTGGAGGATAATGGTGATGGTGGGTGGTGGTTTTGGAATATAAATGGCTGTTAGTCTAATAAGAGAGAAAATGGTGAGATAGGAGAGGTGATAAACTGAAATAAATAAGCATGTATCTTCTTTGTTGGCATTCAGACCCTCTTAGTCAAGTGGACCACAACCCTATCTGCACCTAAGAATTAGAAAACTTGTAAAAACCATAACAAATGTGTATTAGGCACCCACCTGTCCAGATATTGGAATTTAATCATCCTGGGTATCTACCCAGACATCTGGGGGTTTTTGTTTTGTTTTGTTTTAGTGGGTTTAAAAAATCTTTAGTAAGTTCTAAATGCAAAGGAGATTGTTAAGAATCACTGCCTAGCAGGACACCTCTGCCCAAAGGTGCCTCTACCTCAAGGCTTCCAAGCTCTGGCTGAACCCACTTCTTACAGGTAAGGGAGGAAATAAAAAGCCATTTCCACATGGCCTTGAGCTTTGCCTTTGGGCACTGGTCATGGAGCATCAATCAGGCAGAGTCTGGAGTCACTCAGCCCAAGAGTCTCTGTGCTCCTTTTCAATAGTGGCTAGTGATTGCCTCATAAACCTGTTTAGATCACTAGAGTAAAGCACCATGTCAGACAGAGCAGCAATTTTTTTTTATAAATAACATACCATGATTTTGAAAGAAAAGATATTTTGTGAAGAAGATGTGACATTTGGGGTCCAAAGACCCAGACTCATGTTTACTCATTTAGTTACTTAGTTCACTTCCACTCTACCAAATGCTAGCCCATACCCATGTCCCATCCCGAACCTTCCCACCAGCACCCCTGGGCCAGAGGCCAGGTGCACCCATGACGTGATGTCTGTCTGTTCCATTATTTGAGGCAAACAAAGCAAACTGCCAACTCTGGAGGTAGTATCCTGAGCATCACTAATGATCAGATTCCTAATCTCAGTCAGGGAAGAATGCAAATTCTATCCCCTTGCTCCTCCGAGGTTACAAGAGCCACAACGTCCACTAATTGTGAAATTAGTAATCCTATAGCACAGGTGTGATCTGGGGACCCTGTTGGAAGGAGCTATGTATGGTTTGAAGCTGGACTTACCTCTTAACAACTGTTATTTATTTCCACTCTTTTAGAGAATGGGGGTGTTAGATGTTTTAGAATTTGTGAAACAGAGGCAGGGTGGAGAGTAGAGAAAATACTAAAGGGACTGTCTTTTGAGTACCTGTTACAGGTTGAAATGCTCAATGGCACATTAATCATTCAGTCCAAGATGAAGCCTTTCACATCATTCTTGGGGTAAATAATATTTACTTCTTAAACTTATAATAAAGACTATGAATATGAGGAAATGTGAAATTGTATATAAAGCACAATGCATGACCCCAAACCACAGATATTATTATTAGTTTACAATTGCTTTTAAGCAAATACTAAAGATCTTACTTTTAAAAGATTTTATTTATTTATATTTTTAAAAATATTTTATTTACTTACTTTTAGACAGAGGGGAAGGAAAGGAGAAAGGGAGAGAAACATCAGTGTGTGGTTGCCTCCCACATGCCCCCTACTGGAGACCCAGGCCTGCAACCCAGGCATGTGCCCTAGACTGGGAATCAAACTTGTGACCCTTTGGTTTGTAGGCTGGCCCTTAACCCACTGAGCCACACCAGCCAGGGCCTAAAAATCTTACTTTTAAAACTGAGTTCACATACAGCATCAGAGAAAAGAAAGGATTTGGAAGCACCAGTGCTAAACATATTCACTTGGTTTGAACCAGCAAAATGGGACATGACACCATTACTGACAATACCACATGTTAATAGCAAAGCCACACATAACACTCAACCTTGGTCCATCCTATGCATTAGAATTTCTCATTCAAATAGGACTCAATGCTTTCATTCCATTCTTGCTAACATGTGCAGCATGTCAGGCACTAGTGTGGATGTAATGTCCTGCCCTGTAACATTTTTTAATCATGTCGAGAGAGTTAGATTTAACAGGAAATAATGAAAATACAGTACAACAAAACAATGAGAGAGGTGAATGGAAAGTAATGTGGGAGCTCAGGTAGACAGAAACAAACTACCTGGAGAAGAGAAAGCTTTGCAGAGATGGTTACTTATCTGAGGTTTTGAAGGATTGCTAGGAATTCACCAGGAAGAGAAGAAAGGGCTTAGGATGAAGAAACGCTTGTCACATTTAATTCTTGTCCAGCGCCAATGTGGAAAAAAGGTTTTCAGCTTTACACTTGTTACAAAATTTTAATGTTTCCAACCTTGGGAAAAGCCCTGGATTGTGCTCTGAGAGCTGTTTTCATTGGAACCAGATCACTGGCCTCACCTGTTACTTCCCTTTTGAGCATATGGTTGTTAAATATCTCCTCTGTCTGTTAGTAACTGTGTCAGGGGCTGGGATGCAGTCAAAGAAAAGAGCAGGACACCCTGTCCTCCTGGAGCCTGAAATCCAGTGGTTAGAAAGCACCGGCGTGTTTTGAGGAGCCGTCCAAGGTATTTAGAGTCTTCAGTGGGTGAAAACCTGAAAATGCTTTTCTATCTAACTTCACTGTGTCTCAAAAAGTTAGAAATAGCAGTTAACATTTACCTAATTTCTAGGATGACTGATATAGGTTATAACACTTTGGGAACTATAAAAATGTATAAAAATATAATTTGGGGGGTAGTGTCACTTTTCTTATTAACCTAATTAAATTTATATAAAACAGCCAATAATTTAGATATTTTCCTACATGTAGACAGATAGTTATCACTAGCAAACTATATCTTGACATATCATTCTATCTTCATGAACTATTTTGCACCAAATATTTACATCATTTGTGGGAAATCAGTATAACAATAACGCTTAGTGCCATCTAGTTATCACCTTATAGAGAAAAAAAACCATAATTGCCACCTGCTATACAATAGGCCCATGCTCATGGAGAGTGAGTAAAGAATCCAAAGATCCCTACTTTGTGTTCTGAAGAGTACAGCTCATCGAAGCTTTCTCCATTAAAGCCAGAGAAAGACGAAGACATAAACTATAAGAACAATGTCAACCTGGAAAACAAATACCGACACGGAGACTAGTTGGAAGCCTCTCTGAACATGGAGATGGTATAACAAAGGGGCAGAGCCAACGGAGGCTGCCGCTGGACAGTCTGAGTGCACCGCTTGCCTCCACTGCTTATTAACTAGGTGACCCTGGGTTACTCCTTAAATTGTCCGTACTCATCTGTGCTCATCCCTAAAATTAGAATGATAATAGTCCCTACTTCAAAAGCTTTCCAAAAGATGCGATGACTTCATACAGGCAAAGCTTTTAGACTAGTGTCCAGTAAGTTCTGTGTATTCTTGACATATTACCTATCATTTTCACTCTTGTCATGATGACTCTTAAACCTCTCTTGTTATGATACCTCTTTTTTTTAAAGATTTTGTTTATTTATCTTTAGAGGGGAAGGGAAGGAGAGAAGGAGAGGAATATCAATGTATGGTTGCCTCTCGTGAGTCCCCTGCCAGGAACTGGCCTGCAACCCAAGCATGTGCCCTGACTAGGAATCGAACCGCGATTGTGTGGTTCGCAGGCCTGTGCTCAATCCACTGAGCTACGCCAGCCAGGGCATGATACCTCTCTTAATGGAGAGAAACTAGGAGAGTGAAACTAGCTAAGAGCACTTCTGTTTCTTTCTCGTTGGAGACAGTAGAATGAATGAAGCACAATCAGACTGACAAACTTGTCTCCTCTACTTATTAAAGGGGACAGGTTCATCAATTTCAAACTTTCTTCTACCTGAAAAATAAAATCTTCTAATGTAATCCCAGTGCCAAGTCCTCCTCAGCCAGTCCCAGTAATTCCTGTTCACCTGAGGCAGCCAGCCTGAAGAACAGTGCTAACAGATGTTAGTACTCGGGTGAGCAAAATTCTAGGGCTGAAAGTGATTGGATGGCTGAAAGGCAATGTCACATTTTTCTGTATTTTTCATTTCCATTCATCATTCCTTCCACTTCCTAGATGATTAGGATGGGGATGCTGTCTTTTGTTTGGATTACAGAGCATATTTAGATTTCATATATTTGGAAATATGATATTCTAATATTGCAAATTTGATAAAAATCAAAGCGAGAGAAAAGGGACTTAGGCCTCATCATGTTACCTTTTAATACTTTGCAAAGCAGTCATAATGCTGTGTGTGTGTGTGTGTGTGTGTGTGTGTGAGAGAGAGAGAGAGAGAGAGAGAGAGAGAGAACCCTAAGCAGAGCTCACTTTGGCTGAAGTGTCCAATTGCATTAAAGTGCTTTGAGGGAGGTGCTGCAAATGCAATCTCATGCAATTAAGGAAGAGATATGTTGGCCAGGTCATTTGTTTCCCTATAGATTATCTTTCCAAATGTGGACCAGCAGGAAAAGTTTTCATGCTGACCTTGGAAAATTACCGCAGCAAATTGTATGTGAAACATGGATTTAGAAATTTTGAAACCAGTATACTTGGAGAAGGTGAAAGTTACATTTTGGAATAAACAACTGGTTTTACACACGAGTGAATGTTAAGTCTTAACAAAGCACTTTTCAAGACTGATTGTTATAAACGTTGTGATGTTTAAGCTTTTTAGGCCATTGAACCTATATCTACACTCTTAAACTATTAATCAATTTCTATCCTTATAGATTTTTGGGAGCAAGCCACAAGATTGTAATAAAAGTCTTCTTTAAAAATATTTGGACTGATCATGCTTGTGTAATGTCCCAGGAGAGAGAGTCACATGAACACTCTTATCTCCTAGAGTGAGAATCACATGTCGAAAGTGAAGATGTCACAATCTGTATCTCTGTTGTTTTTTTATCCTTAGGTTCCATAGTCCTGCTCTGGTACTTTGTGATAAGAGGCTCATCCACCAAGCGAGCAAAGACAGATTACCTGCTAGTTTTGTGATACAGAGCAAGAGCTGGCAAACTGCCACTCGTGGACCAAATCCTGCTCATCTTCTGTTTTTGCAAATAAAGATTTATTAGAACATAGCCATGCTGTTTGTTTGTTTATTGTCAATGACTGCTTCTGTCCTACAACTGTAGAGTTAAATAGTTGTCGCAGAGGCATTCTGGCCTACAAAGTAAAAAAATATTTGCTATCTAAAACTTTGTAGAAAAAGTTGGTTGACCTTTATTGGTATAGAGGAAAAAGCAGTGGGTTAAGTAGTAGGCAAGAAAATGACATTTCTGAAGATGCTATTGATTTATCACTGCAGTCACTGGAATTGATAGTATTTCCTTTTTATAAAGAGAAACTCGTATATTTTCTATTTAATTTCTCAGCTTGCTATATTGTTTCTGAAACCAATCACCAAGGTGAATTTCAACGTTTCTTCCTTCAAGGTTCTCCACTCAGTGATCTCCTGTTCTGAAAACCCTTCTTTAATACCTGTAGACAAAGAAGTAAGACTTCTATGTCTTACATTTATTCCTGTATCAAAGTGTATTTCAGTTTTTATTTATATGAATCCACCTCCCCCAACCTGTAAGCCCTTCCAAATTAAATGGCGTCTTAATCATTTCTGTATCTTGTCTCTTACTGGCTGGTGCTCTGTGGATGTTTGTTGAAGTTAGCCGAAAACGATAAAGTGATAAGCAGAAGTCTTGAGAGATGAACTTGCTCAAGGTCATGTAAACAGTACATGGTGGAGCTGGGATTTGAACCCAGAAATGAAAACAATTTGGGTGCCTTTTCATTTATTTTACTAAAGCTAGTCAGGAAACTGGAGTTTTCACTTTGGTTCTGCTATCGATAATATAGATTCTAGTGTATTTATCTGCAAAATAAGGTTGCTGTGCTACGAGATACCTTTGAAGACCTTTTCTCTAACATTCAGTGTGTTCTAAGCTAGTCATTTAATTAAATCATCACAGAGACTACTGAAAGAAAGAATTATGGCAAATATATATTTCATGGTTTATATTAGGGCTAAGAAAACTGCTTAAAGTCATCTAATGAAAACACCCTCTCAAAGAAGGGACCAAGCACCTCCCTAATAATTGGCTGTTAATCAGTTTTGAATGACGTCGAGGGCCCACCTGGCTATGCCCAGGCGGAACTGCGTGGTCACTGGTTATGGTGCTCCTTAAGAAATACACTCACTGGGCAGACAGAGGAGGGGAGTAGATTGGATGACCTCTCAGATATGTTCCAGTCTTGAGAATACTAAGATAAGTAACTCATTTTTACTTGCATTTCTACCATGTCCACAAAGTGGCATACTTTGGGGAAGCCTAACTGGGCCTGCCACTGCCGAACAGTTCTACTTGTAATTTACATTCCACCAACAGCTTCCTCCAGGTACTTCTGTCTGCTGCTGTTTGGGTTACCCTCCAGGGGAATAATAAACCAATTAAATCAATGCAAAGTAGTGTGTGAAAGGTATTTTAGATTAGCTAATATCCATTGTTTACCTTCTCCTTTGACTATCTTTACAATAGATTCTAAAAAAGATAAACATTTGTATTTCTAGCCTTTCTTTACAGAAATGGTGGCTATATATCACTGAATTCTCACCAATGAGCTGAAAGCAGAAGTTGGTGAGCCGAAAGGGAAATCCGCAGAAGCCTCTGTGCTGTGACAAATAGGATGGATGTTATGGGTGCCTTCAGGGCCCCATTTCCCCACCCTACGTGGAAGCAGTGCACGATGCTGAAAGATGCAGAGGCCAGCTGATGACAATGAGAGGAAGGCAGTTTTCAAAATATGTCCACTGTGATATAGTGACAGCGTACCTCCTTGATGAACTTGATATTTGAGAACCATAACCTCCTATTGCCTGTCACTGTTAGGGACATCGCTGCCTGCAGCCTGACTCGATCCTATCTGACACGTATTGTACAGGAGTCAGAAACACCTGGGTTTGAATCCCCATTCTGACACTGTGTGACCTGCATGAGTAATCATATCTCTCTAAGATGCAGTATCTTCATTTGAAAAAAATAGAAATTACAGTAACACTCAAAGGCTTGATATATGGATCAAAGCAGATAACAAAGGCAAAAGCATTCTGGAAATTATGTGATACATAGTTATATGCTCAACAAATATCACATTGTCATGACTGTTATTATTAGTTGCAGTGTTTGTATCATATGCCAAAAACTGTACGTTATGAGGTAAATAATTCAATATGTTTTCTTTTTCAGTAGAATGCAGCCATTAATATGGGCCTTAATCTAGTATGACTGGTATCCTCATGAAAGAGGAAGATTCAGACACAGAGGGATGATGTCATGTAAAGTGAAAGACAGAGACAGAAGTCATGTATCTACCAGCTAATGCAAAGTGCCAGCAAATCACCAGAAGCTTGAGAGAAATGTGGGATAGATTTTCCCCCACAGCCCATGGATAGAAGCAGCCCTGCAGACTGCTTGATCTTGGACTTCTAGTCTCTGGACTGTGAAAGAACAAACTACTGTTGCTTAAGCTACCTGGTTTGTTAGAGTTTGTTATGGTAGCCCTAGCAAATTAATATACGTTTAAAAAAAAACACTTCTTGGAAAAAATCTTGATTATATTATCTCCCCGTTTACTTCCCCAGGTTGACCAACCCAAATTCCTTTACCCATTCCTCATGTAGTATAAGCTAAATGCATATGCATACTATAATGCTCAAGTTACTAATACATAAGCAGGATCATCACCTTATTAATAAACCAGAATCGGGATGTTCCAGACAGAATATGGATGGACCAGGTAACAGTTTCCAAGGCGAGGGTGTATAAAACAGGATGGATTGTAGGTCCCCTTCTTTTTTATTTGAACTTTAATGTCTAAATAAAGTTCTGGATATGTAATATATAATATTCAGGAGCCTTTCTTCCCATAAAGTATTTTTAAATAAAATTTTTAAAAGGCACCATTTCTTTTATATTTGATTTTCATCCTTTGGAAAAATTCTCTGACTATTCAGATTTTATTAGAAAAAGAAACTTCACTGCTGAAAAGCTGCCATAAGAAATATAAAAATTTATGATATTTATATTGTGAGAGATGCCCTTTGAGATGTGGGGCTCCCATGGAGTGAGCAGCCTGCACCATCGTGCATGGCAGTTCTAACAGGACCCCTCTATAGTGACCGTGGGTATAGGCATCTTCCATAAGTAGTTAACCTGGTTTTATCTTTGTGAATTCTGAGGCTTAACTAACAAAAGGCCCTATTATGTAATTGCTGTAGTGGAAGGGATTCTTATTAGCTAATGTATTTATTGTGGTCACCTTTGACAGAGATTCCCCCAACCATTTAATTGATTTAGGAGCTATACACACTATCTTTTCATTAGTCAACTAGGTATGATTCTCCTAGTCAGTTTATCACAATAGGTATAGAAGGTAGTTGCTTTATTAAAGTAACTTTGAATTCCATGATGCTTTATTGAGAAAAGTATGACCAAGATAGACAGATATTTGAGCATTCAGGCTTTTTAAAAAAGCAAGCTGAAATAACTAGGGCTTTGCTCTCCAATAGCTTTTTTTTTTTTTTAAAGATTTTATTTATTTATCTTTAGAGGGGAAGGGAAGGAGAGAGGGAGAGAAACATCAATGTATGGTTGCCTTTCGTGGGTCCCCTGCTGGGAGTTGGCCTGCAGGGAACTGGCCTGCAACCCAGGCATGTGCCCTGACTGAGAATCGAACCCGCGATCATCTGAGTCACAGGCCCGCACTCAATCCACTGAGCTACACCAGCCAGGGCTCCAATAGCTTTTTAACCTAAAGAAGTTCATGGTGTGTCCCAGAGGGCTTCACAGACCTCCTGAAATTATATGCAGAATGTCTGTGTGTATTTTTTCTGGATGGCCTCCATAGCATTCATCAGGTAAGTAAAGAGGTGTGTGCCACAAAAAAAGTTAAAAGCCACTGTTCTGCAATGCTGAACCTTGGGAGAGTGGACCCAGGAAGACTGCTTTAGAACTTGCCCCTGACCATGGAAGCTGCTTCAGCCAACCTCCATGCAGAGACCAGAGGTCCTTCACTCAGGCCCTTGTCAATACAGGCCTGCTTATAGCTCTTTAGTTTTACTTATATTTTACTGACTGTAATATATCAGATTTACAATTTCAAATTCTTCTTGAATAAGAAGGGTATACATACATACATATATATATATGTATATATGTATATATATAGTATATAAAAATAGATAAATAATACATGGAATTCATCTACTGTGGCAAAATAACTGACCTCTCTAAACTTTATTTCTTTTAAACTTAAAAAAATTTAATGGTATACACTTCACAATAGTGTAATATATATGACATTTGATTTATTGATATGTTTTAAGTGAGAGTCTGGAACAGAGTGGGTACTCATCAGTATTTGTATCTTTATTGTCCTCCTAAAGAACTTGCAATTTTAATAAATTAGTAGTCAGCAGAAATATTAATTTGCCAGTAATCCTAGGAAAGTGGTGATTCTGATTCTTGGCATGAGGTGAAGACTTGAAAGGCTCTTGCATCAGCAGATTTCAGTTTAAACACTAATTAGAACAGGCTGTTACAGGGGGAGAGGAATGGAATGGACACACTGTGCTCCATATATAAATTCCTACAGTAATTAAAATATAGTCATAGTTCTCAATAATGGCAGCTCTTGGGCAGGAAGATTCTAGGGGTGAACTACTAGGATTCCTGAATGCAGATGAAGTTTGATCAAACAAATTGCTTGCGGCAGATAGTACACATCTTCATGCCTAAATTTCACAATACCTTCATGTAAACATTAGGATTGGAAAGGTGTGTTGATTCATAGAATCTTTTTAGGCAAACGAGGTAATACAGTCTGAGAAAGCTGGAGGTGAGGATTCCACCAAACTAGAGGAAGACCTTTTCCCCTCTATAGTGTGAAGTGCATGTATTTTTCTTCTATTCACTTAAAAAGCACCAAACAAGAAGTCCTTGATTTCAATCACAGCTGTGCCATCCTCTAGCATAGGGACCTTGAAAAAGACAAGAGAGTTTCCTAGTTTATTAATAGGCATAATAATATACACACCCCATGGGGTCGCAGTAAAGATTAAATGAGGCAATAGATATCAAGTACTTGGCAAAATGTATGTCAATTGTACACAAGTGACTCTATGCATAAAAGGGAAAAATGATAGAACAATAAGCCACGTAGTGAAACTAAGTGAAATAATGAAGCTGTTTGGTAATTTGGTAATGTACCAACTTCGCTAGACTGAACCAGAGTTTCCAGAATTCCATTTCTTGTAGGTTTCCTGTCAGAGTGAACCACAGGCAGCTTCCTGCTGGAGGCTGAGTCTGCCAGAGCCGTTGCGGAGCACAGACCTGCTGGCTCACCTCATTGGCACAGGCAGCAGCTAGACCAAGGCATTCAAATTTTTAATGTCTTAAAATAACTTTGCGGTAATAGTATTTCAGATATTCCCTGAAATGCTAGAAAGGGCTAATATTCCACCTGGCAACTGCTCATGAAAACATGCTGTGTGGAACTTTATGAAAGAGAAAGGCAAAGGATTTATAAAAATGTGTGGCAGATAATAGATTCTCAAAAAAAAAGCACATAATTTCAGGCATGTCTAAAAAGAAAATACAGGAGTTTTACTCCTTTCTCCTATATCCTGGATCCTACCCTCTTCCCTATAAGGAAGGATAGTCTGTTCATTTCACTTCAGGAAACTCCAGTTCTCCCATTTTACTAGATACTTCTCACGGGCTTTTAAATGCCCTCAAATCTCCATCCCATCTCAAAAAACAATCCTCTTGCCAGCTAACATTACGCTTCTTTCCTTCTGTGTACAGCCAAACTTCTCCAAAACAGGTTCTCTCTCTCCATACTGTGACCTCACACTTGCTTCTCAGTTTACTGCAGACTGGTTTCCACCACTTGCTATAAAGCTATGGAAGATTTCCATGGTGCCTAAATTCAATGGATAGGGTTAGGATTTATTAGGCAATACGATCTGAAAGCCTTAAGTGATATCTCACACTTCAAATATCCCAAACTGAGCTCACATTTTTCTCCCTACACGTGGCCTTCCCTCAGTGTTTCTTTCCTCAGTGGACAGCGTGGATAGTCCCCCAGCTGCACAGACCAGAAAGCTGAGGACGGAAGGAAGAAAGAAGTCCGCTCTTTGCACTTCTAGGCCCAGACAATGGTTTCTAGTCAAAATTAAAGGCCTCCTCTGCTACGGACCACACTCCTTTCTCTCCAGATCAAGGGGATTGCTTTTATTCCAAATCATTCTCCACACAGCAGCTATAGTTTTATAAAATACAATCTGCTTGATAATGATCAAATGGCAATCATCACTCTTTGAATAAAATCTCAAACCTTGAATGTTGCCCTCAGGTTTGGGTGTGACGTGTTTCTGTCTTCGTTTTTTTCCTCTCAGCTCACTGGTTCCACCACTCTGGCCATGTGCCTCCCACCTCCAAATGTTTGCCAGAGGCTGATTCCTCTGTGTGAACAGCCTTCATCCACAACTCGGTCCCTCTGTTTACCTAATCAACTCCCACTTTGTAGAAACCCCTACACCTTTGATCCTTTACCTCTTACATGTAACCTCCCTGACGGGTCAGACTTCACGGACGTTAAGATCGGCTAGCACTCATCACACTTCTCTTTTGTAGAGCTTATCACAACGATAAACACTTAAAGGCTCAACTAGAACTTCCAGGGGGCCAGCGGCTGCATCCACTTGGTTCCCTACTATATTCCTAGCATCTAGCATAGTGTAAGTTTTAAATTAATGAAAGTTCTGATTCAATCATTATTCCTCAATGAAGTATTTAAATATAAATAGTTTTCCCTTTAATATCTAAGTACAATAGGGAAACATCAAATAAACTCCAATATATAAAAGAGGTATCAAAGTGGAAGATTTTAGTAGCCAAGTCTTTGCATCAAAATTAAGTACCCAGTGCATTATAGGCATATTACACTCCTTATCATCTTTTTATCAATTATATTGTACTAGTAAATTAAAAGTCAAAATCATACTAACTTGCATATTAGGCTCCTTTTCTCCTATATTTATCTTTTTATCCCTATTTTTTAGAAGAAAATACACTTTTTTTTTCTCAAGCCATTTCTTTCTGGCCAAATAAGGATGAAAAAGATGGTATATGAAGAAAGATTTATTATCAGGATGAAAAAGATGGTATATGAAGAAAGATTTCCCATTAAAGTGAACAGGCTGTAGAAAATCACTCTCACTGACACTTTAGGAGTGCTGTCTTTAGAAGGGTAGGAGCAGAGAATTGAGTCCCAGACCTTAGGACTGTCAGACCCCAGACTTACCAGGCCCTGTCATGTCACCGACCCTGCAGCCCAGAGTCAGCCCTGGGAGCCAGCAGCCCCCGCCCTCAGCTGGAAAAGTTCTGGGTCCTCTGAAAAGTTCTCCCACCTACTTCACTGAAGCTGATTATATCATTAGGCATACGATATCTTTGCTTCAAATGGGGCTTTACCTTCTTTTTCTCCTTGTAACAAATAATTTGGGGGCATCTATTATTATATAATGAGCACAAATTCTACCTTGTGCTAGGTGGTATATGGAAATGAGTGATGTGATATTGTGATTTAGAGGAAATAAATAATACTTGATCATTCAGATGACCAAAATACGTTGCTAAGATATATGAGGCCTTCAGCCACAGCTCTGGCCCACAGTTCCCAAACATCTTAAAAATCTTCAAAGTTATGAGAGCAACAGTGGCGTCTCTTGTGATATTTATAAAGTGACTTTGGGACCTCAATCAAGGACAGGGGCTGGTTGACAATAGGAAATCTCAGTTCCGCCTCAATTTCCAGGGAAGGGAGAGGGACTTAAGGTTGAATCAATTGCCAAAGGCCATTGACTTACTTATGATTATATAACAAAGACTCCACAAACCCCCCAAAAGTAGCTCTTACTGGTCCCTCCTGGAGGGCTTCTGCATTGAGATAACACCAGAATGCTTCCACGTGCGGCCGTGTAGGGCCCACACTCCATGAGGACAGAGCTGTTTCATCTGGGACCTCCCTCCACGTATTTCTTCATCTGTCCTTTGATTCGTAACCTTTAATATCTTTTGTAATAAATCAATAACCTAATGAGTAAACACATTTTCTTGAGTTTCATGAACCATTCTAGCAACATACTTAAGCCCGAGGAGGAAGTCATGGAGCCCTCTATTCATAGCCAATCAATTGGAAATACTGGTAACAACCTGGACCTGGGACTTGTATATGAGCATAGGGTAGTCTGGTGGGATTTGACACCTTCACCCATGGAATTTGATCTTATCTCCATGTCAGAACTGAGTTGAATTCTGGGACCCCCTGGTATCCAAGAATTGCTTGGTGATGTGCAGAGAGAAACCCCTACATCCCAAACTGCATTAGAAAGTGGCTCTCAGAATACCAATTTTAGTGATAAATACATAGACTCTGCTTTAGTTTCTAATCTGTAGGGTGTCCTGGCAAAAAGTATGGTATGAGATGATACAAAGTGAGGGGGGCAGAATGAGAAGTATGTGAATAATTATGGCAATAACATAAAGAAACAAGACATCCAATTTAATATACTAACAATGAAGACCCACTATATGGAAGAAGTACCTGTTGTTTTCTTTGCATCTAGCCATCATTTTCCCAATGCTTACTAGTAAGAAAAACATTTCTTAAGACAAATGAAAACCCTGATTGAAAGTTAGGTTTTACAAAAAGTTAAGGCATTAAACAAAACACTGCAGATCTTTTCCCAAATTTCTTAATGTATAAGAGTATTATTTTATGATGATAACAGTTGGCCACGCCAAAGAATTCAGACCAGATAACAAATGAAATAAAATAATTCTGAATATTACTAGTATAGTATTAGCAGAGCCAACTGCTGATATATGCATAGTGCTTTCCAATCTACATAGAACTGTTGCATATATCATTTCACTGTTCATTCAGCAGGTATTCAACATTTCATCTATCAATTAAACACACACCCACACATACTTTCTATAGAGATCTCCTTTGCAGTGGCCTTGATAAAAGCTGACTGTGGGATTTTATAAAACTCAATCCCTGTTAAGACTTGGCATTATTTAAGGCACTATCAGGTGATGCTGAGCTCAGTAAGGGTGCCTGTTTTTTATACCTTCTGTCTTCATCAAACAGCAAGCTCACTTTTCCTTTTTTAGAGATGGAACTGGTAATAAGCCTCTCTTTTCATCTGTACATGAAACCGATTTTTATGCCTTCATTTCCTCTTTGTGTGCAAGATACCAGGTAGATGAAAATGAGTCCCCATTTTCAACTCTAACACCTCTAAAATTAAGCCCTGGGAAGCCTGTGATAACTCTGAAGCAGCAACTACTCTCTAGGCTTTTTGGAAAAGTAACTCTACCAACCATGCAGGAGCAAGGACTTTGCTATTGTCACACTGCTGCATATTATGGCTGTTAGGACACAAGTGAGGAGATGAAACACAGTGTCAGCAGGCATGCCATTCCTGCTCTGGCAAATAGGATGTACTCATCTGGGACCTCCCTCCACGTATTTCTTCATCTGGCCGTTGATTCGTAACCGTTAATATCTTTTGTAATAAATCAATAACCTAGTGAGTAAACACATTTTCTTGAGTTTCATGAAACTTTCACTTTCACAACTGGATGATTGACGTTTAGTATTATTATTAAAAGACATACACAAAAATTGTCACTTACTTGGCACCTACTATGTACCAAACAACTGACTGTGCTCTTACGATACAGCAGGTCATTTAATCCTAAGAACAACCCATAATATGTGTACTATTATTCCCTAAATCTCATTTCTGTATACATAATTTGAAACTGAATATCAGATAAATCAAGCAATTTATTCAAGGCCACATTGCTGGAAGACAGCAGAGCCGGGATTTGAACCCAGGTCATTCCTTTTACATTGTTCTTTCTACTTTGTCAGTTCCATGACAGAGACAGAGATGGAGCAAGTAGGATTTTATGGGGAGACATGGATAGGTGAATATGTGTGATAACAAGCAGAAGTATTGAAATTTAAACTCAGGTGTGTCTGACACCTAATTGTGGAAATTCTGTCCACTGCCAACAAAATGATCCCTTTTTTCAATACAACACCGTGCTTTCCTAGTATGAATAAAACTTTAAAAATATTGTTTTGAGCTTCATTGTTTCCTAAAATTAGTTTTAGGTACATACATATTCTAAAGTAATACTAAAACTGAGATGGGAATGAATATGTATTGCTCTAATTTGTTTACCCTGTGATGGTACCTCATTGCTTAGTAAATCTCAGTGATGCAGACTCAAGGAGTGGATCTCTGCTAAGTGTGATACCACTTTTAGTCTACTACAGAATCATTGAGGAATTTCTTGACTTCATTTGTATTACAGGTTCTCTGAAGATCTGAAAAAGGTAATATATTTCCAGACAAACTCATTAGCAGTGGTAGCAAAGGTTAAGCTGCCTGAAGACTATTGTCTCTCTCAGAGGTATCCAACCTTTTGGCAACTCTGGGCCACACTGGAAGAAGAGGAGTTGTTTTGGGCCATATATTACATATATTGTGACACATAATCACAAAAAAACAATGTTTTAAATAAATTTACCATTTTGTGTTGGGCTGCATTAACAACCATCCTGGGCTGCATGTGGCCCGGAGTACACAGGTTGGACACCCCTGTGCAATACCTGTCCATCACAGATTTATTTTTTAAAATGAAAGTCAGGTGAATTCTGGAAAGTATATGGAACTAAGAAGAAGCAAGAGGTCACCAGGCACACTTACAAGCATCTCTCCTTAGGGATGATAAAAGTATGCTTATTACACTTTTGCCCTCTAATCTAATTTCTATAGCCCTCTTTAAGGTTGAATGAGGAATAAAATCGTACCCTCTCCTCATATGGAACTCTTGACTTTAAATCTGTGGACTTGGTTCATCAAATTTTGGCAATTTATATTTTACAGGAAATGTCTACTACATTTGATGACCTAATACTTAAGACTAAGGAAAAATAACTGGGGTTTCTAAACTTATATTCAGTGAAAATATAATTGGTAACCAAGGAATATAATCTATTCAGATATCTAAATACATAATTTTTCCATCACCTGAAACTCACTGATGGGATGAAATCAGTGCTGCAGAGGTCAACAGGTGGGAAGAAAATTTATTAAGAAAAAGCGAGATGATGAAGGAAAAAATGCCTTATAAATCAAATTCACCAATTCTTTTTTTAAGGGTTTATTTATTTATTTTTAGAGACAGAGGAAGGGAGGAGAAAGAGAAGGAGAGAAGCATCAGTGTGTGTTTGCCTCTCATGTGCCCCCAACTGGGGACTTGGCTGCAATTCAGAACATGTGCAAATGGCACCCCTGAAAAGTGGGTCAAGAAATAAAAACTATTATATTAAAAAAATAATGACCAATAATTTTCCAAATTTAACTATAAATCCCCAGATTTAAGAAACCCAACAAACCTCACCCTGGCCACAGGGCTCAACTGGTTGGAGCATTGTTCCATACCTTACAAGGCTTCCAGTTCTATTCCTGGCCAGGGCACATACCTAAGTTGTGGGTTCAATCCCCCTTGGCACAAGTATGAAAGGCAACCGATTGATGTTACTTTCTCACATCGATGTTTCTCTCTCTTTCTCTCCCTCTTTCTCTTTCTCATCCCACTTCTTCTCTCTCTAAAATTAATGGAAACATAGCTTCAAACAAGGATTAAAAAATAAAAACAAAAACAAAAAACTCAACAAACCCCAAGCAGAATGAAAATAAAGAACCACACAAATTTACTTCGTGATGAAAATCAATCCAAAAAATGACAGGAGAAAGGAAAAATGGAGGAAAGAACAGAGGGTAAAAATAGAAACCAAATAGTAAGACAGCAGGTTTAAGCTCTAGCATGATAATAATTACATCAAATGTAAATAGTCTAAGCTTTTCAATTTAGAGGCAGAGATTGATGAATTGGGTAATAAATCCAACTATATGATATCTATAAGAAACTGAACTTATACATGGCCTTTATTATATTGAGGAATCCTCCCTCTATTCCCACTTTGCTGAGTACCTTTATCATAAATGGGTGTTGTACCTTATCAAAAGCTTTTTCCCCATCTATTGATATGACCGTGTGGTTTTTTGTCTTTGCTTTTGTTTATGTGGTGTATTACATTTACTGATTTGTGGATATTGAACCATCCTTGCATCCCTGGGATGAATCCCACTTGGTTGTGGTGTATGATCTATTTGATGTATTGTTGGATGTGATTTGCCAATATTTTGGAGAGGGTGTGGGGAAAAAGGGACTTTGGTCCACTGTTGGTGGGATTGCAGACTGGTACAACCACTATGGAAAACAGTATGGAATTTTCTAAGAAAACTAAAATTGGACCTGCCTTTTGACCCAGCAATTCCACTGCTGGGATTATATCCTAAGAACCCTAAAACACCAATCCCAAAGAACCTATGCACCCCAATGTTCATAGCAGCACAATTTACAATAGCCAAGAGTTGGAAGCAACCTAGGTGCCCGTCAGTAAATGAATGGATCAAAACACTATGGTACATTTACACAATGGAATTCTATGCAGCAGAAAGAAAGAAGGAGCTACTACCCTTTGCAACAGCATGGATAGAACTGGAAAGCATTATGCTGAGTGAAATAAGCCAGGTAGTGAAAGACAAATACCATATGATCTCACCTTTAGCAGGAACTTAAACAACAAAACAAACAAGCAAGCAAAATATAACCAAAGACACTGAAATAGAGAACAGGCTGACAGGGACCAGAGGGGAGAGGGGAGGGAATTTCAGGGGAAATAGGGGAGGGATTTAGAGGAACATATATAAAGGATACATGGACAACAACTGAGAAAGGTAGAAATGGGAGGGAGAGGGGCAGCAGAGGGAGTGGGATGGGATGGGAGTAATAGACAGAAAACTATACTTGAAAAATAATTAAATAAATTTAAAAAATAAAACAAAAAAAAAGAAACTGAACTTAAATAATAAGATTTCATATAAACTCTCCATACAGTGGAAATTCTTTAAGAACATGAAGAATTTCCTGACACAACTTGTATTTCTAACACAACTTGTATTTCTAGTGCCAGTTCAGTACAAGTACTAAGATCTACTCAAAAATATTTGTTGACAAAAGCAACAAACAACAAATGCTGGAGGGGTTGTGGGGAAAATGGGACCCTAGTTCACTGTTGGTGGGATTGCAGACTGGTACAACCACTATGGAAAATTGAGACTGAAACAGAGAACAGGCTGACAGAGACCAGAGGGGAGAGGGGAGAGAATTTCAGGGGAAAAGGGGAAGGATTCACAGAAACTAGTATAAAGGACACATGGAGAACAACTAAGGGGGATGGAAATGGGAGGGAGGTGGGGAGCACGGTGGGTGGGCTGGGATGCGAGTGGGGGACAGAAAACTGTACTTGAACAAGAATTAAATGAAAAAATATTTGTTGACAGAGTGTGGTTATATTTATAACTTCTTATGACATAAGACATGTAAGGAAAATTCCAGGAAAGCCTTGGGGGAAATAATTACTTTCTCCAAATTAACAGATTCATAAAAGCAAATTTTATGACATCTATTTTTAAAAGATTGAGTTTTTATTTTAATGAAACTTTGTATGCTTTGTGAGTGTTTGTTTTATGCTAATTTATTTAATTCATCTAAAAACTAAAACATTTTGATAATCTTCTAAGCCAGGTGTCGGCAAAATTTTTTGTGTAAGGGATTAGATGGTAACTATTTCAGGATTTGAGTCATAGAGTCTCTGTGGTCAGCTGTGCCACACTAGTGTGAAAGCAGCCATAGACAGCAGTACCTAAATGGATGGCACAGTTGTGTCCCAGGAAAACCTTATTTGTGAAAACCAGCAGTAGACCAGACTTGGCCCATGCACTGCGATTCACTAGGCTCCATTCTAAGCACAAGATGATTGTCCACAGTCTCTGTGGCTATGTAGTATCCATGCCTATAATTGTACATTTATTGCTACTCTAAAAATCTTAGATCAGAGCCAGCAGTAAATGCATTAATCTCTTTACACATTTACCCTACATCTGTTTTTCTTGGTTTATCAAATAGAAAAGGCAAAATCTCATATACTGAGATCCTAAGTGATTTATTTTCTATATGTAAGCTCTTCAGTGCTGTTTCATGCTTTCATTGCATAGTCACAGTCCATACAGCTAGTAACTTTGGAAACAACCCTAAACTGGAGAAGTGCCCAATGACACCATTGTCCCCTTTGTTTTCAATGGGATCGAAGGCTTGCTCAATTATATTCAGGACCAGTAATACACACAGTAATAATTGGCTCAGTCTGCTTTTCCAAAGTATCTTGTATTAGCCTTTTGCTCAGAATGTCATGACTTCCTTTCCCACTTTTTATAATTTTTTCATCATATTATAATTACTACTAATGAGAATGTGTTCTGTGTTTGCCTAACTCCTTAGAAACATTCTTCCAAAATAATGATTTGAGGTTCCAAGGTCAAGGCCAACTAAAAACCATCTACTATATCAAATAAATAACATGAATTCTATTTAAGGCAATTATTCACTCCAGAAAAATGGTTCAATTCATAAAGGAAAAGCACACATTTCCATCTAAACATTCCCATCGAAAGCAGAGATTAGGAATTCAAGGTTGAGATTTTGCTTCCATTTGTTAGTTGCAGTACAACCCTAGACAAGTTATTTACCCTTTAAGACTCTTTTCCCTCATCCATTAAATGTGAAAACAAGGTAAACCTCATTGGGAATGATACAAGATTAAGTAAAATAATGTATGAAAAGCTCAGCAGAAAATTTCATAATGAAGCTTATTAATGAGCATTCTATAAAAGTTTACTATTATTTTTATTTCATGTGCTTGAAATACAGAAAGTGTTCAATAAGTGAGAGATAGAAAAATACACTGTGTTTAATCTATAACCAATTTCCAACTAAAAAAAAAATCTCTGGAGGTCAGTATAGTGCCTGACAACTACCAGGTTTCTGTTTCTTGAAACTGAAGTGAATTAAGTCTCTATGTATGGTCACCTTTTTGCACATTATGATCATTTTGGCTTGCCATTAAGTCATTTACCAATCCCATTACCCAAGAGGGTGATTTGAAATATTCAACTTGGTTCCCTCCCCAAATTACATTTTATACTATAATATGGCAGATGTTAAATATATAAACTTAGCTAAGTTTAGATAAATACTCACATCTGTGAGTTTAGGTACTACTACTATTCCAACTTAGAAAAGAAAAAAATGTTCCAGAGAAGTTATCCTAGGCACAATGCAGGAGAATTAGACTGAAATTTAGGTTTTATGTTTTAAAATTAATTTTTAAGCAACTAGGCTATTGTTTCTGTTACACAAAGTACAAGTTACTACACATTGACAATGACCTCAACAAAAAGGGGAGGACTCTTTTCATATTTCTCTTGCCTCTAAAATCTCTCATTTACTAGTCCTCATGACAACATTTTGAGGCAGATACGGTCATTGTATTTTTCATATAAGGAAACTGAAACTTGGAGAGGCAAAGTAACTTGTTTAATGTCAAACACTGCCCTTCTTCAGGGTATTAAACACACTAGGAACAGCTTCATTTACTTTACCCATGTTACTGAAAGTTGGCACCTAAAACAAGCCAGCTCTCTATTCAGTCAGGCACTTAGCCAAGGCAATGGAGAGCTTCACACCAGAGACATGGCAGAGACATTAGAGACATGCCTTTTCCGAATTGTATAGTGTCACACAATGAATGCTGAGTGGGACAGCTGTATGTAACCCTGCACTGAGATATGAAATGAAACCCACATTGTATGTTTGCCATGTTCCAGGTACATGCAGGTACATTTGATCTTCACAGCAACAAGTGAGACTAACTCTATCCCCTCAGCTTACTTATGAGGGGACTGAAACCTAGCGACGCTATCTAACTTGCTCTAGGTCCTTCATCTGGGAAGTGATAGGACAAGGTTTTAAATCTGTGTTTTCATGAAAACACCATACACAAAATTTCAAGTGAACAATATGAACAAGCATGATAATATTGAAAAGAGAGGGTTTTTAACCTATTCTGCTCAACAAGAGAATGCAAACTACTACAGGGAAGAGAAAACACCTCCTTCCTGGAAAGAATGCACCCCTCTTCTGCATGGTGCAGCTGCCTGACATACATGACCCATTCACTGACTTTATTAGTTATTAGTTTTACAGATCTGAGCTGCCTCTCACCTACATAAGAGTGACATGTGGTGGAGATGGAGATGTATTATTTCCACCATTATTAGGTTCTTAGAACTTCTATGAAAACTTGTTATTCATTTTTTAACTACTAATTTTTTAGAGAGATGGGGAAAGAGAGAGAGAAAAATCAATTTGTTGTTCCACTTATCTATGCATCATTTTTTGATTCTTGTATGGGCTCTGACCAGGGATCAAACTCAAAACCTTGGTGTCTTTGATGTATCGGGACAATGCTCTAACCATTTGAGTTACCTGGCCAGGGTTTGTTATTCACTTGAAAAAGAAAAATAAGCTATGCAATTACAACTTTATAATTTACTCTCTAAGAGGAACGACCCCACAACCTCCCCTCCCCATTGGAACTATAGGAAGCATCAAGGTATAGTAGGAATTTGGGAGTCAGACAGACAGACAGGCAGACTTGGGTCAAAGTTCTGGTGCACAAGTAGCTAATTAGATCTTTTTGGAATCCCTTATCTACATAAAATTTTGGGGAGAACTAGGTGTGACAACGATAAAGTGTGGCACATAGCAGGGTCCAGGAAAACAATTCCTTGTCCTTTGTAGCACTACGATAAACATATGGCAGGATTCTTTTAAATTAGCATTAATAACACATGTATCTACTCCAAAAGAGCATCAGTTTCTGGAAAGAGTTTCTGGAAAGCAGTGTCTGAATCTTAATCAAGTCTTAGGTCTATGTCTTAGGTCCAAGTCTTAGCTGCACTACACAAAGGGAGACTCCCCCATAAATCAAAATTTATTTATAAAAATTGTGTATTTGTTCTTACATGTTTAAACATCAGTCATCTTCAAAGTATTCTTTATTTGAGGCAATACAGCTATGGAGATTTTTTTCCACTGCTTAAAACAATTTTTGAATTTGCTGATTTTGATGCCTCTCTCTGCTCCTGCCATTTCTGTTTCACTTCTTCAATGTCAGCAAAATATTTCCTTTTGAGGACTTTTCCACCCAGAGAAACAACAAAAAGTCATTCGAGGGTAAGATCAGGTGAATAGGGTGGTTGGGGCACAGGGGTCATGCTGTTTTGGTCAAAACTGCTGAATACTCAGTATGGTGTGGGCAGGTGCACTCATAAACCATCTATCATGAAATGGGAAAATGTGTTGGAAGAGTCTTCAAAACACATTCAATGAAGCTGAACGCAATGCCAGCTGGTACACTGCTACAGATGGGTTCCTAGAACACTCACCTAGCAGAGAAAGCCTGCACTATGAGAGGTCCTGCACTCAAAAAGATAATTCCAGGTTTTTTTAAATAACATATTTCTTAAATTTTACTCAGGATATTTTACAATCCATCTCTTTTTTAGTATTTTCCTTTAAAAAAATTATTGTTGTTCAAGTATAGTTGTCTCCATTTCCCCCTCACCACTCCTTCCTACCCCAGCCATTCCTGACAATTCCACTACTGGTATTATACCCTATGAATCCTGAAACACCAATCCAAAAGAACCTATACGCCCCAATGTTCATAGCAGCACAATTTACAATAGCCAAGTGCTGGAAGCAACCTAAGTGCCCATTAGTACATGAATGGATCAAAACACTACGGTACATTTACACAACGGAATTCTATGCAGCAGAAAGAAAGAAGGAGCTCCTACCCTTTGTGACAGCATGAATGAACTCGAGAGCATTAGGCTAAGTGTTATAAGGCAGGTGGTGAAAGACAAATACCATATGATCTCACGTATAAGTGGAACCTAATCAACAAAACAAATAAGTGAGCAAGATAATTCCAGTTTTTAATGGAATGATTGGTGAATTAAAATCACAGGCAGTAGGCTCCTGGGCTAGAATGAAGGGACCAAAGCCCAAAGTAGAATATTGGGCTGGTACACCATCATAGCTAGTAAGCGCTAATGAAGGTTGCTTTGATCACATGTGTGGGCAGGTTTGGGATGACAGTACCTTGGGTGAAATTTTATGGAAGGCTGCTGATGGAGAAATGTACCCACTGCACACTCAGTTCATCTTCATACTTCATATCTTCACTGTTTTACAAACACATTTTGCCCCCTCATGTCTAAGAAACCAAAGCCAATGGCTTTAAATCTCAGGAGGTTAGTGAACTGGGACTAATTAATTTCTACTGGTGTATTTCAGCTCTTGGTTTACATTACTAAAAAGAAAAACATCATGTTGCATTTCATATATGGTGCTATTTTATTAGTTGTAAATGATGAAAAATTCCTTCTAGACCATACACACACATTCGTGTATGCATATATGTATGTACACACATACACATATACATGCATATACATATATGTGTGTGTATATATATATAGAGAGAGAGGGAGAAGAGAATTGAAAATCTATTATATTAGCATATAAACCTTGCTTATTCCATTGGTAAAAATTCATATACCACTAAGATCAATTAATAATTTTTATTTCTATATTTCTTATAGTGAGCTCGACTGGTTATCTAATATAAAATTTGTGATAAACTCTTAAAATTCTCTATTGTTATATGAAGAATTTTTAAAATATACTCTAAGTTTTTATGAGAAAAGAATCTCTCCTGAATGATATATGAGGAAGATTTATTTTATTTCTTTTAAGGTAGTCTGATGTTACATTGTTAAAAAGAAACCTTACCTTATGCAAAAAAAGAAATTTCTTTTGAGAAATTATAGTATTCTAAAATGGCTTTATTTTATAAGGCCATAGAAAGTCTATATTTTTCTGTCTTTTGGTTAGATGGCAGACTTTTTAGATTTACTCTCAAAAGTTTTAAGAGGTAATTTGTGTAAAGTATAGTTACAGATAACATGCAAATGAAGACATAGCAAAAAAAGGGAAATTAATGTGTTATATTTAGATTCATATTGCAAAAATGTGTATTGAAATATTGTTTGATAATGATTGCATTCAATTCAATTAGAATTTTAAAAGTTCAGAAAGCATCTGAAATACATTAGCAAATTCATAGCTTAATAATAATAACAACAACATAATTGCAGAGTTGCATTACAGTTCAAAAAATAACACTGGACTACATATGCAGATTCTAATTATATATAACAAGAAGAGGTTTAAATTGGACCTCCTAAAAAAGTCCACTCCCTTACAAAAAGCTGTGCTTATTTGATAAATAAAAACAAAATGTATTTTATAAATAAAAACAAAATGAGCATACTAGCTTTCAGGGCTTTTTTTCCTTGCAGCAGATTAAAATTTGTGGAAATATAAAAATTACATCTTTAACTTCCCATGAACTATCCTTGCATTACTCCAATTTGTGGTTGCTCTGAAACTTTATAGGCAAAGGGGATGATTCTTTCCAGATGCTACTAGTCAAACCACACTTCCTGCTCTTGATTTAAGGCTATTTTGTTTAATAGTGTTATAAATGCACGCTTCTCTAGAAAGTCACAAATGCACCAATCAAATTCTGTTAGTGGTGCATCTTGGGAATCTATTCCTTACTAACACGTACAATAGCCTTTTCTCTGTTTAGCTTCCATTGTCTTAACTAAAGGCAAACTTAATGCTGAGTGACTCCTGCTATTACTGTCATTCATCTACAGGATCTAGTTCACTAGTTTCCAACTAAGTTTCTGATTCAGTACTTTTGATAGCACTAAGTCATTCACATTCATTTACCAAATGCTTATTGAGAGAGACATTTTGGCCTTTTACTAAATAATCAGTAATCTTACTGAATACTCAAAACATATAGCAAAAGATGAAACCACAGAGTTACTGACACATTCGAACGATGAATGGTCTTAGCTAATAACTACAGGTTCCATATGGGTGGATACTTTAAAAAAATAGCCTAAGGAAAGAGAGAGGGAGTGAAGGAGGGACAGAGGGAGGAGGAGAGAGGGGGAGAGAGAGATCACACCGAGACCTCAAAGTAAGCTTTTATCACTTGTGAAGGAGACTCCCGAGAGACCAGTGTTCCTATGTTCACCTTCTGACTTGCTGACTGATGTTCTCAACAACGTTATTTAATTTCTCTGACTTTGCTTCTTCCCAATTAAGGAGGAGGAAAAATAAAAATAAATACCTATTAACATGGTTGTAAGGAAAAATTCTGACATAGTAAATGGAAGGGGAAAACCTTGCTTGACAAAAACTGTCAGAAAATGAATGATAGTTTCATTATCACATTGTCAGTCAATTTAAAAAATCTCATTTTAAAAATTTGTTTTCTAGAAGTGACTGATTATTTCTATAAAGTGCTTGGAATCCCTAAATTCCCCAAATTTCTTACAACACTGTTCTTTCTATAAAGCTTGAACAAAATTTGTGTAGCTTCCATTAAATATCTATCAATCAAGATCAAAAGTAACCCTGGGCATAATTTCACAATATGGATCTAAAATGAAAACACAAGAATGACAATTTTCTCTTATCTGCATTGTGAAAATTTATAAAAAGTGTCCTTTGAGCCCTTTGATGCTGTAGATGAGCACATTTGTTCTGTATTCATAAGATTTGCCTGCTTTTTTCCCCGTAGGCAGAAAGCTAATCTTTTTCTTTAATGAAAGTCCACCAAGCTGAATTAAATTCCAAATGGATAGCTTGATCCTACTCTTTTTTCAAAGATTTTTATTTATTTTTAGAGAGGAGAAGGGAAGGAGAAAGAGAGGGAGAGAAACATCAATGTGCGGTTGCCTCTTGTGTGCCCTCTGCTGGGGAACTGGCCCGCAACCCAGGCATATGCCCCAATTGGGAATTGAACTGGTGACCCTTTGGCTCGAAGGCTGGCGCTCAATTTACTGAGCTACAACAGCCAGGGCTGATGCTACTCTTTAAAATTATTTATTTTATGGGGAGGATGAGATCTCTGGGCCTCTATCCCTCGTAGTTCTTTCAGGGTATTCTTCAGCTCCCTAAATCTCAATATGCTCCAAACCTGTGTCTCCAACTGTTCTCCTTGATGCAATGCCATCATAATATATCCAATTTATCTACTTTAGAATAATCTTTGATTAGCTCTCTCTATAACCCATGATGTTCAACTGAATCTCTAGTGTAATTGATTGTATGTTTGAGAGAACTTCTGAAATTGTCACTTTTATACACATTCTTACCACCATTCTCCTGGTTCATGTGCCATAAACTCTAGTAATACCCTCTAAATTTATCTTTCTGCCTACAGTCTCTCCGCATTTTATCCTCCATAAACCACAGGACTGGTGAACTACATCAAAACCTTTGCTGGGCACCTAAAAAACCCTGTACGTTATAGGCAAAATCTTCTTCTTGTGACACCCAATTTTCTCCCTCTGCACCCAACCTTGTAGAGTCTCATCTCTTGCTGTTCTCTTTCATGCACTCTCTGCTCCAATCACACAGAACTGTGCACAACTCCTAAAGACCACATGCTGTTCCATAATTTTCTTTCTTCACTTATATGCTTGATTCTCTAATTTGAAACTGTGATCCTTAATCTTCAATGGGTGGACTAGTATTCAACCTTCAATACCTAATCTAAGCTACCTCCTTGGGAAAGCTTTTTCCAGCTTGCCCAGACCAAAGAATCCCCATTCTTTTCAAGTCACCCACAGCACATTGTCCTTATTTCCATTACAACATTTTATAAACAGTTAACAATAAACTGTTGACTATTTCTGGGAATAATTCTCCAAGGACACTCTGAGGTCCTTAATAAGGTCCTCGTCTTATGAATCTTTTTCTTCCTTAGCACTCAGAACTATATCTGACACATGGTATTTGGCATGCATTTACTGAATGAATGAGTGAATGACTGCAATAATTATTAGGCTGGTTTCCTTCTCTGATTGGTTCTTTGAAAATAGCATATATAGGACTTACAAAGTGACAATGTTGCTCAGTCTGATACCGTGACATGGGTGTTAATCTCATCTTATGGTAACCACTTTCCAGTCAACTTTTTACAGCTTATTTTGTCTTATATAAATATAAGAGGAGACTTTTTAAATAAAACATTTCAAATTAGAAGTTTTTAATGTACATATTTTTCTGTTTATAAATCGAATATTTAAATTTTTGTCACATGACTCCCTTAGTTTAATATTAAACTACATGTTGCCTTTGAAAGAACTAGTGGAGTAATTATTTTTAAATTATAGTCTTAGCTACTCAGATTTTAAAACTAATAATTATTGAGGTCAGATCCTAAAACAACATTTCTCCCTCTGGTTTCTCATTTATATATTTACATTTCCACCAGTTTACTCATATTTATTACAGATAATCATACATGGTTTGTGACCAGAATGTACCCTTCTTCATTATTAAATACATTAATGCAGAGCCTTTCCTTTGGCATAACCTAATTAATTAAATCTTATTGAGTAACTTGTTTGTGATTGTTTTCACGATTGCTATTTTATACAAGCTTGACCCACTTGCCTTTTAAATAAGCTTTTTGTACTATGTTGATGTTTCTATTTTTTTCACATAATAAGATATTGATAAAATATAAGGTCAAGAGGAGAAATATCCATATTAATGAACGTTTCAGAAATTATTAATCCTAAATTTGCTTAAAATACCATCAATCTTTTCTTTGAGGGCCAAGAAATTAAATTCTACAAGCTTTAATTCTCTCTGTTCCTTTTTAATTCTTATTGGCATGACTTAGAAAAAACAAAGCACCATTAGACTGTTTTATTATTCACATTAATCCTTTCCTGAGTGACAAAGATTAAGAATAGGCTTGTTATTTATCTCAACCCAAATTCTATGAATGAAAGTGGAATTGAGGAGATAAAGTATTTTAGGAAAACAGAAAAATTGTTATTGAAATGTAGGACCACAATGACCTTAAAGGACAAAAAAGAACGAGAACACTAAGGATGTTATAGAATTTAAAGCACTGGGAAATTTACTGTTAAGAACTATGCTTGTGTCAAGAAGAAGGCATTTGCTTATATCCTAGAAAATAGCAAGCCCAACACCTTTTCATGAACCCAAGAATTACTAATACAAAATTTAGTGATTTAGTCAGTATTCTTGATCAAGTATTTTATATTTATATTCTGTTTTCTTACAAAAACAACTTGAAGCATGCCAATATAAAAGGCACAAACATAAAGCAAAATTACACAAAACTCATTGGTCTGTACTGGAGGCACTAGGATAGCAAGCACTTACTTTGATCCTTGGTAATTTTAAAAAGTATTAAACATTTATTCTCTGTGTGTACATACTAAAGTTCAGAGACACCTAATAACCTATGTTTGTGAGAAAAAATTCTTTTCAGAAAATTTCCATCTAATACATTAAAAAAAATCATACAATTAGGAAATCACCAATTGGCAACCTCTGTTGAAATAAACTGAAGAAGGTAATAATCAATGAACTTCAAAATGAGAGGGTGAGACTGATAAAACCTGCACCAGAGATTAATCTCAACATCACTAAAACTGTGGTTACCAAATATGTGTGCCTTTTGATTTATGCAACATAGAGTATACAGCACTACCTATAAAATATTCATGCTAAAGAAATTGAATCCAAATGTAATGTAGCCTTTCTATTTTCTAGTTCATACAAAATATGAATAATAAGGAAACCATAATTTTATAAATTAAAAGAGAGTAATTCTACAAAGCAAATGACTTCATTTAATTTTTGGAAATTAAAACAAAAAGAAGGGGACCATTGTAGATTAAAGGCTATTTAAAAGTAAAGTAAAAACAAAAAACAAACAAACAAACAAACAAACCAAAAGGCGAGATGTGTATCTTGTTTGGATTCAGAGTAGAGCAAACCAACTACTTGTAAAATATCATTTTTGAAACAATAAGAGAGACTTGAATATAAACCAACTATTGGATAATATTAAAGATTTACTTGTTGGGAACTGCCCTGCCTGGTTTCAGAAGTTGTAACCCCCCATGGCTAAGGCTGAGTGAGAGAAATTGGGACAACAAGCCACTAAAGAGATAAAGTTTACTTCCCTGGCAGGGGCACCCCCTCTGCCCCCTTTACTTTACCCTGCTTGGCCCCAAGCCTGACCGGTTAGCCAATGACAGGTAAGATTCCTCAAGGGAGGGGCAACCTAAGACAGGCATGGTCATGAAGGGGGCCCCAGGGAAGGACTGGGGGGTGACAGAAAAAGGGGGTGATGGACCCTCGCCCCTCGACTTTGACATAGCCCGAATCCTCATTCTGTCTACAAAAAGTCTCCTAATCTCTTGGCCGCCTTACTTCCCCTGCCTGACTTAAGCCTGAAACAATGACAGAGGGAAGTGCAGCCCCATGTTGGAAAAGGAGAGTTCCCTGGGGTGATCAGGCCTAAGAAAGTGCATATAAAATCCTGTGAAACCTGCTTTGCTGGGAACAATATCAATTTTCTGATAAAGGTCCAAGCAGGATATGAGTTTGTTTTCCAAAGTTTTATAGCCCTTTAGCTAACTGACCCTGACTCAGAATAAGCCCTCATAGTTCTTTGTGTGTTATCTATTGTTTGATCTTTACTGCCTGACAATGACTAGTGGGTTTTACCTGTATTCCTGTGCTAATTAAACCCAATAAAAGCCCCCTGAGGAAAAGGCTCTTGACCCTTCTCCTTTGAGAGATTGGCCACCCTCTGTCCCCAAGAAGACCATGTCTTGGTAGACTTATTCTCATCAATGGTGGCTGTGGGGGCTCTGTGGGTGGAGCCCCCATATTTACTGATAGTGTTCTAGGTAATTATGTAAAAAATATTTTTATTTGCAGGCCAACATAAATTAATATTATAAGGTGTAATAGTGTGGTACTAGAGCTTTCAAATACTACAGTATGTATTGAGAGTTAGCACAAGAAAACAGCAGAGAAATACCCACAAACACTTTAACTACAGATTATAGTACATAACAGCTGTTTTAATATGTTAAAAGACACAAAAGAGAAAATCAAAGGTGTGAGTTAATAATCAAAAATAGCGAGCAGATGCAAAAACTAAATAATATTTAAAAAACAAAAAAACATTTAAAACAAATCTTTAAAGAATAAACAATATATTAGACTCAGCTGAATAGGGAATTAGAAAATAAAAAACAGATATGAAGAAATTCCCCTAGAAGACAGCACAGAGTATAAAAAGATGAAAAGTAAGAAAAACAGTTAAGATAGTGGAGGCTAGAAAATAATGGTCCAGCATAGAGAACCACAGATAGACAATAAAGTACTTTCGAGAAAATCAGATAAGAAGCAGCATCGTAGAAAAAAACACAGACCCTTCGGTACCCCAGTTGGCAAGGACAGTGTGGGCTGAGGTTCAGGCCTCTCTTCTTCCCTCTCCCAAGCACTCTGTGTAGACCAGAACCTGTGCAATCACAAAAGCATCTCACTAGTACACTTAAAATGAGAGTTCCAATTCGGTCAAGGAAGGAGAGAGATATTATTCCAAAAAAGGCTGGCTACAAATCTTTTCAGATTTGAAATATACAGGTCCACAGATTTGATAGCACATCAAATCCCTAATAATGAGATTTATTAAAAGAAATCAAACCTAGACTCACTCATAGCAAAGAACATCAAACACACAGACTAGGTCTCAAAATTAGATGAAGAGCAAAGATAGATTACCTAAAAATAACACAACTTAACAGAAAGTAAAGTGGAAGCCACAAGAGAGTGGAATTATATATTTGAAGTGTAGTGAATATTGATACCATGTAAATATGTGTTAGGAGACTGCACATTCTCTTCATGTAAATGGAACATTTACAAAAATTTATTCCATACTAGGCCATAGATCAAGTTCCAGCAAATGTCAAAGAATCTATATCATAAAGACAGTGTTGTTAACCAGAAACCACTAGAAATCAAGAATAAAAAGGCTTTGAAAAATACATATATTTGAAAATTTTGAAATCATATTTCTAAATAACTTAGGAGTTAAAAAAAGCAACTAAACAGCAATAATATTACTGTGTACTAAAATGTGTGGGATGCTGTTAAATGATTAAAAGAGAAAAATTAGAGCTTTAATTGTTTATATTAGTAAAGAAAAAATATCCAAAAATCAATAAGCAAAGTATCCAAATTAAGAAGTTAGAAAAAAATCAATATGAATTTAGGAAGAAGATAGCAAAAGGAGAGAACAAATTATTAAAAATGGAAAATAAGTACAATAAGAACAAACCAATCTTAATTTAGATTTTTGAAGATAAATAAAACTGACAAAATTCTTAAAAGATTTCTCAAAAAAAAGAAAGAGAAGACGAAAACATCACTCTGCATAACTTCAGGCACCACAGTTATATTATATTCTATATAAATTATGCACTTTAGAATTGTGACCTGGGTCAAGGAATCTGTTCATGTAAAATAATAATAATGTTAATGACATCTTTTAAAATTATTCAAAAGAGCAGTATTAGAAAATGTACAGGTAAACAAATTAGGAATGCAAAGGAAAACAGCCATAGAGCAGAATATGTTAAAGGATAATAAAATAGTACTTTAAAAAAACTTTCCCTCAATAAATTTGAGATTCTTAAAGAATTAGACAAGTTCTTTGAAAAATTTAACTCATTAAATTTGGCTCAAAAAGGAATAGAAGGCCTGAGTAATCCTATAACTATTAAAGATAGAGAATAAAAATTCTAAATGTGCATATGAGGAAAACACTAGGCTCACATAATTTTGCAGGTAAGTTTTATCAATTAGGCAAAAGTTTAAAAATTTTAACAGTCTAAAGAAAAGAGACAAACTCAGCAACTCAATTTTGAGACTAATAAATCCTAAAATTAAGCACTCTCAATGTAATCATAGATGCAAAAACCCTTATCAAAACCTGAGTATAATGAATCTAGCTATACATATATCTAAATTTTTTAATTACATTTTATTGATTATACTATTACAGTTGTACTGATTTTCCCCCTTTGCCTCCCTCCAGCCAGCACCCTGTATCCCCTCAGGCAATTGCCACCCCATTGTTCATGCCCAAGGGTCATGCCTCATTTGGTTACCTCATTTCCTGTACTGTGCTTTACATCTCCATGGCTATTCTGTAACTACCTGTTTGTACATCTTTATCCCCTCACCTGTTTACCAATCCTCCCACACCCCCTCCCATCTGGCAACTATCAAAATGCTCTTTATATCCATGATTCTGTTTCTGTTCTTGTTTGCTTAATTTTGGTTTTTTAGATTCAATTGTTGATAGATATGTAATTTTTTGCTATTTTATTGTCCATAGTTTTATCTTTTCTTAAATGAGTCACTTTAGCATTTCATATAATAATGGTTTAGTGATGATGAACTCCTTTAGTTTTTTCTTGTCTGAGAAGCTCTTTATCTGCCCTTTGATTCTAAATGACAGCTTTGCTGGTAGAGCAGTCTTGGCTGTAGGTTCCTGCTTTTCATGACTTTGAATATTTCTTGCCAATCCCTTCTAGCCTGCAAAGTTTCTTTTGACAAATCAGCTGTAAGCCTTATGAGAACTGCCCTGTAGGTAGTAATTATCTACCTCTCTCTTGCTGCTTTTAAGATTCTCTCTTTATCTTTAACCTTTGGCATTTTAATTATGATGTGTCTTGGAGTGGGCCTCTTTGCATCTATCTTGTTCGGGACTCTCCATGCTTCTTAGAATTTCATTTCTATTTCCTTCACCAAATTAGGAATGTTTACTTTCATTATTTTTTCAAATAAATTTCCAATTTCTTGCTCTTTCTCTTCTCCTTCTGGCACCCCTCTGATATGATTGTTGGAACACTTGAAGTTGTGTTCCTTATCCTAGAGGCTTCTTATCCTATCCTCATTTTTTGGATTCTTTTTTCTTCTTATTTTCTGATTGGCGGTTTTTTTGCTTCCTTATGTTCCAAATCATTGATTTGATTCTTGGATTATCTACTCTACTATTGTTTCCCTGTAAGTTGTTCTTTATTTCAATTAGTGTATTCTTTGTTTACAACTGGATCTTTTTTACGTTGCTGAGGTCCTCACTAAGTTCCTTGAGCATCCTTATAACTAGTGTTTTGAACTCTGCATCTGACAGATTGTTTATCTCCATTTTGTTTAGATCTTTTTCTGGAGTTTTGACCTGTTCTTTCACTTGGGCCATGTTTTTTGTCTCATCATTTTGACAGCCTCCCTGTATTTGTTTCTATGTATTAGGTAGAGCTGCTTTGACTCCATGTCTTAGTAATGTGTTCTAATGTAGTAGGCTTCCTGTAGAGTCTAGTGCCACAGCCTCCCCTATCATCCAAAGTTGGTACTCAAGGTGTGCCCTTCATGTGAGCTGAGTACACTCTCCTTTTGTTGTTGAGCTTTGGTTGCTGTAGACAGATCAATTGGAGGGATTTACCTAGGCCAGGCAGCTGCAAGGACTAGCTGTGACCACTGACTGCCAATCTCCACCCTCTATGGAGTATCAACTATGCAAGATCAGGGTGGTGGTACTTCAGTGTGGTCTGTAGCTGTCCACTGGGTTTGCAGGTTCTGAGGTTTCCAAGGTGGTGCAGGCCAAGGTGAGCCTTCATTTGTGTTTTGCCTGCGGCCACCCTGTCTGAGCTATAAAACAATCTGAGGTGGCTGCAACTTGTGCTGGGCTAGAGATTCCAAGGCAAAGTCAGAATGTGAATCTAAGCTGGGTGCTGTTATTTCTGGGCGTGCAGCTCAGTGAGGCCAGTTGTTGCCTGCCTGAGTGGATCTAGGAAGTTGTGAAGCTTGAGCCAAGACCATCCATTCATTTGGAAAAGCAGTATTGGTATGTCCATAATTTGGGTGGAGCAGAGACTCTAGGGATCTCCAGGGTGGGTCAAACAGTGTTAGCCAGGTTGATGGGGATCATGACTTCTGGCCAAGATGGTGGCATAGGAGGCCATGGCTTGCCTCTTTGTACAACTACATAAAAATTATAACACAAATATAGAGTAATGATCACTCAGAATCATCAAATATTGAGTTAAATGGGAGTCTGACAACTCTGGAATTAAAGAAGCCACATCTGTACAGACTAGTAGGAGGAACGCAAACATGGAATGGGCTGGTTCCTCACCCATGTGTGGTGATTAAAAATTTTGGAGGGATATTTGGGAGTGAGGAGTCCTTGCCCCATACCGGGCACTCTAGCCCAGTGTTCCAGTGCCAGGAAGACCCCACAATTTCTGGCTACAAAAAGCAGTGGGGATTGAGTAGGTAGAAGAAGCTGCTGGAGTCCCAAACGGTTCCTCTTAAAGAATCCACACATGGACTTACCTACTCAGACTCACTCTCTCAGAGCTCCAGCATCAAGATAGCAACTTAAAAGGCACCGGTGGTGCACGGGGAGAAACTGAAGTGTCTGGCATCAGAGCAAGCAGAGGCCATTGTGCCTTTTCTAAACTGTCCCCCCACAGAGATGACAGACTGGTACCATGTCTGAGACTCCATCAACATGTCTACATTTTAATATATAAATTTGTCATGACCCTGTTGACTTTATTTCATAAATGAAAATTAGATTTAATATTACAAAAGGTAGAAAGATAATTTAACCCATTAATATTAAGATAAACTTATAATTTATGACAATTTGCTGGTAAGTTATTATGTAAAACAGCTTACAGAGTGTCTGACAGGTGAAAACTCAATAAACATTATTTCCTTCTCACTTCTCAAATGCTAATGAATCAGTATATCATTTTCTTTGGTTATAAAAAAGTTCTGAGAAACTTAATAAGAAAGAAAATGTACTAGAAAGATATGGGAAAGCTCAGAGCATCAAAGAACCTGACATTGAAAAAGGAGCTGCTGCTGGAATAATTAAAGTCCAACAGAATTTACATCATCTATGTCCTGTGAGAGAGAAACATTTGGATGAATGAGCAGGTTATGTCCTCTGCAGCTCCTTCCACTTCTGGAGCGTGGGGGTCTATCTCTTGATTCCCTGTCCCATCAACATTGCCTTCTGTGGGAGAGAGGTGATTCCTCCGAAGAAAATGGAGTGCAAGTAGGAGTTACGAAATGAATGTTGGGCAGACAAAAAAACAAAAACAAAATATACCCACTCTAACACGTTTAACTAGAAGGGGTCCTGATATGCAGCAGAACAAACAGGCTCCCATAAATCAGCTTTTCTGCCAGCAATGAGCTTGACCCTCCCTGATCAAGCTCTCGTCCTCCCATCTCAGACTAGTCCTTTCTCAGCCCTAGTGAAGCCAACAGACAGCTCTCATAAAGCTCCTTAGAGGTGACCAAGTAGGTATCAGGCCAGTTTCTGCAAAAGAAAATACTTTTACGGCTGCCTCCCTAATTCTGTTCTCGAACAGGATATTTACTTATTGCTGATAATACAATGACCCAATATTAGGACCTTGCTTTAAAATTGGACTGAAGCAAAAGTAATCAAGAAGCTCCTTTCAAATGAGACATTAATGATAAAGTGTTAAGAAGCTTTCTGCTCTCCCTCTAGTCACTCAAGGCAGGGCCTGCTTTTCTATCGTAGGCCCTGCACCTGGCTGCGGGTGAGAGAATTCAACAGTGTTATCACTGCCACTTGTCTGCAAAGATCAAGCTGGCTTTATTCAGGGGGTGTAGCACATTTGCAGGCACATCAGTGCTCTTTAGTTATGACACTATTACAAATTAGAGGTCATATTTCATCTGAAAGTGGCCTAATGGCTTTAAAAACACACCCACACAATATCCATAAACTCTCTCTTACCACTAACTGTATATAACTGATATCATATACTGTGACTGCACCTCCAGAATATTTTCTGCATCCAGATGCTACCCGACTGCCTGAGTTGTGGGCCAGGCAGTAGTAGTGCCACAGCCTCTCATTTGTTTCCCTCATCGTCCCCCACCTGTCCTCCGTGTTGCTGCCAGAATAACATTCATAAAACGGACCTCTGCCCATGGCACTTCCTGCCTGGCACTTACCCACGTTCCCCTTTACTTCCGTTGTATTCCTTAATTTACAAAACAGAGTCTTTTGTGATCTGACCCTGACCAACCTGTCTACTCTTCCTTCACTCTCCTACACTTCAGCAACACTATCCTCTCATCTTGATTTGTATACCGTTTCTTGTCTACATGGAAAAAACTACATCTCATCTCAATGCCAACTTCCCCTGAGAAGCTTCCCTTGACTTTCCAGATGGCTCTCGAGTGAGGACGATCCCCAGTAATTCCTGCCTCCTGATGCCCAGGCCTTTCCGTAACACCCTCCCCTTGAGTTCAGGCAGATCCAGTGGTGACTGGTATCTAACCCATAGAATACAGTGAAGGTGATGGGATGTCATTCTTTTTTAGGTTACATTAAATGGCAAAGGTGAAGGGATATTATAGGCATGGTTATCTTACTAATATAAAACTCTTATTAGACTGGAGAGAGAGAGAGAGGGGAAGAGGTGGGGGTGGGGGAGAGAGATCTTCATGCTAAGACAAAGCACCCAACTGTGTTATAAACTGCCTATAGAGAAGGCTACATGGCAGGAAGCTATGGGTCTGTCTGAGGTGGCCTTCAACCAACGGCTAACAAGGAATTGGGGCCGACAGCCACACAACCACAAGGAAATAAATTCTGCCAAAAGCCTGAGGAATCTCAGAATTTTAAAAATCTCAGGATTTTCCCCCAGTTGAGCTTCTAGTAAGACTATAGCCCTGAAGGACACCTAGATTACAACCAATGAGGCCCTGAAGCAGAGAATCCTGCTAAGATGAGCTTGTGTTCCTCACCAATGGCAACTATAAGGTAATAAAGAATTATTATTTTAGGTTACTATATTAGTGGCTATTGATCACACAGCATAGGTAATGAATACATGGACAACCCAAGATATTTTTCATGGGGGTCCTATCGCACTTTTCACATACCTCCATCAAACAACTTAAACTTTATACACAAATAAATTGTTTCCCAATAGATTTTTTAAATTAAGAGCACATACTATGTCTTCTTAATTGTGCATATCCAGTATGTAGCACAGGATGTACTTGGTAATTCTTAACTGCAACAAGTAAAATAAATAACCAAAAGGACAAGAGCAAATGTGAAAAAGTGGAAGACTATTAGATAATCTCTGGTCATCTGGCAGGCAGTTCACTTACAATCTAATAATCTATGAGCCTGTGTTTGAAAAAATTTAGTATGAGAAAATTAAATAGAGCTCTCATGTATTAAGTGCCTATTATTGTACTTGATGCTGACCTGATAGATTTGAGAAATTCAGCTGAAAAAAATCCTTTACAAATTTGTGTGTAGTGTATGTGGAAACATGTGAACTGTATGCAATGAATTGTGTTAGATGAATTTGTACCTCTTTGGACAAATATTGTCAAAGGTGGTTAGAACGGTCAGCTCTGCAAAATTAAATGAGTTGTTCTAGAGATGGCTATGCTGAGACCGAAGGCCTTCCTGTTGGAAAGATAATTAAATGGATTCTAATATCGGGTTGGATAATCTCTGTGATCCCTTCTACTTCTAAGATTCCATGTTACTTAAAATTGCCGTTTGGAAATCATTATTTTGTGGCAGGTTATCAAGAATTACAGCTAACAACATGGTATTTATATCTATATTATAAAAATTATTGGAAAGCTAAGTCTTCAGTATATTTTCACGAGTGCTGGATGACTACATGCCTTTAAATAAAGTGTCTGTCCATAAAACCTAATACGCAGAGCCCCAGGGAAAGTTTTAAGGAACTGGGGAGTTCTGTATGTCCTGCAATGACTCCCGAAGCCACAAGGTGGCAGAAGCTGGCACCGTGTTTCTAATTCATAAACCTTCAAAACAGGAATTATATATTCCAAGGCAGCTTTAATTAAGACTTCAGATTCTCCCATCTGTTTCCATTGTGCCAGGTGCAAAGATTGGATGGAGGAACTGAAATGTATATTTGGAGGTTCTTGGAAAGGGAAGCGACAGGATATAAAATCATGTATATTTAAAGAAAAACTATTCATGGATACAACTACCAATTTGCATGTGACCCCCAAATTACCATAACCCATCCTGATCATTCTCTTTCCCAGTCATTCCTGTAACATTGATCTTCCCACACGTAGACTGGTGCCAATTCACAAATACACAAGACCCATTTAGATCCCTATGTCATTTAAAAACAAAAATTATTTGACTTCTTAATAGGGTTTTAAAATTCAAAGATGCATACACTTGTGTTTATTTTCCTACATTACCACAGGTCACAGCCACAAAGAAATGTTATTTCAGTGATATAAACAAGAGTTGGAGGATTTTTCTCATTCTTCAAGCTTATAGTTTAGCAACCTCTATTGTGTGACACACTTCCATTAAACTTCTTGGTTTTCTCTGAAAAAAATGAAGTTTTCTCCAGTGTTCATGAACTCATTGATAGAATGTGAACTGGAATATTCTACAAGTTCTTCTACAAGTTCCTTCTTTCTGCAGATATTTAAAGTTCTGTCACATCAGTCAACCATATAGTAAGCAGAAGGTATGTGGTACCTTTTTTGGGGGGGATCCAATAGAGAATGAGAACCGGGCTGGAGTAACCATTGTATCTCCAAGGCCTCGACAGTGCCAGGCACATCATAGACAAAGAGTGTTGATTAAATAATAAATTGTATATGTATACTTATCAAACTGAAGGAATTTGTATCTAGAGTCCCTGGAGAGCCCACAATCTTGACCTGCAAATAGTACTTACTCAGTAAATATAGTTGAGTTAACAACAAAGAGACCTATATACACCCATAAATTTGTATTTCTATAAGGAAGTTGATACAAAAGCTCAGTAAATCAAGATGCATTTACTTATTTTTATTGAGCAACCAATGTGTTTGACTCTGCGAATAACCCCCAAGAAGTTCAAGTCAACCCCTAAAGAGTTCATTGTGGCAGAGATAAAACAGAGGAGGTAATAAGTAATCCATCTAAAGCAGATATTGCTTTAACTAATGTAGGGGTCATTTTATATTTATTTTTAATTTTTTTAAGTAATGCATGCAAAGGCATGCATTTAGATATCCATAAAAACTGTCTAGACACTGGTGGGGGGCTGAGATGGGAGTAAAAGACAGAAAACTGTACTTGAACAATAATTAAATAAAAATCTAAAAATTTTTAAAAACTGTCTAGAAAACTTAGAATCTCTCATCCTAGCCCATTCTCTTCAATTCCTGACATTCTTCTAGGAATTTAAACTATTTACCCTTTATATTTTTTCTAAGTTACTTCTGAACTACTGTAGAATATGAATGTACCTCTAAATTTTGATTTGTCAATTTTAATACCTAGTGAATACCTTATATGGAAAATGAGGATTGAAGCCACTTACATTAACCTCCGACTCTCATTTCTCCTTTAGAGGTTTGATATTTGTAATATTCTGTTTGTCATTTTATCAGTTTTCTCTGTAACTTTAAATGATTTCTTAAAAATTGATTTATAATTTCTAAACTTTCCAATAGGCTCTCTCAACTACATGCTTTGTAAAGGGTAAATAACAGCCAGTGTTCTCTTTCAACATCCTCTCTTCCATCGGCTAAGCTTTATTTCTGTATTTTCAAGATTGTTGATATTTATATTTTGTCATTCAACCCTAACAATGCCTTCTTTATTTTGTCATAGGTTATGTCTAAAAGTTGAACATTGATAAATGGCTTTCAAAGTATAGTTATTATGTAAATAGCTGTTCAGTGCAAAGCTAGGTAATAGGCTATTACCTGGCTTGGTAATATGTAATTTTTCTCTACAGAACCCACATCAAGAGTCTGGGATCACTCAGGAGAGAATGTTTCTCATATTAGGTCAAATAATTTTTCCCCTCACACACCATGCATTTAAAAATGCATCAAAATTTGTGTTCTACTTCTACTGTCTCAATAGACCCATTGAGACACAAGACCTGTTTAGATACCTATGTCATTTAAAAAACAAAAATGGTTTGACCTCTTAATAGGGTTTTAAAATTCAAAGGTGCACACACTTGTGTTTATTTTCCTACATTACCACAGGTCACAGCCACAAATAAAGGTTATTTCAGTGATACAAACAAGAGTTGGAGGATTTTTCTCATTCTTCAAGCTTATAGTTTAGCAATCTCTATTGTGTGACACACTTCCATTAAACTTCTTTATTTTCTCTGAAAAAAATGAAGTTTTCTCCAGTGTTCATGAATTCATTGATAGAATGTGAACTGGAATATTATACAAGTTCCTTCTTTCTGCAGATATTTAAAGTTCTGTCACATCAGTCAGCCAGATAGTAAGCAGAAGGTATGTGGTAAATTTACCCTACAGTTCAACTGTAAAATGCATTTCTCCCCTATACCCCTATCCCAGAGTTTCTGCCTTTGACTTTTTCTTATAATATTTGCTTTTGTCATCATATTCTTAGTTATTTATAGACTCTTAATTGTATAATTTATTCTATCAAGTCACTGTTTTGCTAAGCTACTTTCAGAAGCATCTAAACATTTTCTTAATCTGAACAGCTCCCCAGGCCGTTTGCACACCTGTTGTCTGGGGACATCCCATCACCAGCTCTTCCTTGTTCTTCTGAGTTGATGCCACTGCTTCCTACATCTGTGGCCTCCTCCTCCTGGTTCACTCCCTCACCGAGACCAGTACTCCACGAAGCTTCAAATGCAGGAGTACACATCATGCAAACTTTTCAAGTGCTCATACTATTGGAAATATCTTTAATTTACTCTCATACTCGATTGATAGTTTGGCTAGGTATAGAATTCTAGATTGAGAGAAATCTCCCTCGGCATTGTGAAAGCGTTTTTTAAATTATCTGCTAGAGAGTGGAGGTCATTCAGTAGTAGGACAATTAACAACAGTCCAAAAATTTCCTTGCTTTTTTAGAAGGTCATTTTTATTTCTGACATTTTATCAGTGTATGGTGGTTACACATCTCTGAAAATCTAGACATTAAAATGAAACACTAACATTATAAATTTGAGTGGTATAGGGCGCGGGGAGGGCAACGTAATTGCACTTAAGCTAGGCTGAACCTTTAGACCACCAGGAGAGACTTGTCTAGTTACTACTTCATGTCTGTAAATAAAAAGAGAATTGGGGAATCATGAATGGATCCTTTGCAAGTTCATTTAATTGGTGCTAACACCAAGAAAACCCATCACTTTGCCCTAATTGATTAGCTTTTGTGAATTAAAAAATTCCTTAAAACAATATGTTCTCTAATATACATGTAGACAAAGTCCAGATAGAGCTCTCATTCGAGGGAAAAATGGAAGGTGGATAGAGGACCGGAAACACATATTTTTTTAAACTGGAATTACTTTGAAGGAAAATATACTACATAGAATATCAAGCAACCAAGTTATCTACAGTGAAGACTAAAAATGTTATAAAACACCAGATACTAAATTTAATCCAATAGAGAAAAATATAATTATAAGGGAATGGTTGTATGTGGGGCCATTGCCAGTATAAATAAGTGATTTTTAAAATCTTGGCACTAAATTTTTTTCAGTTAGAACAGATACTAACTCAGTGCAGGTTTAATTCTGCAAAAATAAGTTATGAGGTATTTATTGTGTACCAGACAGTGTACCTGAAATGTTCACGTACAGTCTTTAGTGGAACCTCATGAGAAGTTTGTGGACTGCCAAGGTGATCTCTATCTTACACATACAATAACCAGGGTGTTGCTCAGAAACTCTAAGAATGGGCCTGATGTCACACAGTGGTGACGGAGAGTTGGGCTTTCTGCACTGACCACACTGCCTTCAGGTTTAAGCCCCACAGGTTTGCTGACACAGATTTCTATAATGAAACCTTGAAGTTCTAGTTCTTTGTAAGGAAGCCAAATCACTATGAATATATGATGAAAATTATCCTCACAATATCTTTATCATGTCAAACACTATGATCTCCATTCCAACTGGAGAATTGGTGGCCTTGCTATATAAAAAGGAGAGTAATAATAATGAACTCAATAAAACTCTTAAAAAACATGTATTGAATGTTCACTATATGACACGCACAACTCTCCTCTCACACAGGTACTGACTCACTCAGTGCTCCTGACTTTGTGAAGCCGGTATCATTGTCATCTTTGTCTTTCAACTGTGATTCCTGTGAATTTCTCATGTGGAGTTGATTACATTGCACAGTCCATCAATTTTCTTATTCAGGTAACTAATCTTATGGGAATACGATTAAATGGAACAAATATATCCAGATAATAATTTCATTTATTATGATTAAGTGGAATGAATTGACTAAATAAGAATCAACCTCTAAGAATGAAAAATAACAAACCAGGCACCAAATATTCAAGTCAGCAGAGCTATTGAGAAGTTAGGTGGCAGTAAGCAATATAATATAAGCAATCACTAGTCAGGTAAGAACGTAATATGAGTATATCAGCACATGTATAGTTTCAGTTTCTACTCTTTAAGACCATAATATTAAGTCTGTTATTGTTGAAGTTGTTGCGTTATAAGTTTAGGTGCTGACTATGATTTAAATAAATGTAATGAATAAATCAAATATCTCTAATATAGTATCAAGTTAACATTACAAATGCCTGCTCTAGCATAGAGTTTTAAATTTTTAATTATTGAAATGATTTAAACACATTAAAATATAGAAAAAAGCATAAAAGAAAAATATGTTATCAGTGGTCATTTCACTACCAGCTTTCTGGAGTTCCTTTGACAGTTAAAAACTATTGTGATAATTCCACTGCTGGTTCTGGATTATTTCTTTTTTGATTATTTTTTCATTTGCATTTTTCTTCTTACTTATTTTTTTCTAACAGATACGCATACAAAATTTATGTCTGGAATGTTTTCTACATTTTTTTAACTTAAGAATTCAACCAAATCAAAAATACATACAGGTTTAATAGAAAGTAATTCTTTCCACTTGACTTAGATGCTTCCATTGCTATAGACTTTTATTTTCAATACTACTGGCAATTAGGATAATTAATTTCTGCAGATAAGGAAGGTTAAATATGAAAATCAGTAAGCAAACTTTTTAAGAGCACCATGCTTATTTTCTCAAGCTCTAACCTTAACTTTGCTAGTTTTTTGTAAATGAATCATTTTGCTATGTTACCTAGGAACCAAATAAACATCTTTGCTGACAAACCTCCATTACCTTGCAAAACATTTAACATAAGAATAACGTGGGAAAGTTTCCAAACACAACAATTATGTCTTTTAATAAGCATCATCAGTGTATGCGTCAAAAAAAATCAGGAGAACTGTAATTAAAACCTCATTAGAAGCATCTTAATCCTATCACTACTTCAGTGGATTTCAACCCATTCAAGAACTGAGGAGTTTCTCCTTAGTCTAAAATTTATTGTCAATATAAAATCAAGCAAATTCTAGGAAGAGTCCATTTTCTGTTTCTATTCAATATGAAAAAAACAAAATACTGAGACATGTTCATAATATAGAAAATAAAACATATTATTTGAAAATTTCTATGTATTATAAGTATTAACTTCTAATGGATTTTGACCTAGTATGATGCTATAATTTTTTATTTATTTTTAGATTGTTTAAATATTTTGAGCAATGCATAAAATCCCATTTAATGAGCTACTTCTAATTTACACTAAAATTGTTTTAAAAATCAACAAAGAAAGTGGACAGCCACACACAAGAAAACGAAACTAGATCACCGTCTTGCATGCAAAAATTAACTGAAAATGGATTTAATACTTGAATGTAAGATCTGCAACCAGAAAACATATAGAAGAAAAATAGGTGCTAAGCTTTTATCTTGATGTTTTTGTCAATTTGATTTCAATGGCAAGGGAAACAAATACAAAAATGAACAAATGGGACTACATCACTAAAGGCTTCTGCATAGCATAGAAACCAACAAAACAATAAGGCAACCACCCAAATAGGAGTAGATATTTGTGAGTTATATTTCTGGTAAGGGGTTAATATCTAAAATATAGGGTCCAGCACAAATAGCATCACTTTTTAATTCAAAATCATTAACTATAAAATCATAAGCATGTAATTCTGTAACATAACAATATCACACTCAAGCATATCACATGACATTTTAGGTAAAATGTTTGAATTAAAACTTTGTATTATTACACCCATATTATTACTCTACCAACTACAGTCAAACAGAACTTACTTCTGCCAGACCCTGTATAAAAAGAAGTCATACAACTCAATATCCAAAAAATAATAATAAATAAACAACCTGATTAAACAATGGACAGTGGAAATTAATAGACATTTTTCAAGGAAGACATACAGATGGCCAATAAGGCTATAAAAAGATGTTCAACTTCTCCAATTATTAGCAAAATGCAAATTAAAGCCACAATAAGATATTATTTTATATCTATTAAGTCTATTATCAAAAAGACAACAAATTACAAGTGTTGGTGAGAATGTGGAGAAAAAGTCACCCTCATACATTGTCGGTGAGTTTGGAAATTGGTGCAGCCGCGAAGGAAAACAATTTAGAGGTTCCTCAAAAAATCACGTATAGCAATACCACATGATCCAGCAATGCCTCCTCTGGTAATTTATCCAAAGAATATAAAAATATTATTTGAAAAAGATGTATTTGCCCCTTTGTCCATTGCAACCTTATTTACAGTAGCCAAAATATAGAAACAATCTAAGTGTCCATCAGCAGAAAATAAAGAAAATGTGGTACACACAAACACACACACACATAGTGGAATAGTACTCAACCACAAAAAAGTTTGAACGTTGCCATTTGCAACAACATACATGGACCTTGAGGGTATCATGCTAAATGAAAGAAGTGCTGCCGAAAAAAACCCCAAAACCATTGAATTTTACTCATATGTAAAATCTAAAACAGCAAAAAAAAAAAAAAGAACAAACAACACAAAAGACAGTCGTGGCTACAGACAACAAATTGGTGGTTACAAGAGGAGAAAGGGGTGGAGAAACATGGGCAAAGGGGGTCAAATTTATGGCGATGGATAAAAATGATAACTTTGGTGGTGAGCACACTACAGTGTATATGGATAAATTGTAATGTTCTATGCCTGAAACCTATATAATGTTACTACCAATGTTACCTAACATTTTTAAAAATCAACAAATAAATTGGCTGTAGAGAAAAAAATACTCCAATCTTACCACACACCACAGCACAAGGAAATAAATAGCCAAATAAGGGTCAGTGTTTTGCTTTGTTGATGAGACCCCTGGACAAAGAGCCACGTCTAAAACACAGCAGACCTTCTACTAGGAGTGGTGGGACATTCACAATGTGAATAAAAGACCCTATTCCTGTCCCAAGACGTCCACATACGCCATGAAGATCAAATGCAGAATGACATTTCTATGCTAGATTCTTTTATGTGTACAATATCCTTTTGCCTTGCCTATAGTTCAAGCATCTTTTCATTTAACTTTACTCAGAAGACCCAAGGATCTGTATAACCTAAAAGCAAATCAAGCGACAGTCGTACTTCTTCAGGGTCTGCTCTTCTGCAAACTGATGAGGCCTCAACACAGTAGGAAAGGCTGGCTGACAGTGTGACCAGAGCCTCGCCACTGTCCCTAGGACAAAGCTCAGGCACGTGCTCTCAGAAGCCAAGTCCAGGGTCATCTTTAGCGTTGAAAGGCTTTCTTCTTCTGTTCCAGCAAAAATGTCTCATTTGTCTCTTGAGTTGCCGAGAACTCGGAGGGGAGTTGCCAGCCATCCCTTACTGCTATTCTTATAACAAGGAAAAACATCTTCTGATTCTCAATTTCCCAAATTCCCCTGAAATATTTTCAACATTTTATGTTTTATTCCTTTACCATTCAGCCCTTCCTGGTGAGAAAGACTGAAACACAGATCTGTGATTTGCACATCTCTCGTAGCTTAGACGTCTGTGTCTGATCCCATCTCAGAGATTTAGGACCCAGATACTCCTGACTCCCAACTCTCAACCAGAAACAACTGTAAAAGCTGACTTTCAAACTGTACGTATGGCCTGTTGGAGCACCCTGTCAGCCCTTTCTCTCCTGCTGTGGTCAAACACTGCATCATAAGCACCACCATGCTCTGGGGACACATGAGGAAAATAGCCTGGCTGACAAACACATGCTCAACTTATTCCGTGAAGGTATGGAGTCCCAATAGAAGCAGGACCTGGGAGAGAAGTACCATAAATATAGTTTGGACGGCCAAGTCATGAATTACTAAGAGGCTACAGATCCTATTGTATGAGCTCAACTAAACCTTTAAAAGCCATCAATACCAAAGCACCCACCCAAACAAGAAACATCTCTTCCATCCCTCACAATTTTCCCAAGTGCCTGCAGGGGGAAAACTAAAAGTGCCGTCTAACAACACGATACCTCTCACTGACCATGGTTTGGTTTGGTGTGAGTGTGAGTGTGTGTGTGCACATGTGTGTGTTGATGGCTTAGGGAGGGTGAGGCAGAGGGCTACTTCCTTAGAAGGTTTGCAATGGAAAGGAAGGCAGCTATTTTTTAAAATGATAGGTACCAAATTTATTTAAATTTAGAATGTATACTTTGTAATTAGTTCAGTAACCTGTGTTTCCAGAAATATAATGGTTTAGAAAAACCTATCCCTGGCTACTAGAAAAGCAGAAAAGGAAAGAAAATCTCATAACAGATGTGAGATAAAGGAAAGGAGGAGAGAGAGAAAAGTAGTCAAAAAGTAAAAAGTGGATGTCAGGTGCTACAAAGAAAGAAAATTATAGGCCAATAACCCTGATGAACACACATGCTAAAATAAAATCCTTAATGAAATATTAGCAAACCAAACACAGCAATGCATCAAACAAAACCATATACTGTGATCAAGTGAGATTTATTCTGGGAATGCATGGTTGATACAACATTCACAATAATTATGATTCAACATATAAATGAAATGAAGGATAAAAACCACATGATCATACCAATAGATGCAGAAAAAGCTTTTGATAAAATCTAGCACCCATTCGTGATAAAAACTGTCAGCAAAATGGGAATGGAGGGAACATACCCAAACATAACAAAGGCCACATATAGCAATCCCACTGCCAGTATCATACCGAACAGGCAAAAACTACAAGTGTTCCCTTTAAGATCAGGAACAAGACAGGATGTCTGCTTTCACCTCTCTTATTCAACATAGTACTGGCAGTCCTAGCCACAGCAATCAGACAAGAAGAAGAAATAAAAGGCATGCAAATTGGAAAGGAAGTAGTAAAACTGTCTTTATTTGCAGATGATATGATACCTTACATAGAGAATCCCAAAGATTCCACTAAGAAACTACTAAATCTAATAAATGAATTTAGCAAAGTAGCAGGATACAAAATTAATATCCAGAACTCAGTTGCATTTTGATATGCCAATAATGAACTAACAGAAAGGGAAATTTAAAAAAAGTCCCAGTCACAGATGCTTTAGAAAGAATAAATACCTAGGGATAAATCTAACCAAGGATGTAAAAGACCTATTCTTGGACAAATATAAGACACTAAATAAAGAAATTGAAGAAGATACAAATAACTGGAAGCATATACTGTGTTCATGGATAGGAAGAATTAACGTCATTAAAATATCCATACTACCCAAAGAATTCTATAGATTCAACACAATTCCTATCAAGATTCCAATGATTTATTTCACAGAACTAGAACAAATATTTAAAAAATTTATTTGGAACCATAAAAGGCCCCACATAGCAATAGCAATCCCGAAAGAGAAGAACAGAGTTGGACTAATCATGCTATCTAATATCAAACTATACTACAAGGGCATAATAATCAAAACAGCATGGTACTGGCATAAAAAAAGACATACAGATCACTGGATAGAACCCACACCTTTATATTCAATTAATATTTGATAGAGGAAGCAATGTGCTACATACAATGTGCTAAAGATAGTTTATTCAATAAATGGTGTTGGGAAAACTGGACAGATAAATGCAGAAAAATGAAACTGGACCACCTTCTTACACCACACACAAGAATAAATTCAAAATGTATCAAATAATTAAATGTTAGTCCAGAAACCATAGCAATGTAGAAGAAAACATAGGCAGCAAAATCTCGAATATTGCTTGGAGCAATTTTTTATTGGCAAGGGAAACAAAACAAAAAATAAATGGGACTACATCAAACTAAAAAGTTTTTGCTCAACAAAGGAAATCATCCACAAAATAAAAACACAACCCACAGAATGGGAGAACATATTCACTGATATATCTGATAAGGGGTTAATACTCAAAATTTATCAAGTATATACAAAACTCAACACCAAAAAACCAAACAACCCAATTAAAAAATTGTCAAAGCACCTGAAAAGACTCTTCTCTAAATAGGACATACTGATGGCCAATAGTCATATAAAAAGATGTTCAATATCACTAATCATCAGAGAAATGCAAATTAAAACCATAATGAGATACCATCTCACACCTGTCAGAATGGCTCTCATCAATAAATCAACAAACAAGTGCTGGTGAAGATTCCTACATTTACACTGTTTCTGGGAACGCAGACTGGTGCAGCCACTGTGGAAAGCAGTATGGAGATACCTCAAAAAATTAAAAGTGGATCTGCCTTTTGACCCAGCAATCCCACTTCTGGGAATATATCTGAACAAACCCAAAACACTAATTTGAAAGAACATAAGCACTCCTATGTTAATTGCAGCATTATTTACAATCACCAAGATATGGAACCAGCCCAAGTGTCCACCAATAGATAAGTGGGTAAAACAGTTATGGGACATTTACACATTAGAATTCTACTTGGCCATAAAAAAGAAGAAAATTTTATATCTTGTAACAGTAGGGGTGGACCTGGAGAACATGATGCTAGTCAAAATAAACTAGTCAGAGAAAAACAAATACCATATATGATTTCACTCCTATGTGGAATCTAATGGACAAACTGAACTAAGAAGCAAAACAGAAACAGCCTCATCTATGGAGAGCAGATGACAGCTACTGGTGGGGGGAATTTAGGGGGTGGAGGATTTGAACAAAAAGGAAAAAGGACTCACGGACATGGGCAACAGTGTGGTGATTGCTGCAGGGAGAGGGGTATGAAAGGACTGGGTGGTAATGGAAAATAAATAGTAAAGATTAAATTAAAAAAGGTAGATGTCAGGGATAGGGAATGAAAATATGAAGAAACCATTTGTCTCTATTATAAAAGATATTATTAATGATCATAAGAAATAAAGTCACTCTTGCTTCTTTTTGAATGTGTATCCCTCTTTGTTCTAATTACATCCTGGATTTTTGTACTCTTGGACTGTCAGGGAGTCCACTCCCCTCCCTCAGATATTTAGTTTAGAATCTGTCTGCATCAAAGGGTGTGCTTTAATTTCCATAGCTTTCAAATAGACTAGGTTGTTGCTTCTAAAATCCTTTAAGAATATATTAGCTCCCTACTTGCATTAATTTTCTACAAAGTATTAAAAAGCACTATGGGCATTTTTATCATTAATGTTGCCAGGAGAGTTAATTTGTGACCAGAACCTGCTAATATGTTTGAGGTTTCTTCAGCTAAGCACAATACAAACAGTTTTCATTGTATATTATTTCCCTGTGTCACTTCAAGTTTGTTACCTGTTTAAATGTTAAATGAGGTTTCAGGAGCTGGGTACTTTGTACAGCTTTGTAAAACATAAACAAATGTGAAGTTATTAGCAAGCAAGAGACACAGAGAGCAAGAGTGAGAGACTGACTTTTTTTTCCCTCCTGTTCTTCATTTGAACCTCTATAAAAATATCAGTTCCAAATCAATAAGAAAATCCTGGGTTAAAATTTTTTTACACCTAATATAAATAAACATACACTATAGTCTCATGCACTGTTTTTTTTTTATCAAATCCTTAATATTTCTTTGGTCCTGAATGATGAGTTTTGTTCACACTACAAAACTTAGAGAAATTTATGGTTCATTTATAACCACAGTCCTTACAGTTTAAGTATGACAACAACTTGTTTTCATTTTTCATCTTTTCAAAGTTTCCAAGACAACTGGATTTATCCTCCGGAATAATTTCACACATTTTCTTCAATTAAGTCAGTTATATCAATGTGAAAAATAACATTTTAAAATACTTGCCTCTTTCATGAATCGATAAACATCTAGTCTTTGTCGACAGGAGTAAAACTCTACTTCAAATTCCTATGTTACAGAAAGGCATCTAGCTCTTGAAGCTACACCACATACTTAAGCACTGAAGATTATGTATGGCTCACTTCAAATTCAAGAGATAAAAATGCGTGAATAATTATGTCTTAGAATGTTATGGTTCAAAAATGCTAAACACAGCTATTCCAACTTGATTACAAGTTAGCAGCATTCTTTGGGTATAGATGCTCGATATGAATATTCAGTGGGATACCTGGTTTTAACAGTGCCTGAATTGGTACCATCCTCACGGATGCCATACGTACTATTGCATAATCCATCACTGTTGCCCAGGGGCATTTCCCTAGGTCTTTAACTGAGAATGAGCTGAGCTGATCTGCTCTCCTGTAGTCTTGCCACCCAATTCTCTGATCAATCAACAGTCCCAGAAAGATTAATCTTAAAACCAAGCTGTTAGCGAAAATATATCAAGAAACCCTATGGTAGTGTAACTTATTGAATCATGAATTCTCACGAATATAATCTACCAGGTAGCAATTATTTATTGAATGCCAGCTATATACAAAGTAGTATTTTGTTGTAGGTTATTGATAAGAAAAACAGAAAAACTCTGAGATGTTCTAAATTAATTTATAGTGTTTGGAGAGTAAGAGAAAGAGAACTGTTAGTCTGATAATGACTGCTGACCAGCGAACAAAAGATTTCTCATGTTTCTGTTTTACCTGTGGGTCTTCAGAAGCCCTTCCCCACTCCTTTGTTTACACCTGGGCTTTGGGAACTGCTGCCCCAGGCAAGCCACCTGAGAGGATACATCTTTATTTGGACGGCTTCCTCAGGGCTGGCCCCTTCACCTATAGCTCACGTGAGTACTTTCAGACTCCCTCTTTCTCCTCCCTCCCCCCGGACTTGATGTACAAAACACTCGCAAAACTCTGGGTTGCAGTCTTGCCTACCTCATGCTCGTGCTGCTGGTTTAGACCGCAGGCCCCAAGATCGATTGTTGGCTAGGATTCTTTCAGCTCAATAAAACCTTACTTACAAAAAGCCTTTCCACTGTGGAAGTTAAACATTTTTAGTTTAACACTATAAAATATGATAGCTCCCACTATGTATTCAGTACCTACTCTGTGCAGGACGCTGTACTGCACCACCCGCTTCTGTATGTGAGTGTGGGCTGGCTTGAATGCCAGGCTAGAAAATGTAGAAGTAATCCTGGAGGCAGTTGGAAATTTGTAAAGGATTTTAGGAGGTTAGGAAAAATTACGTGTGTTCTGAGAACAGAGAAAGGGAAGGTTAATCTGGCAGCAATGTGCATGGACATTTAAGAGAGCTCAGGATTAGCAGGAAGGGGACACCGGGTGGTGAACAAGAAGGGACTAACCTCAGCCAGGGTTGAAGGTGAGAGGAGGGTTGGCTTGAGAACCTCTGAGATACATTGGAGGCTCTGATGAAAAGCTAGTCTCAGAGGCTGTGAGGGGAAGTGAACACTAAAGCTGAAATTCCACTTGAGGGAATTTATTTCATAAATTTATTTGTACACTTGTGAAGGGATAGGTTTGTGTTAGTCAGGAAACAATAGACGGTGCTCTACTAACCACAGAATCTCCAGGGCCTAATACAGTGACATTTTATTTCTCAGTTGCAGCAGAGTCGAAAGACAGTGGGACTGCCCTCCTTCCTCTTGTAACCGACTGTCTGGAACTCATGATTTCCCAGGGGTTTTTACAGAAGAGGGTACTGCAGGGCTATAGAGAATGCTTTTAAGGGTCAGGCCTGGAAATGACTTATATTAACTCCATCTTTACCTCTTTGGCCATAACCCAGACACATAGTCCTATTCCAACTGCACACAAGTCTGGAAACTTTGAAGTGCACGTGTATTCAGTGACCACTGAGGTCATGAGAGTTAGTAATAAAAGCAAAAGGTTAGAACAACCCAAATATTCATCAGCTGAGTATTAGTTAAACAAGTTATGCTACATCCATGCAATGGAAAGAGCTAAAAGTAAGTGCTGATACAGGAAGATCTTAAAGATGTGTGTATGATTAAGCAAAAAAAAAAAAATTGAGGTGCAGACAAGTACGTATAAATGAAATAACCTTTCATGTGAAAAGGAACCAATCTGAGACATTTGACTGAACCCCAGAGAAACTCTGAAGGTGCATGACAAATTGATGACAATGTTCACTGTTTTGGGGGAGCGGTTGAATGAGGCAGAATACCCTTCAAGGCAGCCGAGGCTTATTTTTCACCTTATTTTAGCTGGAACAAATGGTCTAGATATTTTACCTTTCAAAAAATTAGTGTTTATTTCCCAAGCACAACTGCAAAGTAACAAACTCCTAGACAAACCAAGGATAGAATGCCAGCAGAGAGGTGAGTTTGTGTGAAACATTCCCGAGCATTTACCGTGGACGCTGCAGCTGATTTGTATTCTGAGACTTCTTAATGGCGGGCAAACAAAACTACATGCTGATTATTTTTCCTTGAATTGTTTCTTCCCCAAAGCCTAACTTATATTTAGCTTGAGATTTCCTATTAATGCTTTAAAGAAGAAGTCACAGCAGCTGTTTGCTGTTTACAGCTCAGTGCACTAGAATTGGGTTCACTGTAGATTCTAGACTTTGGCCACTGAAGGGAGACAGAGAAAACCTCAAGCGCCACCTGAGTAGGTTTTTCATTTCATGGGAATCCCAGTGTATTTCTGGAAATGAAATGACCTCATTTAGCCCATCTTGTCTGAATCTTAGCTTCCCTACCTCTAAAATTGGGATTGGGTGTTTGCCTAACGGGGTCTCATCTGCCAGTGATTTGCACACCAGTAAATGTTAAACATCCATTTTATTTCCAGGGAGCTTTCCTTGATGTCTTTCATGAGTGTAGGACCTCCTGTGAACCTGCCTCCCTTGTGCCCCTGATCCAGTACTTAGAGGTTCATTTTTCCTCTCCTCTTCTCGTATGCAGTGCCTTCCATGCTTCCATAGTACATGCGTCCACTGCAGAAGTCAGGCATGGAGCTTACTAGTTCATTATTAGATTAAATGAGTAACTATAAGCATTCTTGACTCTCCCTCTGTTGCACACTCTCTCCCCTTGGTCAGCACTAACCCCTAGAGCTCCTCAGGGCAGAAGAACATCAAGGAGATTAGTCAGTCAATGGTCTGGGAGAGCAGGCTAGCAATAGTTGTCTTTTAGGTTGGCCATACCTTATTTTACTGATTAGAAGTATGATATAACCAAGTGTGTAATTTGCACTGAGGTCAAGTTGGATTGGGCCTGTTTTTTTCAATAATAAAGTATTTGCAAGCAAATATTGGATATTTACTATGTGTTACACATAGTTTCTGGTAGTTTATATTTAATCCCTTCAAAAACCCCATGCGATCAATTCTGCTATTGTTCTCTAGTTACAGATGAGGTAACTGAGAAACAGGTCCAATATCTTGCCCAGGTTTACATGGCCATTGCTGGCAGCCTTCGGACATCGATTGGAGCAGACTGGGTCAAGAGGCCTCATTCTTAATCCTCTGCTCTGCTTCCTGATAATGAGAAACCATTTTTAACATAGCATAAATACACTCGAAAATATACCAAGTAACTGCCTATTTAGTTAACTTGCAAATTCATATTTTGAATGGTAGTCAGTGTTGGTGCAAGCAGATTTTGATGCTCAAGCTTTCCTAGGGCAAGATAAGGTGACAAAAATTTTTTGGTAAGCACTACACAATACATGGGATGCTGTGTGCTCTCTGCAAGAAAACAGCCTGGAAACCAGACAGGGGCAGCTTACCGTCATTGTTACTAAGGTTGCTAAAAACAGTCAATATCTTTGACCCATTGATCTCCACCCAGGGGGTCTGCTCCAAAGACATAACATAAAATACAAGGAAACACTTACATAGTGAAGATGTAAGCAAAAAATAATTTACGTACTTTGTTGCTTTTCTTTTAGACACATTCTTATTGGAAGATATATGCATATACAATATATGTGTCAAAAACACATGAAACATATCTGTACAGTTTAAAGGAATTATAAAGTGCCACTCCCAAATACCCCTCCTTCTGACTGCTCATGGGTGACCACAGTTCTGGCTTTTAGAATAAGTATTTCCTTGCTTTTCTTTATAGATTTCACCACCCTGCATCCTTTGGAAAAATAGACAGATTTCCGTATTTTGAATTATATAGAGACAGAATCATGCAAATGTATTGTTTGATGTCTTGCTGCCTATTCCTCTTAGCATTATATTGTGTAAGACTCAGCTATCTGGTTTTGTGGGGCAGTGGTTCCATTAACATTAAATGTCATGAGTGATGTATGTGGCTTTCTAGCATACTTACATAAAATATAAACCTAGTCAGTAATTTGACTTTACCATAAGTCAAATTATATATATAGTTTGTATTTTGACTTTATCCTTTTTAACCCCTCAAAACATTATTATTGTTTTTATAAAGTGTGTTTTCATTTAGACTAATTCATATACACTTAACTTAGTTTGTTCTTTTAGAAGCTCAGATTTTCCATCTAAGATCACTTTCCTTTAGCTTCAGAGGAAGTTTTTAGAAAGTTCTTTAACAAGGATCTGCTGGTGATAAACTCTTCCAGACTTTGTTTTCCTGAAATATTTTTATTTAGCCTTTATTTTTAAAGACAAAATTCCAGGATGAAAGTTATTTTTCCCAACATTTGTTTGGATATGCACTGTCGTGCCTCCCCAGACATCACTGGGATAGGTAGCCACAGTCTCTGGTGTTCTGCCTGCTCAGCATGCTCTGTCTGGGTGTGCACTTTCAAACATCTGTTGGGGATTCATAAAGTTCTTTGCATCTGTGTATTTGTGCATTTTATCAAATGCAGAAACTCACTGTCCATTTATCTTTCCAAATATTGCCTCTGCCGGAGTCACTGAATGCTCTCCTTCTGCAGCTCCTTGTGCTTGCCAGTCCTTCTCAGCAGTCCTCAAGGTGTCTTCACTCCTCACAGTTACCACCTTTGTTGTCTCTCTCCTTTCTAGACTACTCTTCTGAGCTATCGCCTCTCAGCTGCTGTCTGTTCAGCTTTGACCAATCCACTGGTAGACATCTCAACTTTGTCTTTAGTTTCAATTTTACTTATTTTATTGAGATCCTCTTTGATTTTTTTCAAATCTACTAGGACAACTTTTATAGTTTCCTATACTATTTACTTAAGCTTATCTTTAATTAATTTAAACAGTAAAGATAAGTATTTTATAATTTATATCTTATAATTCCAACCTGAAGTCTTTGTTGGTCAGTTCTTCTGGCTTGGCAAATGCCCTCAGGACCCAAGTGGCCTCGGTGCCACCCTGACCCTCTGGATACTGCCCTTGATTCAGGCTTCTGCCTGATAAACCATTACTGTCTTGTAAGTTGCCTGGTACTTTGAAAACATTTTTTGTAGCTTTTTAATATATTATATACAACACTTTTAGATGTAGTCGGAGGGAGAGCTTTTCCAAATAACCTAATCCAACACATTACCAGAAACAAAAATCCTTGTTTTGAATTGTTTAGTCATTCAGCTTCCCAAGAGCAGGAGGCTACTCCTTCACATGTCCTTTTTCTATAATGTTTAGAGAATCACTATGTGCAAAAAACAATAAGAAGGCTAATAAAAGACAGACAGCCCCAATATGAGTATTTAGACCTAGAAATTAAGAAACTTGAGTTTTCTTTTTGGCCACTGACATTCTATCCTGTGATGTTAGTGACACACTAATTTACTTGTTGCTATAATAAGTTTTCCACTTGTAAACCAGAATGGAAATATCTTTTACTTACAGTTTCATTTTCCCCATAAATAAACAAGAAGTCCCAGCAACAACTTTAAAGATAGTCTATCCATTCAAAGTATTAGGTTTACATGAGCTAAATATATTTATAGCTGGTTTTCATTGAAAAAATGAGAACCATTAACAACAAAAGTCCTTACCCACATCTTTTCAGCAGACTTATGACAAAAGACACTTTAGAGCAAATCAATAAACGGTGCAATTCTATTGTGTGTGTGTGTGTTTACCCCAGGAAAAGAAACATTCTGTCCCAGACAATACAGTTGCTTTGCTGCATGGGCACTGACTGAGAATGCTTCTACTTAATTGTGATAAATTCACTTCAGCCCTAGACTTAATATTTTACTTGTTTTGCAAATGCCTGTGATTTATGTGCATGCATCAAGGAGAAAGCACACTTCACAGAAACTAGGGAGAGAAAATCCCCAGTAAGCCATTCTGCTTCAAAGGCCCAGCCATGCCTCCTCCCTGGTACAGAGGAGAGGAGTGTCTGGTGAGTCATCCTCAGTGCCGTCATGAAAGCAGACATCACATCCTGTGGACAGGGCAGCTATCGACTCCTACGCCCTCAAAGTGGAAACCTGTGAAGCTCCACTGAACACTGGGACCAGGGCTGCTCCTCTCCTCACCCAACTCCTTTACTTTGGGACTGCAGAAAGCCTTTTCTGAAAGTGCCTTTGGGGCTTGGGAGCAAAACGGTGCTTTGAATGAAAGAAAATATCCTAAATATAAAAAAATGGGAAGACATTTACTCATAAATATCAATTGCACTAACATCCTTCATTCTGTGTTCACTAATCATATAAAGAATAGAAATAGTTATTATTTATTGAGTACTCTCTCTGTTGTATACATTATGTCATTCTATCATCACAGTGTCCTTCCTGTCAGGTACCTTGATTCCCAACCGATTAATGAGAAAATTAAAAAAAGGAAAAAAGAGCTCAAAGAAGGTGAAAGGCTAGAGAAAGGTAAAGGGAAATTTGAACTAAGATATTGTCATGACTCTAAGGTCCTTGCTTTTAACTAATATATATCCTGCCTCTGTTTAGAGAGATTTGTTTTCCAAACAGGAAAAAGAAATGGGAATTATATTGAAGAATTATAAAAGAAACACTTTATTATAAGCTACAAAACTCCATCTAAGACATTGCTATGTATTCGCCAAATCGTCTACTCCTTGTGCTCAACCCAGGAGCCGGCGCCTTTCCCCAGCCTTGTGTGCAGTTAGATCGGCAGTGCAGGCCGTGTTCTGTCTGGTGGAGTGTGAGCCGCGAAGACGAGGGCCACGTCCAGGCATTGTACGAGACTTCTCATAAAGTCCTCCAAGCCCTCTTTCCTATTATTTGACAGTCTTGGAGGCCCCATGACGAAAGTGGCAATGACAAAGGTGGAAGGAGCAGGGCTCTGTGGCCCAGAGTCCCATCGCCTACACTGGGCACTGATGGACAACCACAGGTTCCTACTGCATTACGTCACCACTGTTCATTGCAGCAGTTAGTCTAACCTGCCTTGAAAGCCACCTTTCAACCATGACAAATATAGGCAATAAAGCTACTAATGTCATGCTGCCATTTTCAATTTCTTCTCCTCTTTCAAGGACTTGGGCTTATTACTGGATTTTACAAGTTGTAGCAACTACCAGTCTAGTTTACAAGAAAATGCTTTTGTCAGTCCATGGAAATTTACAGTGGTGCTGTTTTCATCTGGGACAAATGAACCATACTTTGCTTTGATGCAAAAATCAATTATATACGAGTTCTTTCTTCTCAATGTTTTATTTTTATAACAATGAATTCTAGCTAGGGAAAACTATGCTATGGGAATCCAAATGATACTACTTCTTTAATGTCTCTAGAATCTGAAAGGTTTCCTTGCACTTTTGCTACCATCCTTTCTTTTAACCAGGTAATACACAGAACTTTGGCAACAACTAATAAGAATTTGAAGGAATGTTACTGCACAGGGGTAACTGTAGGGCATTTATCAGATCACCTGTAGAGGGTATGGTAGCCACAGGTAAAGTTCGAAGGCTGAAAAAGGGAATGACCTGATAGAATCAGAGGTACCGGAAGAACAAGGAGGAAACCAGAGGACAAGAATGTCAAGGAGCCGGAGAAAGAGAACATAGAAACTATAAAGAAAGGTAGCATAAAGAAAGAAGGTGGTACTCATGCTGGCAACCAAGGGTGCTTTGGAAACAAGCTATGGAAGGATTAATAACGACCTGCCATCCAGGATGGAGTACTGCCCCTTTGCCACTTTCATTCCTCAGACTGGGCACCCAATAAGAATATGACTTTTTTAAGACGCCTAACCTTAATATACGCCAACACATTTCCTTGTTGATAAAAATCTCTTCTCATATCTTTATTTTAGGGAGGCGTTAAACAGTCTGGTGCAGCAGATATTCCCAGATGTTTCAGGGGAAGAAAAGGTAAATCGCACAGACTGACTCACAAACTTCATTCACGCTGCAGTGAGGAACACAGTTGTGAGTGGGTTCCCACAATTGTTATTGTACAAAATAAGAGTCCATATGATCTGTGTTATAATATCAGCTGCAATTTTCTGGGTCAGCCCAACTGATGAAGCACAATGTGTGTCCTGCACCCAGAATTACTGCTGACTCCAAAAACTCTTAGTAAAGAAGCAGCTTAAACAGCTGACTTTTATTTTCTATTTAGACTCCTACAGTGAATCCATTTTCAGAGCTCTATGACACTTTCTCAGTTGAAGCTTCACATTTTCACCTTTTAATATGTATATAACAGATAAAGAATAAATTAGGGCTGGTTAGCATAAAAAGGAGGAATCCCTAACAAATTAATTAATTGGATCTTTATTATGTCTCTCAGGAGGGCACACATCTCTTAGCTTAAACAGGAACCTGAGCCTTCCATAGACAGGTCAGCACATGAAAACAGGGACTGAAGTGCTTGGGATCCCTGCCCTTCTTTCTCTCCCCTTCAGTGCCCTGCTGTTTCTCCTTCTCCTACACACAAGCCTTCCCTCTCCTGAGAAGCCTTCCCTCTTCTGAGAAGCCTTCCCTGGTCTCCCCAGGTGCTACTCCTTCTTCTTCTTCTTTATTTTAACTCTCCTGTCTGCTGCCTTCTGACTCAGCAATTTCACTGCTGGGATTATACCCTAAGAGCTCTGAAACACCATTCCAAAAGAGCCTATGCACCCCAATGTTCATAGCAGCACAATTTACAATAGCCAAGTGCTGGAAGCAACCTAAATGCCATCAGTAAATGAGTGGATAAAAAACCGATGATATGTTCACATAATGGAATACTACACAGCAGAGAGAAAGAAGGAGCTCCTGCCAGCAAGGATAGAACTGGAGAGCATTATGCTAAGTGAAATAAGCCAGGTATTACATATGGTATTTGTAAGGGACAAATATCATATGATCTCACCTTTAACTGGAACATAATCAACAAAAGAAATAAGCAAACAAAATACAACCAGAGACATTGAAATTAAGAACAATCTAACAATAGCCAGAGGGGAGGAGAGAGGGGACAGTGGGGAAGAGAGTTTTCAGGAACTACTACAAAGATCACATGGACAAAACCAAGGGGGAGGGTGGAAGTAAGGAAGGGAGGTTGGGATGACTGGAGTGGCAGGGAGTGGTGGGGAGAAAATGCAGACAACTGTAATTGAACAACAATAAAGTAATTTTAAAAATCTCCTATCTCTTTATAGATATCTCAGGGTGTCTCCAATTGTACTCTACACATGTTTCTCTTCTCATCCAATAGATGGTGGGCTCCATGAGTCTAGGAACCATGACGACATTTCTGATATTTCTGTCCTTCTGTACCCCTATTTATTCAGTGAGGGAAAGTGTGTGAAAAATTACTATGTTGTTTTGTGATTCTGTTTCAACTGTGGCCTCATTGACAAACATGAAATCTTTGCTCAATAGGCCTAGCCCACTACACCTTTGGCTTTAGGCTTGTCTGTGGAAGCTACTTACCTTTGTTTGTCACTGCCTCACCCACTGGGAATGTGCTCCTAAACCTCTCTAAGCAACTTTTTAAATTTCTTCCAATATGGTAAATCCTCTACAGCTCAGCCAATACGTGCTCAGAAATCCTGCTCTAGTCATCTACTTGGGAGACACTGAAACAGATATGGCTTCCTGCCCTTACTCAGGGGTCTTATAAGTGGTTTTGGAAGGATGGAAGATTTACAAGTAAAAATATAAGGCCTAAATAATAATAATAATATCAATAATTTTAGACTTTCCTGATGCTTTTAAAATTCCAAAACATATTCATACATATTGATACATATTGATAGCATCTCATTCAATGCTCACTTCCCTTAGTGAGGCATTGGGTCTACCTGGAGTAGGTATATTTCATAGAGGAAACACGACATTTATTGGCTAAATACATTGAGTTTCATCCTTATTTTACAAAAGAAGAAACAGATGCTTATAAGAATGAACTAGATCCCACTGCTCATAAGAGACATATATCCAAGTCTGGAAGCAAGGGCTGCCTACTCAAGTCCAGTCTGCTCTACACTTTACTGCTCTCCTCCCCACATTTCAGGACCTCATGTTAGCCAGTTTGCCTTTCTGCCCTGTGTCCTTGGGCACTCACCCCTGTGTCCACTCCAACTGGAAAGCCCTTCCCCCCCAAATCCTACATCGACAGTTACTGTAGAAGCTTGAGTATCACCACTGCTTTTTCACCAAAGACCAGTATTTGAAACCAAGCATTTTCCCCTCACCCATTTTTTGTTAAAATTCTCTGGACTCTGTTAGTACACAGTAAAAAAATAGACTAGGCAGTAGATTTTAGACATTGTGTGTGTGTGTGTTTAGGGATTTTTCTCCAATATTTTGGCTATAGTCCTTATGCATATATCTTTTCCTAAGGAACAAATAACAACCTGAGTATCAAGAGTGCAGAATTTGGAATTACTCACTTTGCCCCTGCCCAGATGCTACGTCATCACCATTGTCACCATTGTTACCCTCCCCCCATAGTCCCCATTTTCCTCCTCTTCCTCTTCTTAGGTCTCCTCTTACTAACATGGTTAATATTCATTAAGCACTTACCATGTGCCAAGCACACACCATTCGTCCTGCTTATTTATTCATCCAATCTTCATAACAGCCCTGTCAGGCTGGTATTTATGTTCCATTTTATGGTTGAAAAATCTGAACCCTAGTGAGATTCAGTAATTTTCCTAAGGCCAGACAGCAAGAAAATCGTTTGGCAGGTAAAACTCTGGTCTTTCTGTCCTATGAGTAGCATTAAAAAGCTTTGAGCTTTTGAAGATGCAAAGCATATTAGAGAAACCTATAAGCTCTCCAAGGGCAGAACTTTACAAATCCTCTTATTTACCTCCTTTCAAAATGCCCTGTACTTTTGTACTCCCCCCCCATGCAACGTACCACAATTTATAATTATAATTATGTACTTATTTTGTGATTGTTTGTTTAATGTCCTTCTTCCCCTGTGCTGTTCCTTCAGTGAGGACAAGAACTGTTGTGTTTTGCCCACTTTTGGATGCCTAGTGCTCAGCAGAGTGCCTGAAACATGGTAGATGTGCCGTCCATAGACATTGAGTAGACAGACCTCTTCCAGCCTTATTGTTTAAGGGCTACATAAAGAACTTCTCTGGTGCTTTTAATGTATTAGTATTCGATGTAAATATCCATGGATCTCATTCCTGGCAAAAATAGAAAGTATACTGGACCCAGACCTGGTCTCTGCCTTAATTGTTGTGTTTAATTAGCACCACAGTCATTATGAGTGATGACCTTTAATGTCTTAATTACTATACTCTAGCTATAGATACACTCTGGAAGAGAACCAAGTAACTTCACAGCAGCTATCTTTTCATTTGCATGTTTGATACGCATGAAGCAGAGGATCTTTCTTTTGTTCTTTCTTTCTTTTTAGAGAGAGGGGAAGGGAACAAGAAAGAGAGGGAGAGAAACATAAATGTGTGGTTGCCTCTCACATGCCCCCCACTGGGGACCCGCCCCACAACCCAGGCATGTGACCTGACTGGGAATTGAACAAGCAACCATTTGATTTGTAGGCCAGCACTCAGTCCACTGAGCCACACCAGACAGGGCAGGAACTTTCATAAGGTATAAACACTAACAGAATTTTAACCGCATAGGTTATACTTTTCCGAGGAATAGCCTTTACACTTTGAAAATTATATTTTTAATGTCAAAGCTAAAAGCTGGCCTTGTTTTCACCTAGCATATTTGACTTTTCAGGCAGCCATTTTTCTTTGTGATCAAACAGCTTAAACAAAAACCTGTTTCTTTGAAAATTATTTCCACCCAAAGAAATTTTGCAAAAATGAGGAAGGAAGCAGGGGGAGAAACATTTACTTTATGAAGGCAGAAGAACTAACAAAATTATGTCAGCCTAGTTAGTAGGCTAGTATTTTAAGAGGGGTAAATGTATCTATATCACTCATCTTACTCTTCTACCACATGGGGAAACCCTGGAGCACTCATTTTCAAAGACTAAGTTCAAGGTCACTGTGTAATTAAAGGTCTGAGCTCATATTTGACTCCAGCTTTGACCACAGAGCTCATATTTTTTCCTCTGTATCAGTGGTTCTCACACTTCAGGGTACATCAGAATAACCCAGAGGGACTTTCAAATCACAAACTGCTAGGGGCCACTCTAGGGCAAGGTCTAATCATTTGCATTGTAACAAGTTCCTAGTGTTGCTGATGCAGGGACCACAATTTAAAGACCATTGCTCCACACAAGCGGATGTAGCACTGTTTCTGTGACACTAAAAAAAAATTGACCAATTATTTGGGAATTTTAGTAAAGAACTCTCAAATTTGTGATGAACCATTTTTAATCTATCAGTTTTAATACCTCATATGACACTATTACCCTGGTGGCCAATGATGTATGTTTGGAGGTTCACAAATTAGATTTGGTGACAGTTTGGATTTTTATGATACAGGTCCAATGATTTTTATGATTTTAGGTCTGATGATGCTATGATATTATTTGATCATCACTCTCACATACATCAACTCAATCCTCACAACAACTCTCTGACTTAGGCAAGGCTGGTACTAGTATCTTCATTTTACAGAAGGGAAATCTAAGGCTGAGAGGTATTAAGGGAAAAGATAGATTGTATTACTAAAAAATGAAAAAGATAAAGTCAAATTCTGTTTTTTGCATACTAAGTCAAGGGCTTCTTACACTGGGGAACTGCCTTCCATTTAAATCATTTCATGATTAGTTTCTCACTTTAAAAATAAAAAGTTGGTAATAAATAAGTCTTAGACTTCCAGTCAAAATGGAGGAATAGGTAAACACAATTTACCTCCTCCCACAACCACATCAAAATTACAACTAAATTCTAGAAAGTCATCACTCAGAATTGTCAGAAATTGAATTGAATGGAAATCTGACAACTATGGAATTAAATAGATCACATCCATTCAGACTGGTAGGAGGGGCAGAGATGTGGAGACAAAGAATGAGCTGGTTTCACACCCATGTGTGGTGGATAAAAATTAGGGAGCAAGGAGTCCCAGCACTTCCTAGTCTGGCTAGCTAGACACCTGGCTTCCCAGTCCAAGGTTCCAGTGCCAGGAAGACAAGGCCCCATAAATTCTTGCTGCAAAACCCAGCAAGGATTGAGTGGGTGGAAGAAACTTCTGGAGTCCCAAGCAGTTCTTCTTAACCTCTACAAGGTTCACTCCTTCTAAGATTCACCCCTTCAGATTCCACTCAGATTCACTCCTTCTAAGCTCCAGCACCCGGGTAGCAGCTTGAAAGGCACCAGTGGCATACAAGGATGAACTACAGTGTCTGGCATCAAGGCAAGAGCTGAGGGACAGCTTTCTCCTTGACAGAAAGGTGGGCAGAGGCCATTGATCCTTTTCTGAACACTCCTCCAACAGAGCCATAGAGCTGGCAGGCAGGTACCATATTTGAGACTCCACCAACCTGGCTAGTGCAGTTTGCCCTGCACTGGAGATCCCCTGAGGCTCCAGTCCACCCAACATATGAGCCTACACAAGCTGTTAACGATGGCTTTTCCATATGGATGGCTGATCTTGTCTCATGCTTCACAACTTCCTAAATTCTCTCAAACAAGTAACAGCCAGCATCAGGAAGCTGCCAGGCAGCATAACTCTTGCTAAGTGGCCCCAGGCTTGGCACTAGCCACAGACAGCTTTGCTTCACAGCTTGGCTTTGCCTGGGAAACTCCAAACCCATCACAAGTAGCAGCTATCTGCTGACTGCTTTGTAACTAATGCAGGGGGTGGGGGCTGCATGACCCAGGACACCCCAGAGCCTGCATACCAAGTAGACAGCTATAGACCATGTCAGAGCATTACCACATTGCCCCTGCACAGTTGATCCTCCACAGAGGGTGGACATTGGTGGTCAGTGGTCACAGCTAATCCTTGCAACTGACTGGCCTGGGTAAATTTCTCCCATTGATCTGCCAATAACAACCAAGGCTCAACTATAAGAGGAAGGTACACTCAGCCCACACAAAAAAGTGAATCTTGAATACACAGTGTGGGTGATAGGGGAGGCTGTGCCACTGGACCCTATAGGACACCTACTATATTAAGGCACGTTAGCAAGGCATAGATTCACAGCAGCTCTACCTAATACATGGAAACAAACACAGGGAGACTGTCAAAATGAGGAGATAAAGATACCTGGCCCTTCTTATATATATATAAGAATAAACCAAAACTCTAGAAAAATAACTAAACAAAATGAAGATAAGCAATCTATCAGATGCAGAGTTCAAAACACTGGTGAAAGGATGCTCAAGGAACTTAGTGAGAATTTCAACAACATAAAAAAGATGTAGTCAAAACTAAAGTATACATGGACTGAAATAACGATTTACAGGGAAACAACAGTAGAGTAGATGAAGCTGAGAATCAAGTCAATGATTTGGAACATAAGAAAGCAAAAAACCACCAATCAGAACAAGAAGAAATATGAATACAAAAAATGAGGATAAGGTAAGGAGCCTCTGGGACAACTTCAAGTGTTTCAACAATCCCATCATAGGGGTGCCAGAAGGAGAAGAGAAAGAGCAAGAAACTGGAAATCTATTTAAAAAAATAATGAAAGTAAACTTCTCTAATTTGGTGGAGGAAATAGACATACAAGTCCAGGAAGCACAGAGAGTCCCAAACAAGATGGATGCAAAGAGGCCCACTCCAAGACACACCATAATTAAAATGTCAAAGGTTAAAGATAAAGAGAGAATCTTAAAAGCAGCAAGAGGAAAGCAGATAATTACCTACAGGGGAGCTTCCATAAGACTGTCAGCTGATTTATTAAAAGAAACTTTGCAGACTAGAAGGTATTGGCCAGAAATATTCGAAGTCATGAAAAGCAGGGACCTAAGCCAAGACTGCTCTACCCAGCAAAGCTGTCATTTAAAACTGAAGAGCAGATAAAGACCTTCCCAGGCAAGAAAAAAACAGAAGGAGTTCTTCATCACCAAACAATTATTATATGAAATGTTAAAAATACTTATTGAAGAAAAAGATCAAAACTGTTAATAATAAAATGGAAATAAATACATACCTATCCAAAATTGAATCTAAAAAACAAACTAAGCAAACAAGAAGAACAGAGATAGAATCACAGATATGGAGAACATTTTAATGGTTGCCAGATGGGAGGGGAGTGTGGGGGAATGGGTAAAGAGGTGAGGGGATTAAGAACTACAAAGCAGTAGTTATATAATAGTCATGGGGATGTAAAGTACAGTAGAGGAAATGGAGTGGCCAAAGAACATATATGTGTGACCCATGGACAGGAACAATGGTGGGGGCATTGCCTGAGGAAGTGGGGCATGCTGAGTGGAGGGGGGACAAAGGAGGAAAAATTGGACAACTGTAATAGCATAATCAATACTATAATTTAAAAGAGAATTGTCTTAGAACTCATTATATATCTTAAGTATCTTAGCATAATCTCTATATAACAGAACAGGAGAAATTCCTTCCTACCCCAACTATCCTTTTAATTTTTTTCTAGAATATACAGTGCTATAAAATCATATTTTCAGTCTGTTTTTTTAAATGTATAATATTTCACCATTGTCAAATTCATTTTCCAGAAGATATCTTCTATTGGTAGGAACAGATGGTTTGGTTGATTGCTAATAGGACATGGAAATAATTCTTAGTAGGTTAACGCTTAAAACCCAGTCCATCTGGGAGTCACCCCAAAACTGCTGCAGTTCTGAACAGTTATTTGTGGCATGTGAACAAGATATCATGTGGTTATCAGTTTGCATTTAAGAGCACAAATATATAAACTACCTCAAATATTTGTACCAAAGAGTAAGTAAAATGAAGTATTGACAATGCTGTGAAGTATTTAAACCTCTTTGACGTCTCCTGGCAGCTAATCAGTTTCCTGGTCCTGTTCATTTTACCTCTGTAATACCTTGGCATCCTTTCCATTCTCGCTGCACCGCCCTTGTGGAAGCCTTCCTTGGCTCCAGCCAAGTCTTCTGTACCACATTCCAACATTCTCATTCCCTCCGACCCCTACTCCTTCCAATCTTTCCTATACTTTGCTATGTGATTAATCTCCCTGAAAACAGATCTGAGTGTGCATTTGTGGGCTCAGAATCTCCCAATGACTCCTGTTTGTTTAATAAAATTGAAATGGCACAATATCCAAACTCTCCCACCCTCACTTCTATCTACATTTCAATCTAATACTTCCCACTCATGTAAATCAGATGTCTGTCTTATGCTTTACCCAGAGCTATATGCTTGCTGTTTTCCATACATCATCTATATTTTCACATTTCCTTGAGCTTCTGTGTTGGCCTTGTATTGAAAAATGCCCTTAACATCTCACAGCTCTCATTCCTACAAGCCGGAAGGTCCAGGACTACCTCTTCCTTCTTCAACGTTCTTAGAAGGAAGTAGTCTTAGTTTTCTGTATTTTTATTGTAACATTTTTACTTTTTTTCTTGTGATTCTCATTTTTTTCTAGCCCACTGACTTTTGCCTCATCCAATCCAGTCTCCCAATCTCAAAGTTTATCATTACTTTCCTGTATTTATAACATCTACTGACTTGTCATTGCACCGGGGCAGAAGAGTAAAATCCTTGGTGGGTTTGTAGTACTCTACATGGTACGGTCTTTGTACACTGCTCTATTCTTACTCTCCCCTGGCTTCTGGCATCCAAGGGTTTTCTTATAATATTTTAATGAGACATGGCCTTCTTTCCCAGGGCCCACATTTCCTGGTAAAGCTATTTCCTTTACCTACTCCACCTCTCTGCTCCATCTCTTTTTACCTAGTTCATTTTTATTCAGACTTTAGAATTCACCTCAAATATTACTTCTTTGAAGAATCTTCCCTTATTGCCTAGCAAAGTAATACTAGTAATACTTTGTACCAATGCTAGAAAGTATTACAATCAGTATTACTACAAAGTAATACTAATAATACTTTGCTAGGCAATACTTCTCCCTCACAGCACAATCCTTTAATATTTGTTTCTTCAGTTAGCACATAATCTCCATTAGGACAGGCGCTTGTGTCTGTCCTATTTCCTATTGGATACACATTGCCTAACACAATGTCTGAATATATAGGTGCTATTAGGTAAATACTTGTTATTTAAATATAAATAATTAGAATATAAACCAGATACATATTTATTAAATAATTAAAACTTTAATTTTGCTTAGTTTTCTATCTTTTTTACTGGGCTGTAAACCTTTTGATTTAGTTGGTACTCCCAACAACCCAGCATTCAATAGCTAGCTGGTGGGTGCTAAGAAAATTGTATTGGACAAGAGACAAAATAAACAAATGAAAGAAAGAATGGGCAAATGAACAGACTGGTGAGAAATGAAGTGGTAATCTAACTGTTCACATAATTTGCAAATCCTCTTAACTTTTAGAATCTTTTAACGTTTCTAGATATGAAAAATAATCAAATGTCGTCATTCACATTTTACAGACTGATGGCTTGGTGTTTCCTGAATCTTGGTGTTTGTTGAGGGACAAAAAACACAGGAAGAAAACAGAAACAGCATTACATTACAGAAAAGTTACAGGGTTGACACAATGACCTAATTTGGAGGATCCTTTATTCTTGTGACAATGTGCATGGGGGAAGGAAGGGGTGGATTTACAAATGCGGGCAGGCAAAAGACAAATATGTCAAAGAAATACTTGTTTCAGTCACAGCAGATGATCTATCAGGAATGACCTGTAGCTGCGGTGTCTTTTCACCAGCCATGTCTTAGCACCTTCACCCTCTGTTGCCAGTCCTGCACGTCAGTCAGCCCTTGGAGACCAGGCCCGCACACTCACAGACCCTTCACTTCCTATTATCTCCGCCTGACATACTCCGTGTGTGACCTTGGGCAAATTACCTCCATCTTCTACAGAATGAAGGGGCTAGTCTGGTCCCTAGGGCTCCTTGAGTATCAAATATTCTATGATTGCTTTATCCTTGCTGTAAATTTCAGTCTGTGGCTGCTTGTGCCTTGGTTTCATTCAGTCAGTATTTGATGTTTACTCTATGCCAGAAAGTGCTCTAAGGGCTAAGAACGTAAGTGTAGGACAGAATTCTTAAAGGAGAAAACCTTTGCCCTCAGAGAGCTACATTCTAGTGGGGAAAATAGACAACAAGATAAATAAAATATGTGATATGACAGGTATTAAAAAGAACTAATAAGAAAAAAAGGCAGAGAGGATGACTCAGAATGTGGTGAGGGTGGCATTGAATAAGCGGCCTTGAAGTCCTTACTAAGAGAATGACATTTAAGAGAAGACTCCATTCCTGTTTCCTAGTTGTCTGCCCCGATCCAAGGCAACGGCAGGTGACTCAGATCATTTGTAGCTTTGTGGATCCCTTGCTTTTTTCTCTTAAATCTGATGTCTCTGCTCATCTTCACTGACCCAGCCTTGGTTCCATCCCTGTCATCTCTTGCCAGGACCGTGAGCAATGGCCTCCTTTCTGGTCTCACTGTTCCCACCCCCCTCACACTCCATCTTCCCTTTTTTCCATCAAGAGTGTCGTTTTCTTTAAAATCAACTCTAGGGTCAATTGTGTTCTGAAAAGTCCCCAATTACTTCCCTCATTAATCTCTCACAACTCCTTCACCCTCCTAGACATCACTGCACTTAATCCCTTATCCCCTGAACATGTCCATTCCTTGCTTAACTCCATACCTGCACACAGCCTCAGCTCTCTGTGCCCAGCCTGCCCTTGCCCCACCTCTCCACCTGGCAGACTATCACTTGCCCTTCAAGGTTCTCTTCAAAGGGCACTTCCTCTGGGGGCACTTCCTCTGGGGGCACTTCCTCTGGGGCACTTCCTCTGGGTGGAATTGGCTTCCTCCTCCTCAGCCCTCTCTCTACCTTGCACCTACCTCGCTGCTCCATTTATCACATTGTCTTGCCATTTTACATTTCCTGTTTCTACCTATTTTTTCCAGAGAGCATTCTTCATTCCTTTATACTCTGAACTTAGTAAGTTCAAAGTATAAGAATGGAGATAATGAGGGGAAAGGAGAGGGTGGGAGGAGGGAAGGAGACTGTCAATCAGCTGTAGAAAATGGGTAGCTGAAATATAGGAGAAAATACTGCTTCCTTCCTAAGAGCTATGCATCAGAAGAGACCTTACAGTATCTCCAAATCTAAAATCTGCAGCCTCAGCACTAACCTTCCTTCTATTAGTCTAACTCTGACCTTTTGTCCCAGTTCCTACAACTCGGTTTCTGCAACTCAGCCCCCACCTGGTGGCCCAGTTCTGAGCATTTGCCTTCTGTCTTGCTCTTTGCCTGAATCTCTCTTTTGGAGACCTGCCTAATATGTCAGGCTCATCAAGCCTGGAACTCTGTCTTGCTCTTATTTATCCCCCTCCCCTCTCTCCCTTTTTAATCTCTGCCCTGCTCATGAACCCAGGCAGGTGTCCAGGACCCTGCTAATCCCTGACAGACTTCCACGATCCTAATTTTGCATGCTCCTGGGTTCCTGCCTTGCCTTTCACTGCCTGCCTGCTGTGGCCACCAGCTCCCCACCCCCCTCGCCATCTGACTGTTTAGATGGCCACCTGCTCTCCAAGGCCATACACTTTGGATCCTGTACTTTGACTGTTCCACTGGCCTGCTTCTGAAAAACCTCTGGAGGTAGGTCTGTTGTTTTTATTTAGTTTTATTTTTCTTCCAACTTCCAGATCCTGAGCCCACCCAGGTTTGCCTTGTGTCCTGCCCAGCTTGGATAAGACCAGGCACACTTTACTAAGAAATAGGGTCTTGGGGAAATCGCTGGGTTTGTCCAGTTCACTGGAAGGTATTGAACAGTTTGGGGATACTATGGGGCTTTATTGGAAGCCCTGGTCTAACACTGTCACTTTACAGATGAGGACACTGGAGCCCCAGAGGGAAGCAAGGTTCTCCATGGTGCACAGATAACCTGCCGCAGAACCACAGCTTAGAGCCCAGGTTTCCTGCGTGACAGTCGAGAGGCGTCCTTTTCACTACGCTCTGTCGTCCTTGTAGACCAACTTTCCACAAATCAGAGGTCTGTGGAACAAGAATCATGCACTCAACAGTGGGAGGCTTGAAGAAATGAGGGCACTAACTTCTGTCCAGAATTTTTTCAAGCCAAATACATCCAATTAGATTAACCCAATCTTCTTCAAGTACATAGCAATATGTAGAGAAGCAGCAAGAGACAATAGCTTTAATTTATTCCAAATAGAACATTTTTTAAATTTCTTTTCTGGATGCCAATAAGCTTGGAAAAGATGGCCTAGGGGTGCAGAACAATTAACCGATTAAGAGAAAGAAAAAGATCAAAAAGTGGTTAATACAGAACCATTCATTAGGGCATAGATGGCATTCTACAGGGGACATTCCTGAGACCAACACCTTTAAAAACAATTTAGTCCATGGCCCTATAAGAAGATATGGACATATGCCAAATATACCTGTTGAGTAAAGTGACACCTGTCACATATATGACAATCAGCTCTCACTTACTGAGGATTCGGGGATGCACCAAACAAGATCTTCATCTTGGTGAGTTTAAAATTAATGGGTGAAAATGGCTGTACACACAAATGATTATAATTCAAGGCATACTCTAAGTGTATAAACAAGAATGCAATGGAATTGTTGCAAAAGAAGTGACTCTTCCCACCACGGTGGGGGAGAGAGTGTGTCCAGAAGCAAGGGCATCAGCAGTAGCTCTAATCTGACAGGCCAACCCGGAACCCTGGGAGTCACCCTGGATGCCAGCTCTGTTTCACCTCTTCTTTCCAGACAGCTATCAAGTTTGGCAATTCCAACACCCAAAATATCTTGCAGATGAGCTTTTCCCTGACTCTGCTACGTTAGTTCAGGACCTTGTCATTTCTCAGTCAATGTCTTAAGTAAGGCTCCGGTGCTCATCTGAAATCTACAGTCTCACCTTCCTTCAGTCCATCTCCACACTGCTGCCAGAATGATCTTGCTATGAGTCTGATCACGTCCCTCTGGAGCTTAAAATCCTCCGATGACTCACCATTTGTAAGGCCTTCCCTGATCTGGCTGGGCCCTGGTTTCTGCTCATCTCAACTCCTTCTACTCCTTTTCTTGCACATCATGTTCCAGCAGTATTGACATCTCCGTGCTTCCCCCTAAAAGGCCTTTCTTTTTTGTACCTCTCTGATTCCTCCTCCGGGGCTCCCCTGTTCTGCTCTATGCACCAGAGCTCTTGCTGGAGTGCGTGAAACACCCAAGGGCCACTTGGCAATCAGGAGGAACCCATTCACTGCAGGACTTATAAGGGCCTCCATGCCAGTGTTTTTCTCTCCTGCACAGAATTTTCCTGGCAACATCACTCCACCCTAATCAGTATCAAGTGTAGGATCTCAACCGTTTTTGTGGCTCCCTCACTGAAGACGTTTTAACACTGTTGGCAAGGACAACATGAGGGCCCGTTACAGGGAAGAGAACAGGATGATCGAAAAGGAAAAGAACAATCCTTAAGTACATACAATGTGTTTCGTGTATCACACAGTCTGTTTTCGACATGTGTCCCATTTAATCACTATAGCAAATTAGTAACATTTGTTTCATTCTAAAGGCAAGGAAAATAAGGCTAATACAAACTAATTGCTTCCCCAATGCCACTTAGTGAGGAAGGGATTAAGAATCCCAGCCCAAATCTCTTCTCCTTCCGCATGCTTGTCAGTGCCAGCATTGTGACCATGGCCCTGAATTGCTTCTGAATTGTTCAAGATAAACATATTAAATTTGGTTTTAGTGCAATCATCTCTTTTTCCTATTTCTTGAAAAATGGAGCATTTGCATATTGTAGACGGACGTCACCTCCCTGTTCTCCCTCCAGCAAGTCCCAAGGCAAAGACAGCATCAAACAGCTTCCAGTGTCTCCATTCTTGATGAGAGAATTAGAACACTGACTTTATAGAACTCACAGTGACTTGTGAAACTATTGATTGTGGTAGTGTCCTCTTTTTGCAGAACAGAAAACTGAGGGCCAGGAAAAAAAATCATCCAGTATGTGAGTGGCAGAGGCTGGACTAGACTCTCCTAGGCAAGAAGAGCTCATCATTTTTTGAGCCCTGATGGCTAAGCGCTCCCATTTATTGCTTCTGTTAGTCCTCACAGAAAACCTGTGGTATAGATACTGTTACCCGTTTCACACAGCTGGTGAGGGGTGGCAGACAGGGGATTCACACCCAAGGCTCACCCTGTGGAGCTGCTGGCTTTAACCAGCACTCCTCATGAGCATTTCAAGTTCCATTTTTAAAAATCCACTAGCCTAAATACGGGGTTTTAACCAGAGGCTGGAGCCTCGCGTCTGAAAAGTCACCAGTCAATTTAGATGAATGTTTGGGCAGTTCAGTCCAAACAGCATAGAAAATATCAACCAATGACTCCAGGGTGTGAACAATCATTATTTCTTTTAAACACTTATACTTTAAGCCTTTTTTTTTCTTTTAAAAGCTTATGCCTAGCATACTGAAGTTCTTAGAATACTGTTGCCTATTATTTTACTTACAGAATACCATTTTCTTGTGTTTTTGTGCTTAAAAGCAGTGATTACTGTTGTATTAAAGTCAAGTAAAAACACGTGCCCTTGCTTCATACACTTATGAAGACCGGAGCTCTGCAGTAAAAAGGCCAAAACACAACCTTTTAATAATTGAGGGTAGCGCTGCACTATGTAGAAAAATAAAATACTGGCAGGCCTCGCAAAATGAGAACGAGACCCCGTTAAAGATCACCAACTTTTATTTCTATCATTTAGAAGACTCCAAGGACAAACCACAAACATTAAATGCTGATTGCAAACACCCTTGACAAAATACCAGTCTAGAAATTAATATTTATCACATTTTCAGTGTTTCTGACACAACAGTTTTTTACATACTGATGTTTATGAATACAAATTTGCAGGCTCTATGGACATAGCTTATCTTTTCAGAAAATAACAAGGAAGGCCGATGCCCCCTTACTTGTGATTACTAAAGCTAGAGACTTACCAAGAATGGATGGTGACATTTATGATAAAGTCAAAATCAGTGGGCCACACACACACATGTGAGTCCTACAATGACTCAGTTAATTACAAGGAGAAAATAGACCATGACTTTCTTACCATTTAAGACGAATCAGAAAACATCTGTAATGTGTTTTTGTCTTAGTCACTCTTAGATCAGTGCGGAAGAAATCAATAAAAGGTGGGCAAAAGATGGGAATAGGGTTCAACGGTTTGTTACATAGAATGAAACGTGTTTTCATGTAGTGAGGATACAGAGAACAGGAGGTCAGGCACCATGTATCAGAGTATCATAGTTTCATACTTCAAGTCTTATTATGCCACAGTGTTTCTTAATACTTCCTTGACTTAATTTAGAAAGCTCAGTAATAAAAATGAACAACCCGGCTTTACTTCTTATTGCAGATTTTGGGGACGTCTTTAAACTTTTTTTCTGGTGAAGTCATTCTTTTGTTCAATGTACCCTGACTGTGTCAGACACTGTACTTTCACTCATAATCTAGTAAGACAGACAGGTGGGAGTTCCACGGCTTTGATATAAAGTTTAGATGTAAGTGCCATAGCCGAGGAGCATGAGCATTCCTGTCTCTGCATCTACAATTTTTAGCGCTCCATCGCTGGGCTCTGCTAAAGTCTATCTTGTGACAGGTGGTAATCATATTGATGATGAGATGATGATGATGACGAAGTGAGATCTAATCATATATGAAACACTATATAATGACTTAAATGTCCACTTAGTGCTCAGAATAACCCAGGGAGGTAATTATTATTGATTTTTATATTAAGATTTTATATATTTATTTTTAGAGAGAGGGGAGAGAGAGGGGAGAGAGAAGGGAAAGAGAGGGAGAGAAACATCGATCGGTTGACTCTCACACACACCCTGACTGGGACCAAACCCTCCACCAAGGCATGTGTCCTGATCAGGACTCGAACCAGTGACCTTCTGCTTTGCAGAACTGAGACACACTGGTCGGGGCTTGGTTTTCATTTTAGATGAAGCAACCTAGGCTGGTGAAGTTCAGATACTTGCTCAAAGTCACACAGCTATTAAGTGACCAAGTTAGGGGGGAAAAGAGGTCTCAACTCAATAGAGATATAAAGCAAAGAGCATTTTCAACTGCCTTGGGCCCCACATGAGGGAGCTAAGCGCCCCCTCTCTTTCCAAACTGGCTGCTCTGAGTTGGCTCCATCACCACCTGAAGCACTTGCCCCAAGAAAGGCCCAGGGTTTGAAGCGTTAGTTTTCCCTTCTCTTACACTCTAGTTCCCCGGACAGAGCTTTTTATTTCAGTGGCTTACTTCAGTGGTCTCTGTTCTGAGAACTGGAGTCCTGTTCCAGAAGCACAGCCCAACATGTGTGGTCTACAGGAGACCCCCATGAGAACAATTTCCCAGCACACACACTCCTCTAAGACTCCCCCCAGTCTAGGTGATTTGAAGACTAGAGATAAGTCTTTCCATCTCCACTAACTGACAGTGCCTGACGTTGGATCATGATGAATGAATGACTTTACCAGGCTCAGTGATCATTGCCTCAGTTACAGATCCACTTTTCTATGCAGGGCCCCCCAAACCTGGCCGAGTCCTCTAGCTCTTCTCACCTGTGACTGTCATGGTCATGCCTCCTCCTGAGTCTGCAGACACAAAAGGAGCACAGCAGGGAACGCAGTGTAAACAAACTACTGGGCCCACGTGATACCTGACGTGGATCCTGAGGAATAGTTAAGAGTCCTCCAGGGGAGGAAAAAAAAAGCATAAGCCAAAGCAGAAGAGTTTTAAGAGTAGATGTTATGCTTAAAGAATGCCAGGCAGCCCAGTGGGATTAAGACAAACAGGCAGCGCAGTGTTGTGGTAGCACAAGAACAGACAGCGAGGAGATCCAGTAATGCAGTGTGCTCTCACTACTATACTCACCTCGGAGGCACGGGAAGCATTCACGGGAATGAGATGGACACGGCCCACTCGACAGCTCTGTTCTCAGACTGCCCGTGTGCTTTGACGAGCCTCTATACTTAGTAAACTCCCTGAAGGGTTCAGTCACAGGTTTTCAGAATATAATCAATACCTGCTGGCATCGGCTATCAAATGGGGCATTTCTTGGAAGCACGGAGTATGATTATCTCCGATGAGGGCAGCCTGGTGAACCTTTCCTCCACGCTTACCCATCTTTCACCCTGACAGGTATGGTAATGCAGGAGCATTTTTGCCTTTAGTATAATCATCAACTCAGATCAACTCAGACATTCTGACTTCTCCAGGAGAAAACTAGCAGAGAGCCTGCTGGAACTCTGTTTTGTTTGATGGGGTTGAACATCTAGTATTATGGGAGTATCCTTTTTATCATGGTACCAACACTAAACACAAAAGCAAACCCCAGCCCGTTGCAAGAGAACACCCATCTTTTATACATGCAGAAAATGATCCTCTAAAATTCTGCTCTTTAGTTTTTAATTTTTTTTAACCTCTAAGACAAATCATGCTGCAATGTCCATCGATCACCTAACTTCCCTACCTCAGTGTCTTCATCTGTAATGCAAAAATAAAAATATGAGGGGGACACACACAAAAAATGAAATTATCTTCTGGAGGGTGGGCCACTGGTAGTACAAGCTTCCTCCACTAGGCGAGTGCTCTAGGAACCCATCTGTATCAGTGTACCTACCAGCTGGCATTGTTGCGAGAGGCTGCATTTGGCTTCGGTGAATTTTTTGAAGATTCTTTCCATACATTTGCCCATTTCATGATGGCTGACTTATGAGCGCACCTGCCCACAACGTGCTGAGTGTCAGCAGTTTTTGACCCAAAACAGCATGACCTCCATGCCCCACCCTCTCTAGTTACCCAATCTCATCCTGGGGCACCTTCTTTTTGTCACCCTAGATGAAAAAAGTCATCAAAGGAAAACATTTTGCCAAACATGGCAGAGACAAAAATGAAAAATGGCAGAAGCACTAAAAGGCATCAAAATCGATGAGTTCAAAAACTGCTTTGAGCAGTGAGAAAAAGTCTTGATAGGTTATATTGCATCAAATGGAGAGTACTTTGAAGGTGACTGAAGTTTAAACATCTAAGAATAAATACATACTTTTTCAGAAATAAACTCTGTCTTTTTTGTGGGGGTCCCCCCTTGTACTTATCTTACAGGACTATGGTGAAATTAAATACTCCTGTATATCTGATATGCTTCAGATAGGACCTGGCAAATGTTTACTCTTATTGTTTTATTGTAATCATCATCATTAATAAAGTATTCAGGACAGTCTACTAACAAGTTTGTTATCATGCCTGACAAGATCTCCAAGGCAGGTAGGTGAATCTGAAATTTCTATTTTTACCATTGCTGCACAGCCATAAAAGAAATGGCCTATTCTGTATTTTACTTGCTATTTTATTCGCTATCAGGTTCTGATGCACAAATTGTCTGAGGCACAAATGTGTACTAACTTATTGACATCCGAGGCAAAATACATCCTATTTGATTATTTTGAACACATCAGCATTATATGTGGGCCAAACACTTGGCTCCTTTAGGTTTTATCTGAACAGCTTAGATGAGTGGCCTTGGATCACTCTGCTTAAAGGACTTTGCATATCCAAATGCAGCAAATAATCAAGACTGACCTATCCAGTGACACTTGGAGAAAATGAAACAGGAATGCAAACGGTCCCAAGCTTGTGAGACTCTTTATAAATGATCTCCTCCGCTCAGGATGCCACTGCAGAGTAGCTTCTTGCCACTTCCAGGGTTTAATGCCTTGATTAATTATGAAGTGATGTTTAATTATGTATTTTATTATGCGTAACAAATATAAATTACACACCTGATTGTTCATAATTGTATTAAAATATGTATCATTTATCCTTAAAAGTGAAAGGCTTTTTTTCAGGATAGATAGAGCTGTTTGGGGAATAGAGTATGGGTGGAATTAATGGTCCCCACATTAATCATTTATTTTATAAAAATGTGAAGGTCATCCTCCACTTTAAGATGACTTTGAATTCCTTTTTTTTTTTGCCTCTGAGTTACTTTTGCAAGATCTGGTAGCTGAATTTCAATATGCAAAGCAGAGAATTATATAATATGCACTATAATCTCCCTAAAGGCGTACAGCTTTTATTTAATAAAGATGTTATTCTAAGAGGCTTTACTGTAGCTTTGTCACATACTAGAACTTGTCTTGAAAAAGTGATTATTATGAGTAAGGACAGATGACCTGTCTCTCTGAGTAGAACTGTGAATGTCATTGATGTTCTCGTTAATGTTCTCATAGTCAGAGGCTCATGATACAGAATCTATAGACATCAATTTTGATCACCTTCTTGGAACAAGGCATTGCACTAAACTCGGGAATTATTAATATTATTATACTTTATATAGTGTTGTAAACACTAATCAAGTACAAAGCTCTGTGTCAAATTGGCATTCATTTTATATAATCTCCATATCATACTTTCCCATTTTAATAGATGAAGACAACGAGCAGCAGGGAAATGTCTGGTGACTATCATGCAGCTAGGAGAAACAACCACTCAGCTCCAAGGGCCATGTTCTTTCAACACCAATGAATCCATGCTATCTCAGACCTGGAAACTAGAATCCATGGTCTCTAGGTGAGGCCTTGGAGCAGGTGTGGCCAGGGCCAAGAAGGTATTTGGGCTGCTTCAGGGCCTTCAGGTTTGAGGCACTCTTTCTGATGGCCACCAGAGAAGCTTCATTCTGGCTCCACAGGTTATGTGACCTTCTTCAGGCTGTTTCACTGCCCTAGAATTCAGTTTCTCATATATAAAGGAGTAATCATCGCAGCTACTTCATACATGTGTGGAGATGCTCAAATGTGTTAACGTGTTGACAGCTTTGCTCAGAGCACCAAGTTTCATTAGCCACCAATAAATAGTAATTGTTGCTGTGTCTGGGTGGCTCAGTTGGTTGGAGCATCAACCCATACACCAACAGGTGGTGGGCACAATTTCTGGTCAGAGCACATAACTTAGTTTGCGGGTTCAAGTCCTGGTCAGGGTGCATGCAGGAAGCAACCGATCTACGTTTCTCTCTCACATTGATGTTTCTCCCTCTCTTTCTCTACCTTCTTTCTTTTCTTTCTAAAATCAATAAAATATTCTCATGTGAGGATTAAATAATATAAAAATAAATAGTAACTGTTATGATTATTTTTTCATCCTCCTCTAATAATTTTAATTACTATTCTAGGTTTCTACAAACTAATAATTAACCCCCTTCCATTTCTTTTCCTCTTCACTTTGAATCTCAAAGTGAAAAATTCTACATGTACAGAACCCAAAACATGAAAAAATCACACAACACCCTTCTCCCATGCCCCAGCCTTGACACCAATAGCCCTTCTTCCTTGATCTCTTTCAGTCCTCCTGGTTCCATTTTAGTATCTCCAAGATACGTGTCAAAAATCAACACCACAATCATTACTCCTGGATAGCTTAGCAGACAAGAGAGAAAGACTTACATTTGTGCTGTTAAGAAAAATGTTCCCCAACTGAGAAAAAATTGAATCCCACACTTTCTGTCTAAGCAAATCAGTGTTTCAGAAGATGTGTGCTGTGGGATGTCTGTGGATATACAGCAAAATTGTCTTTTCCCCCTACTTAAGAAGAGAATGAAACTGTCTCCTTTTAGTAGGGACATTTAGAACAGCAGTAACCAATTGCACTGAGCATGAATTAGAGTGAAAGTTTGCTAATTCCGAGTAACAGGGAGCAAGAGTGCCTGAATTACTGACAACTCTGATTCAAAAAAAACATTCTGCTAAAGAGGAAGGCAGTCAGTATTTCCTAATGATTAAGTGCATGTAAGTCACCCCGGGGTATAAGAACCTGGTCCAACATTCACTGGCTGTGCAATCTTAGCAAAGTCAGTTGGTTAACCATTTGAAGCCTGAGTTTCCACATAAAATAGGTAGAGAAAGAGTTCTAATGCACACTTTTTAGGATTAAATAAGATAATATAAAACATTATCTTAGCAGGTCCTAGTATAGAGTATGTGCTCAATAAAAACTGGCTGCTATTACTACTATATTACTATCATCAACATCATCTATATCATCATTATAGTGTTGCACAGAAACAGAAAGAACAGGAAGCAACAAATAAAATAATGCCAGATTTGGATCCTTGTGTTTCCTTGGGGAATAGATAGGAATAGCTTGTAATTATCTAGTTATTATTGAAATATAAATTTGGATTTAACCAACACCGATTAAGTGCCCACTGTGTGTAAGGGCTGGCATCTTTGCAAGTACTACAGCAGTTAATCCTCACAAAAGCTTATTTAACAGTTCAGAAAATAGTAACAGAAAAGTGGCTGGCTCTTGCAGGGTTAGACAGGTAGGAGGTGCAGAGCAGGAATGCAGACTCAGTGACAGGGCCCCGCCCACAGGAAGTGCCCCGTGACAGTTACTGATGAACAGAGGTGTGAGCAACAGGGTGTGGTTTAGCTGAGACACTGAACTAAACTTCCTGATTGTGGATACTTGGTTTGAATTTGTTAATTCTCATTTTCTGATTGTGTGATCTTGATAAAGCTGTCTGAATGGACTTGATAAGAGTTGTTTCACCTGAACCTCAGTTTTCCTGCCTGTAAAATAGGAATAAATACAGGAGTGGGCAAGTGTAGGTTTACAGTTATTTGTATGGAAAATAATACAATAATTAATAATATGAGATAAACTCTGTGTTTCATGTACTCACAATTGTATACCTACTTCTGCCCACCCCTGTACATCTGCCCCACAGATGGGGTGAGATAAAATGAGACAGAATCTAGCATCATGCCTGGTACATAGTAAGTGCTCAATATATACTAGTTTTCCACCTTGTATTAAAGTCTTTCTCCCCCCAGAAACTATAAGGGCCTTTTTCGTAGCATAGATAGTCCATAATCGGCACTTCCTTTCCTCCCCTTTCCTTACCCTCCAGGTCAATTTGAAAATCCAGACTCTGTAACACTTACTTTATCTGAGACTAAAGCTGTTCACTGGGGTACCGGTCACACCCTATCCATTCCCATCTTCTCTGCCAACTTTGCCTTTTTTAGGTCTTCTTTAGGATACAGTCTCATAGCTTCTCCTCGCCCTTTCATTTCTCTCTGGCTCCCTCTGCCTTCTTCAAAAGTGTCAATTCATAAAGCCTTGACACATGTTTTTCCCACCTATCTGTCATTATATTGTTTTTCAGGTTTTTTTTAAAGATTGTATTTATTTATCTTTTAGAGGGAAGGGAAGGAGAGAGGGAGAGAAATATCAATGTATGGTTACCTCTCGTGGGTCCCCTGCAGGGAACCAGCCCGCAACCCAGGCATGTGCCCTGACTGGGAATCAAACTGCCACCGTCTGGTTCACAGGCCCGTGCTCAATCCACTGAGCTACACCAGCCAGGGCTGTTTTTCAGGGTTTTGAACAGTATTGCAATTCCACCTTCTCCAGAAAGCCTTCCTATATGAAATCACAGTTGAATCTTTTTTTTTTTAATACTATACCATTGGGGAATGGACTTCCCATTTTCCTAGCCCTTATATTCAATCTCCACTTGTACCCTTAGTTTACACACTGTATAAGTTCCTTATTATCCAGTAATGTGCTAAGGGCCAAACATTATGTCCAAGTTTCTTGTAATTATAGCATAAGACAATGTGAATGTATTCTTTGACTATAAGCTCTAAGAGAGTATTGATCAGTTCATATTTCATCAGAACTTCAGAAAGAGCTTGCATTATAGCATGACCAAACGGTGGTAGAATTCCCTATTTACATGTTGGGCTCTTACTTATCTTTGTGTTACCAGTGTTTTCCATGTAGTAACACTCAAAAGAACCTGAATAAAATGTCTGTTATTTTCTAGTTTAATTCTATGAACACAGAGAGGCCTAACATTCTTTTAACTCATTATTTTATCCTCCAAAAGAAAGGAGGATAAAAAGAAGAAGAGAAATACAGTTCAGAATAATTAAGAAAGGAGGACAAAAAGAGGAAGGAAACACTGGTTCAGAATAATAGGTACTTTGTCTAAAAGCTTTATATACACCATTTAATTTAGTTCTTAATAAAAATAGCATGAAGTTTTTATTATTCTTAGAGATGAGAAAACTGAGACACAGTACATTAAATAACTTCCTCCAACTTAAACAATAAACAAAAGTGTAAGTTTAAAACCTTGGTGGAGCCTGTCCTTTCCACCATTGTTAAACTGTATTGCCTTGTCCAACTGGTTTTTGAACTAGTTATACAATGTCCACCTTGTATTCATGGAATTAGATTCCGGCTCCTTACCAATATGCAAGGCTCTCCTAAATCTGGCCTACCTTTTCTTTTTCCCCAGGTGCCCTCTCTTTATACCTACTTACCAACCAGAATGATACACCGAGTTTCCCTAAAACACTCTAGTCATTTAGCTTTTCCTGTTGTTGTTTTTTCTACCCTGGAATGCTACCCTACCCTTCTCTGCCCATTCAAAATCCATACCTTTCTGACCAGTACATTTTCAATATTCTCCATGGAGTATTCTCTTTTTCTGGGCTTAAACTATTTGTTCCTCTTTAATATATCCAAAACTCCTGGGTTTTTACTTAAAGATACAATAAATAGCGACTTACCTGGTTCTTATACTGAGATGCAAACTCTTTAAAGGTAAAAATTCAGTATTATGAGTCCTGGTATACTAAAGTAACCTACACATTACTTTGTAAACACCAATTCTAAGTTTTGTGAGGGGATGATAAAGAAAAGAAAGAGAAAGGGGAGGGAAGGAACAGAAAGAGAGAGCCAGAGATTACCTAATTTGGTGTCTCATACAAGGTCCCTAGTGCCTAATTAACTCAAACCTGCTCTTACTTTGAAATTAAAATGCACCGAAAGTTCTATATATGCTTTCAAATCACTCATTGCATTTAATATCTGCTCAATATCCATCCCCATACCTGGGAGAAATTTACACTACTAATGTAATAATATTTTATTGTAGTAAATATTTATGAGCTGCAATATTTTGCAATCACACCAAGTGCTTACAGAAGTACAATCTATTTATTCTGGACTTCATTTAGAGCATCCTGAACATACTCTCTCATATACAAGACAACCCTCAAAAACCCTTCCATTGGAGTTGCAACATTTGAGAGATGCAAATATTTTTATGTTCCCCTTCTGTACTATGGACACAGACACACAAAGACACACACACACACACAGAGAAAGAATCTTCAAATTACACAATTATCTCTCTCTTCAAAACATCTCACTGCGACACTGCCCACCCCACAGGAGCACAGGTTTGCGGGGAAGGCTCTGTGCCCCCTTTAGTGAGAGCAAAGTCTCAAGTGTGAGGTAATCCCATTATACTCATTGCAATTACAGGCCCGTGTCCTGAGCCTCCTGCTGACAGAAGGCTACCTCATCTTGTTCCTAATTAAGAGCACAAAATTCTTCCCAAACCACCTTCATTATTACACACAGCGTGCTAGGCTCTATCAGGCAATACTCTCATATTCTGAAAGAATCAACCACCTCTTTTAAATCCAAGGTAACCACTCCAGGGTTAATTATGTCTATTAAAACCTCTTTCCTTCACTCAGCAAATGAAGCCCATTTCCCCAGAACAACAATGGGACTGCAAGGAGAAGAAACCTTGGTTACAAAGGTAATCAGAGAGATCATGTTCAGCTGAAAAACAAACGCATGAACCAAATAAACAAAAACAAGAGTCAAATCTTGTCTAACCAAAAGAAAACGATCATGTAAACCTTTTTGGAAAAATACATACATACTTAAAAAAAAGACTGAAATGGTGAAACAACTAAAAAGCAGTTAGATTTGTTTCCCTTTGACCATAATACCACTAAAGGTACAGGGAGTATGAAGAGATCAGAACACAAGATTCTTAGCAGACCCTTACATCGCAAAGCAATTTCCTAGATAGCCAGCCCTGTGACTGGGGGCAAGTCTCTTCCCTCCCATCTGGACTGACTTCTTCATTTAACAACCACCACCACCACCATAGCAACAAAAATCGAGTAAGGAAATTTCCAAGGCCTTTTCCAGCATTAACATTCATTGAGGGCCACAGATCACTCTGACCTGCTCTGATCCTCCAGTGGGAAACAGCTAGTGAATTTTATTTCACTTAACACCCTCCAGCATTATCAAATGCCTCAGGCACAGGCATACTAGCCAAGCAAAATCACAGCAGCCAAAAATGTATCTTAGGGTGCTTTTCATCAATGAGGCCCTCACAATGGGATTTCATGTACCCCTCAGTGCCAGCCCTGGGTAGCTCCTATTATTTAAATGGCCGTGATTCTCAAAGTGGGGTCCAGAAGCAGGTGTTCCTGGAAGCTCATTAAGAATGCAGATCCGTGTTCCTCATTCCAACCCTACTGAACGCAAAACTCAGAGTAGAGCTCAGCAACCTTTGTCAAAACAAGACCTCCAGGTGATTCTGAGGCCAACTACAGTTTGAAAATACTGGAAGTCTCCTGAAGTGTCTCCTTGCCTCTACTCTTGTTCACCTTTAATATATTCCTCACACTGCCACCAGATCAGTTTTCCTAAAGTCTGAATCTGACCATGTCAAACTTCCTCTCTCTCCTTTTCTCCCTCCCTCCTTCAAACCCTCCCGTGACTCTGGTGCTCCATCAGTCATCAAATAAAATGCACACTTCTTATATGGCAAACCAAGCCTTTCACCATCTGGTTCCATTCGACCTTTCCAAATTCACTTCTTCCCACTCCCCTCTGTGCATTCTGTGCTCAGACAGTGATGAGGTTGCTGAGGTCCATGAAAAGGACATGCTCTCTGAGGAATCTGTGCTGTGCTCAAGCTGTTTGCTGAGAATGACCTTCCTCACTCTGTCGGCAATTCGTTTTCATCTTGTTAGGGACCCTTCCCAAGCATCATCCCCTCTCTGAGGCCCCCTCTTGGCTCCATCCCTTCTTCTCTACTTCTCCCTTTATGCCTCCAAGTCAAGTTCGGCCTACATTACTTCTATTACTGCACAACTCTGATGAATGCATTTAAACATCATGCTATATGATAGTCTACTGACATAGCTCTTTCCCTCACTAGCCTGAACTTGCAGAGAATCTGGGGCGGACACCTGGGTAAATTATGGCTATTTTATTTTTATATTTATATCCTTAACTGAGACTATATTAGGCATATGTTAGGAATTCCAATTACATTCTTTAAGCAAATAAATGGATTCGCTTTTGAACACCTGATGTCTACAGCACGGCTGTGTGAGTGATGTACCACTTTATCCCTATTTCATATACAAATGTAAAAACTGAGTCTCAGGGAAGTTAAATAACTTCGCCAGCTGGTCAGAGGCAAAGTTGATTCAGGTGTAGGTCTTTTGGGCTCTAAAACTGATGCTTCCTCAACCAAACCACAATGTTTTTCCAAATGAATTAAAGACTGAGTGACTGTACACAGCTGTCTTTCCTTTGATATATTCTCACATTGTCCTTATGTGTACTTTTCATTACATGAAGTAAAATAAAGATATAAGTTATGATTGAGTTAACATTAAGAAACCAAACCCTGGATAGATGAAGCCAAATATTTCAGGGCCTCAATATTTCTTCGCCTGCACAAAAGCTCTGTTATATATTACCCATAATAATCAGGTATTATTATTCAATATTAGTATAATAGTATCTAGCCATAATAATCCATGATTATGAACTGGGTTCTTTGTGTCTGATTATGCTGTTTCCATTGCCTAGCACAGTCTGGGCACAATCATGATGCTGTTTACAATTTATTTAATTGACTGTTTGCTATGGCAATTGTGTGAATTATCATTAAAAATGTTTTGATTAAATAAAGGTGTAAAGTTGACCACAAGGTCTTTCTCCTCAATGCATATTTAATCCTGGTTTAGATTTGCCAATTCAAATTCATACAGACACATGCAAACAGTTAGAAAAATTGACTTTTTATCTTCACAATGAATTACACTGTTCTCGCAATTTTATTCTTGGCTGGTGCCGCTAAACCATCACAACAGTTGTCATCCCTGTCAAAGTTTTCACTTCAGACCCCCAAATTAATAAAAGCTAAGGAAGAGTTTAATTAGCTGAAACCCGAACTGTCATTATTAATTCACTAGTTACATTATAATACCTTGTAAAACATTTATGCTGCAGTAAATAAGAGCACTCACCCCACTTTCCAGTGATCACGTGGCATAACTAATTTGCTGCACAATTAAATATTTAATTACTAATCTTAGCAAAGCTAAAGGTACGCAGCTAAAATTACATTGCATTACTTGCCACAAAATGCTTAGCATTGTTACTTTGAATATTTTAAAGTCTTCTCAAAGAAATAATGGAATTCGGCCTTCATAAGTGTAACATTTTAACAAGTAGAAGGAACTATTGTAAATTAATTCATCAATTTGTTAGGAAGGTCCAATTTGAAAACTCTGAAAGCTTTTGCATGAAGACTGTGTACACTGAAATGGGTACAGAGTTCCTGTGTGGTGATGAAAACTTCTCACCTGTGGACGGGTGCACGTGGCTGTCAGCCTGCTCAATGCCACTAATTGTAAACTGCACAGTGCTTAAAATGATAAATTTTATGTTATCTATGTTTAATCACAATGAAAACAGATTATATTCCATTTTAATTATTGTTTGCCCCTCTGCCATACCATGTAATCCTGTAGTTCTGAATAGGCCGTGTCCACCATCACACCGCAGCTTCCTAGGACATCCAGGACATAAATGTGTGGCTTGCTGAGGTTTTTTTCCTGCCACTTACTCAGGAGCATCTAGTTTCTTTAATGAAAGTAATTCTGTTTCACAAAGACAAGCTATTTCTTTAACCAGTGATAAAATTCCATAAATTATAAATAGGTATGTTATGATAAAAGAGGCAATACACATTCTAGAATGTTAATTAGAAATGCAAAGCTAAGCCCCCTTAGGGTACTTGAATGCTCTCCCATTCGCTGAGCAGGCCCTAAGAGCACAGAAACACATGGAAGTATGTATAACTCTGAGCAACAAATAGTGAGGAGGGATACTGATTCCTTTCCAAAAACAAAGCTGGTGCTTTGGGAAGACAGAAGTTTATTATACTAATTAGAGGCCCTTGCCCGGCCTCCTCAGAGGATGTTCTCTTGGGCAGGTATCAAGGCAGACGCCTTTGGGTAGTTGCTTTTTAAATTAATGACTCAACAACATAATGGCAGTAATCCTAGCATTTCTGGTGAAATCAGCTGCTTAGATCAGGGATGCAGACAAGAGTCACCTTCCCAAAGCACCCCTCAGTCAAGATCAGGGCTCTTGTCCTGGGGCAGAGTTTTGCTCGCCCATCTGTGCTGATGTGGAGCATGTGGTTATGAAGCAGTTGGAAGTAGAAGAACTGCTTCAGATGGAAGAACTGGCCATTCACTCGAGAAGTTCCACAGAACTGCACCGACCCCGAAATCTCTCTTCTTTAAATCTGTCCCACTGTATTTATTAAAAGCACTAATGAATGCCTCTTACATCACAAATATTTCCTCACTCAGTCCTCATAACAACCCTATGAGAGAGGTACTTTTATTTTCACTTGGTAGGTGAGGAAACCGAAGCACAGAAAGTTCAAATAACTTGCTCAAAATCCCACAGCTAGAAAGTGGCAGCATTGAGATTTGAACCCAAGACGTCTGGATTCATAAATTATGTTCTTAAATATTCCTTCCACTCTCCTGCTTCAATACCTCATAAAAGAAGTATTAAAAATAGCTTATTTAATTTATGTCATTTTTTCCCTAGAAGGACGTTATGCATGTCTACATGTGCTACCTCAGAGCACTATGACACCAGGTGTGCCTTATTCTAAACTTGGAAAACGGGACTCCATGCATGAGAGACATACCAGGTGGATTGCAAATCAGGCACAATCACCTAGGTCTGGAATGCTAAAATTCAGCAAAAACAGTGCAGAGGGTTAGGCAACACGGAAGAAATAAAAATGTTATTTGTACTGCAAAAGCACACCCAAGAGTTTACTTCAATCATATGCACGTGTTTTATTTTATTCTTCCTAAACTATATGTGAACTTCCCCAGCACAGGGATCATTTCTGCACCCTCCATAAATCTCAGCATAGTAGTGTTAGTAGTTGTGTACAAGTAAGTCTTTGTTAAATGCCAAGGGTTAAATAAGGGTTGACTTGTTGATTGACTTAAAAGGACACAGATTTTACTGGAATTTATGTTTTAGGGACTGGCCAGTAGTTAACCTAGAACATGGAGAAAATATGGCTGTGAAACTGCTCAGGACAATCAGGCGAATTGTAAGAAACTAAAAGACAAAAAATATATATTAATCCGAAAAGAGTTTAGATTTGTTTTATAAAGGCATAGTGTAGTTCATAAATGCTGGCAGGCACCATTTCATTACGCTACCTTTCATCTTGTTTTCCTCAAACTACTGGAGAAATGACTGATACTGAAAGACATTCTTACTTCTGCATCATATAAAACATTGCCATAAAGACCTTGAAAATTCTAGAGACATGCAATGAAAAAAACAGCTTTAATAAAATAATGGATCATATCTGAATTAAACATGATGTTCAAAATGTTACACTTGGGGAATTAACAGAATGTTATATGCCAAGAGAGCAAGAGGCAAAATGTCCTATAATGTCCCAAACCTTCTATAAATTAAATCTGAGAACATTAAAAACTGTGATGACAATAAAAAGGATTACTTATGGAATGAAATGAGAAACAGAAGCAGATTAGTGAAGATATTTGCCTCTAAAAATCTCAGAAGTATTCATCCTAGAGCAGAAGTAATAAAAATGGTTATTTCTAAGAAATAGACCCAAAGTGGCTCCATTCAGTTCACAGCAGGAACATCCAAAGTAGCAATTAATGCAACCACTGGTGTGGAATTGTTTTCCCAGTGCCATCCTGTTGGGTGACTTCTTCTTTTTTTTAATGGAAGCAGGGCTCAGAGTCACAGTGATTGTGGACCAATTATTTACTGAAAATCATCATAGGTTATTAATACCACCACTCAAAATACGAATACAACCAATAACACTTTTTGTGAAACAGAAGGAACCTATCAGCTGCTGTTTATCTCAGACAACAAGAGTAGCACCTGAAACTCCTTGAGATTTGACCATGGGAAATAAATGTAAACACATCCATCTCAACAGGGTATGGAGAGCTCCTGTCAGAATGGATCACCTGGTATTTGAAAGATCTGAGTTCACATTTCTAAAGTTTGGCCACTGACAACTGATACTGGTCAGGAAAGTTCCCAAACCTCCTGTTTCCTGGACATACAGTTTGTTCATGCAGAAAGACATGGGAAATATCGCAGCACCGTGGTTAAGAATGTGGGCTCAGATCCCGGAGCCTGGGTTCAAATCCTGGCTTATAACACACTAATTGTGTGTCTCTGGGCACACTGATTGACCTTTCTGTAACTCATCTGTAAAAATGTTAATATTATTTATCCCAAAGGATCATCGTGAAGATTAGCTGAATTAGAACATGTAAAAGACATAGAATAGTGAACAGCCCATAGTAAAGACTCAATAGATTACTATTATTTGTAAACGGAAGGTTCTTTTTGGTTCTAGAGTTGAGTGTAACATTGTAAGGAGCTCCTTGTCTTCCTTTTCTCCCCTCCAAGACCTAAATAGAGCTACACAGGTGATGTGATATATTCACCAGGTGGGAATAAGTGCCTTGAGTCATTCAGCATATACTGCTTCACTTTAAAGGAGAAGTAATATGCTTTGACTCATATTCACCAAACATAATCACTCTCCAGTAAATATTGCATGGTGTGTTTTAAGAGAACAGGGGTGTGGGAAATGCAGCGGATGGGACAAACTTCTCATAAGAATGATCTAAGGCTTATTTATTAAAAAGGAAATAAAAAACTTAGAATTCCCTCAATGTCAGCATATTGACAATTTGCACTTGTTAAGATGTCCTCCCTACTAATATCTTCTCTTGTAACCACGGGCAGAGGTATACATCTCCTCATTCTATAAGCCAAAATGGGAAGGCAAGTCCATTTTGAAGCACAGTGGAGTTGTAGAGTAAGAGTTAATGAAATCATTAGAATTAGAATCATTAACTTTTTCATTAATGAAAAAGTTAGTAAAAGTTGTTTGCATTCTTTCTGGAACTATGCAGAGAACTAAAATGAATGGGAGAGGGGGAGGAAGGAGAGAGGAAAAGAGGAGGGAGGGAGGGAAGAAGGAAAGAAGATGTGTTTTACAATGGACCTGATAATGTACTACTGTACATACAGTTTTTAACCGCATCAAAAATATTCAAGGGTGATTCTCACCATTTTTATTATATGAGAACAATAACAATTAGGGAGATACAGTTATTTGCTCATGGTCACCCAACTGATAAGATATTGAGTCAAATTTGAACTCCAGCCTGTAGTCTTTTTCTTCCATACTGTTGCTTTTGGGTGTGCCAACAAGAGGATTTATAGAACATATGGAGAAAAGTGGTCAGTAAAGAAGAGCTTGAAAACAAAGCAAAAGAAGTCCTAGGCTAAAATCATGTTCAGAGAAAGAGAAAGAAAATACTTTCCTTATTCTCTCAAATTTTTCTAACTACCACCCTCCTATAACTTTTTCCTCGCCTATGGCTCATCTGCCTTTATCCTTCCTGCACTAGGGAATCACTAAATTTTCTCCTGTTAAGTGAAATAGTTTGATGTTGCTACGGGACTGAACACCATGGACACTGACTCCCTGCCTTGGTCAGTGTTCACTATATCATACCAAGCTGCAAACTCTTGTGAAAATCAGAAGCCCTCCCTATAGCAGAAATATTCTCCTACAGTCAATATGGAGTGAAAGGTATGGGACACAAACCAATTCTGTTTGTAAATAAGAGTGATCTAGAGAAACAAGTGGTTATAGATGGGAAGAATACTATTTGATAAGTTTTATTTTATTTTCATACTTTATCAAGTTTGCTGAGGGAATAGTTGGCATTGACTGCTCTTTGGAATATGAAGACAAGTACAGTGTGATTCTCCAGAAAAACAGTGAGTTTCTTCCCTTTACTCTCTACTTCCTCCCTTTTCTTATTACCAATTTTAATAATAACCTCTCCTCATTCCTCATAAGAGCTGATGGCATTGATCCTGCAAAGGCTGGGTGTTTGTTGGAACTTACGTGCTTAGGGTAAAAGAGAACACATAACTGTCAAGTATTTCTCTCTAACAAGGATGCCTTGACCCTGGGCTCTAGAAAATCACTCCTCATTGAGCATCACCATATAGAGCAATCACAACACCATCGCGTATTAGTTTGCTTGGGCTGCCATAACAAAATACCATGGAATGGTGGTTTAAACAGCAGAAATTTATTTCCCCATAGTTCTGGAGGCTAGGCAACCCAAGGCAAAGGTTTTGGCAGGGCTTGATTTCTGGCAAGAGATTTTTCTGGCTTGCAGATGGTCACATCCCCGAGTTCCCTCACATGGCAGAGAGAAAGAGGGAGATCTTTCTTCCTCTTATTAGGTCCCCAATTTTACCGGATTAGAACTTCACTGCTATGATCTCATTAAACCTTAATTGTCTCTTCAGTGCCTTGTTTCCACCTGTCCACATACAACTGAGGGCCAGGCCTTCACTATATGATTCCTGAGGAGAGGGAACAGTTCAGTCTGTAGCAGATGGGATGAGAATCCTTCCTCTCCTTAACTAGAATTTTCAGATTGAGAAGGTACAATAAGTAAGCAGTCATGCTCCAGCACAAAGTTGTAATCTTTTGGCATATAGGACAAAAGCAAGTGAAAACATGACAGTTTGATGTATCATGATTGGTGTTAAAGAGATCTCTGGTATTCTGATGACCATTACCTGTTGCACATCAGTTAGTGGCTTAGAGAGTGAGAAAGAATGACAACCAAAGTTTTCAACCCAAGGTTAGCAAATGCTTCAGATTCCTTCTTTCTTCAAAGAACAAAGTCAGTAAAGAAGGAAAGGCCCTGAATGTCTCTTATCATGCTGTCACTTAGAAAGTAGATAGATTCTCCATTATATTCTTCTTACTCATGCTTAAATTCCAGGCCTTTTGTATATATTCATTTGACATAAATGTTCTTAGCTTTTTTTGTTTGTTTGTTTGTTTGTTTTTTGCTAAGCATCATGCTAGATGTTGGGAACACAAGGAAGAATATGATAAAATCTTTCCTTTTAAGCATTTCTCAGTCTTAGAGTGGGACAAAATTAGAATCAGAGATTGTTAGAATGAAAGGATTCTGATTTCAGATGAAAAGCTCAGGCCCAAAGAGGTTAACATATTTAGCCAGGGTGACAGGCTTGTTGCAACAGTCCTAGCTGACACACAGGCCTACTGACCTCTGTCTAGTCTTCATTCCTATACAGCTCAGAGTACTCCATCCAAGTCAATCATTCTACCAGGATTTATATAGGGCCTACTATGTGTTAACTGAATGGGACAGAATGTATAGTGATTTAACAACCTAATTGATAATTTAATAATTTATTTGGAGAAATATGACTGATGAAATTATTAGCAATTATTACAAGGTCTTATGTAAAATGAAATGGTTTCTCTACTAACCCCGTAAATATAATACATATGCAACTGAGAAGTGTACCTTATCTGGTTATCAATTTTATCTTTACAATAATTGTCATGATTGAGCTAATCTTGCTTGATGGAAGAGTTTCCCCTTCCATCTTCATCACTCGATATAGTGCCATGGAATACCAGCTAGAGGAAGACTGTTCTAAAGGTATATTGAAGATAAAACAAAAAAACAAAACCATGTTGTAACTAAAGTTCTATACAGTGGTCTGAAAGTAGGCTATATGGATGTCTGACTTCTGGAGGATCCCCTATGAGAAATCAGCCAAACAATTACTCTACAGGGATAAGGACAATTAGAGAAGATGACTGTTGTGTTGGTCTATCCCTCTCCACATCACTGGCTCACCTAAGCCAAGAGAAGTTGAAGAGTGCATGGTCCGAGTGGCTAGGGTGATAGTCTCTGTATTTGGCCAGAACTATCCCTGAATGCTGGCACTTCTACGTATGACTTTGGGTAAGTGCTTTAATATCTTATACCTCAGCCTTTTCATCTATAAAACAAGAGCTAATCATGGATTACCTTAGCAGTTTGTAGTGAGGATTAAATGAGATGGTACGTGTAAAGTACATGCATAGTGCTTGTCAATAAATAGGCATTACTATGATTCATAACAATTCTACAGTGTTTTTGGAACCCGTTCTCTTCCTCTCTAGTCTATTATCCCCCCCTCCTTAATTTTGGCCACTTCTCTGATCCTGTCCTTTCCCTTTGTCTCTCTCCCTGTCTTGCTAACAGCTGTGCCTTGTTCCCTGCCAGGATGGGCAGCAGTGTGGTCACCTTAGGACAGGTGTTATTGTCCATTTTCCTATGTGAATCACCTGCCAAATGACAGGGAAGAGCTGCAGGGCTGCATTCGGCATGGACAAACACCTGTGCCCTGTGTCACCACAGCTAGATGGACGCTGGCGCTGATGTCACGCTGCTGCTCACAGCCAACAACCAACACGCTCCAAGACTCAGAACCTCTGAGAAAGGGACCTGAGGGGGCAATGTACCCTTGCCTCTCTCCAGGTTAGGCTACTCTCCAATCTGCCAGGAGGCAGAAATAGACAAAGGGAGATTCTATCATTCACTGAGGAGTGGAGAGTCTAATATCAGGATGTTTCTTCTAATCTCTAAGCTAAAGAGATTAGCCTTTGCAGTTAAATTCATTTTTAAGTGTATCTTTCATAGAGAAAAATGAATGTGACATCTAATTCATGGTAAACACATATCATGTATACAGTATAATACACAGGGTATAGTATTAAATAATATAGAGTACTCTGTAAGTATGTGAGTACATCTATACACACATACACATACAGAGTGTTATTTACCAGTTAAGAGCATGAGCTCTACAGTCAGACATGGTGTCTTATCCCAGCTACCTGCTGGTGATGTGTTTCTGCTGTCGAAACTAATAATATTAGTAATAATCTCACTAGAACTTTACATTAGCACAGTTCTCGTGTCATAGAAAGAATTCACTGAAAGTTAACTGCTATTATTGTTGTTGTTTAGACATATAAATATATAGTAAGAATCCAGTAAGCTTTTTAAGCTCTCTCTTCTGCAATCTAAATGGTTCCTGTTTGATTATTGCTTTTAATCTGTTTCTTCTATAACCTTCAATTTCATTTTCCCTTTATTCATTTACCACCCTAAATCTAGAATAGGACATATGATGCCAGTTGAGTCTGGTTAGCAAGGATAAATGTATGATGTATTTTAGGTTATTTACTATATTGCCTGATGTCAACTAATAATATGATTTGCAAAGATATAAACATGATTTGATAGCAAGTGTGTAAACCTTTAAACACTTTATTTATATCAACTCATTTTATCCTTAAAATAAAACCATGCATTTTTTCAGCTATGCCATACTTCACTGATTTTAAAAATGTACTTCCTTCACATTTTAACATCTCTAAAATCAAGACGTGTCTTGCAGTTGACAACATGTTATAGTTCTATTGACAATTTTTTCTTAGTGATACATGAAATAATCTATTCAATCTTGCAACTGATGACAATCTAGAGTCCATGAAATAGGGTACAAGAGACAAGTATGTTGCAGGCAATCCTTAAGGTCCAAGAATTTAGTGAGCAAGATTACACAATCTTACTTTTCAGAGAATTCATTCTAATTAGAAATACAGAGAAATAAAAAAATCATTTCAACATGAGATGTATAACTACTGAGGATGCCAATAAAGATGGATCCTGAACTCATCGGGGCCTGGGAGGGTTTCTGGGTGAGGGTGATGTTACCTAAACAGGGAATGCAATAGGTGAGGGGTACGGCTAGCCTGTGGTTTGCTTGTCAGCCACACAGTGTAAGCAAAAGCTTAGAAGCTGAAAGAAGCATGAGCCATTCAAGGATTTGAAAGTGCTTTAAAATAGATTTAGAGTATCCATGGAAGAAGGACGAGGTTTTAAGACAGAAGGAAAGCAGAATGCACTTCCAGATGGGCCTTGCAGGCCAGGTTGGACTGCATTTTGAGGACTCTGAGGTTCTACTGAAGCCTAGGTGTTATGTCCATTTGAGGAATCAGAAAAACTGAGACCTAGAGTAGCCATAGGATTGGCTTTAGGGTGGATAGCGAAGATCAGTACTAATTTAATTCTCTTCTTCTGAGCCCTCCCCTTAAACTAGATGCTCTTTATGTTATATCAGGATTACCCAGGAAGTTATTCTCTCATTGGCTATACTGCCAGAAAATGTATTACTAGATTATCCTCCACTTTAGTTAATGTTAAATAATGTGTTCGGTTTAGATGGGAGGAGCCTTGAACCAATACGTTGGTTTTTAAAAAATTGTTTAAGTGCACATGGCCTCATTTCAGGATATTTGGGTTCAGTTACAACACTCGCATGTTATATATCACTGCCAAGTTCATATGTAAGTGTGTCTATTAGGTAATGGATATTGATGCCAGCCTTTTCTAAATGCATCATGCATTCACTTTTCAGGGTGCATGTTTAAAAGATACATGCATACATACATACATACATACATACATACAAAAACAAATGAAAACAATGCTGATAGGGAAGTAAAGGTTCACAATGTCTTTAAACTCTTGTATATTATTATGCCAACAGAAATTGCACTTCAATTTATTGTAAAGCTTCTTCAGCTGCCCAATTACAGTAATACGATCTTGAGATTGATGAAACTAAGCAATTTTAGTTGAAATGTGACAAAAGGGTATAATGAAAGACACTAACTTTATTATACAGGGTCAAATAAACAAAGAATAATTATTTGAATGAAGATATTCTATTCCAGCCAGCTCTTTTTGACTTATTACATTTAAAATAGTTTTGTTTACAGGAGTTGTTGGTAGGCAAAAACCATCCTTTTATTGAAAGAATAACAAAAAGCCTTTGGCTTTTCCTTTTTGGAAAAACCACATTGTGGATCACCTGGTGCCTTTGACTGGAAAAGGGAGTGCATCGATAATTGAAAAGCATCTAGGTCCTTTTTTGATCAAAGGTATTTTTAGTTTCTATAGGATAAGCAGTGAGTACAAATGTCAATGTTTAGTTCATGATGACATGACAATTACTAGCTATCTAAAAGAAAGAATAGGTGCCAAGATGATAGCTTGCTATACTAATCCAACTAAACAGGACAAATAGTGTGAATTCTTTAATAATAGGACAGACAAATGTCTATTCAAAATAGTTTAGATACAGTCTTATCTGAAATAAGGAGGCTGAGTTACAGGATAAGTAACTTTGATTTCATAAACCTCATAAATTTAGATTTTGATATAAAAAGAGGAGAACAAGAACAAATGGTAAACACTGTTACCACAAGACCAATACGTGACAGGGGATATCATGTGAGATGAGAATACTAGAGACTCAAGAAGTCATTTTTAGAATGAGAAACTCAAGTTCAAATTCCAGCACTGATACTACCCATTCTGTGACCTTGGGCTAGCTACTATTCCTCTGGGATTTAAGAAAAACAATTTCTACATCAGAAGATTTCCATGAAGATTAAATGAAACTCTATGCATAAAACAAGTGATGCATAATGTGTGTGAACAGGGACTACTGTTAACATTATTATTTTTGTGATTATTATTATATCCCACGCTTCTATTTAATTCTGCTGGCATTAGATGAAGTAAACAGTAGGCCAGGCAACCATGAACAAGGCGTACTGCATGTTTAGGGATGGCATTTAGGCTTGCACATTCCCAATTAGCTTTTCAATTAACCCCAGCCTTGAGGAATATACTTCCCAGACCATTTCTGAATGCTAAAAGAGGACTGATGAGCTATTATGGATGCAGGTTGTTTTATTGGAGTAGGAAGAAATGAACTATGCTACCTATTGCAAGGAGAAGCTGAAATTTATAGAGCACACTAAAACTAAATCACAATTACTGTCTGTGATACAGATTTACACCCCCCAAAGCTAAAATATGCCGTCACTCTATCAATAGTTCTTTTGCATTTAAGTATACTAGTCATTTTCTGAATAAAACTCAGTAATAATCTTATTTTATTCATCTTCCTTCATTGTACAATAAGCATGACAAGCTGTAGTCAGTAGCACTTTATACCCCCTCTGTGTTTGCAATGATGTGATCTCTGATGTTATAGTGACACTCTATATACATTTATTCAGCTTTCTGCCATTTCTTAACTGTCTTCTCAGTTAAAGTATATTACTGAACTCATTTTACAAACAGTAATTCACAATAGTTGGCTTAAATATGTCATGTGATATAATTAGGTACGCAGAATAAATCAACTATTTCCATTCACCAAGCACTGATGGAGGGCCTTCATTGTTCAAAGCACACCTTTTAAATTATTCCAGGAATTCTCTGAACACATTTTCCATGGGGAAAAATGAAAAAAACCGAGATGCCCTTTTCTTTTTAGTTATCATCACCTAGTACTCAAAATTAACTCCTCCTAGCTCCCCTGGCTAGTACAAGGGCATTAGAAATAATCGTTTTTCACTTTATCATTCAAGGAGCAATACTTCAGTTCTCTATGGTTGGTTTCCCTACTCTCTAAGATAAATACAAAATTTAAAACCCTTAACCCCACAGTGGTTTCTTCCTCTTCCCTGTCCTAAACATTAGCCCTCACAGAAATGAAAGAGAAGTACCAGAGTCCCCTTACTAGCTTCTTCCCATACTTAAGAGATAGAAACCTATGTTACTTTGTCAGATCAACATCTTTCAGGTTCTGTACACTAAATTTCATGGGCTGCTTTTCTCCACATTCAGGCTCAGGCCTGAATTAAGTGTCACTGGGAGATTCAACTTCTCTTTGCATATTACTGTGGCATAAGGCATTATCTCCCAGTGGTTTTCACAGTCATTTGCAGTCCCTGACAGCCCATATAACCTATAATTTTCAGAGGAAGAAGGCAGTTTTTCAAAATATTTGCTCCAATAAAAAACCTACTTACAAGTCTTTTTCCTTAAAAATTACTTGAGAAGCAAAAAAACAAAAACAAAAAAACACAAAAATCCCACACAAAAAAACAAACAAAAGAAAAAACCAAACAAGCAAACAACAAAAACCATCAAACCCAACTGTTCAGTATATAAATGGTGCTGGTACATGACAATTACATTTGCAGTCTTTTTAACTGTGATATATAGAATAGAAAAGGGATCACTCCTACCCCACTCTTGCCTCCCCCTCCCCCACCAAAATGCCATTAAATAACAAGTTTGCCATCATTCTACAATCTTCAGTTCTAGATATTCTAAAAGGTTACAACCCTGAAGTCAGAACTCCAGTGACGTTTTCTCTTTTCACACCACAAACAATTGTCTCTTGGTTTATCACTGGATTCTTGTTCATGTTATCAATATTCCTACTCTGAAGAAGCAAATGGCAAGTTAAATGGAAGGGACCTTCGCAATGGAGAGGGAAGACTGTGCCACAGGCCGACAAAGGCATCTCTGGATCAACCTCACAAGTAGATTTAAGGCAGAAAGGACACTGGACCGAAGATTGCATCCTTAGAGTAATATGAAAAATCTCCATTTCACAAAATTCTGTTACCTTTGGAAATTTCCCCAATTTGAACCCTATCAAACTGGGTTCAGTTTACCTAAATATGACAGTTTGGCCAGTGCTCCGAAACCAGAGGACACATTAGAGATACAAGCATATAATGTATCTTAGTACTTACAGGCCATTTTAATTTCTTAGAGAATGATAACTAAGGAGGTAAATCTACATAGAGGTTTTCCTGAAACAACTAGTCATGCTGAATAAAAGAAATACAGAGCCATCCTCTAAATGCCCATGACTATCTAATTACAAATACAATTCTTGCTCATTGTATACACTTTATAAATGATGGCTTTGCTGATTGAAAAAAATATCAGACACCCCTGTGGAATCGGGTCAATGTTACTGAGAGCCCCCATATGTGCTCCTAGGACGCAGACTGAGACGCAAGTACCGGACAAATGCTCAGGGATTTATCAGGTCCCCTTCAGAATTAAAGACTGTAGTAATAAAAATAATGCAGTCCAGCAACAAGTTTACTAGAGAGCTCCCTGAAGAAGCAAAAATTGCAGCTGCTCACGTGCTTTCACCCTATGTCATTTAAAGGAAAATTAAGTCTCTGTGGAGACACTGTCTCAATTGATGACACCACCAAGTATTTATTTAGAATAGCTAATGAATCTACTTAACCCCGTATGTTCCCCTCCTAAGTAGCTAGGCTCCAAAAGTCGTCCCTTCTGGAAGTGGCATGGACTACATTCCGAGCGAGAGGCAAGCTCTCGCCCCAAGGTAATCAAGACTGCGTCTGTGCTCAGACTAGCCGTCCAGAGCGGGCAGCTGGCGAATAGGAAAGGTAATCTTCCTCCCCACTTGCTCCATACCTTTTCAGATTTCGCCTTCCTGGCGTTGTGCACGAACCTGCGACCCAGCTTCTTGGCATACCAGATAGAGGCAAACATAGCGATGCCAATGGCAGAAATTCACAATGAAGCTGCTGCACTATTTCCCACCTCGGCTCAGAGACAAACGGAACCGGGCGGGAGCTGTCACTTGCACGCTGTTGCTTTCTCAGTCCCTCTCATGCTGGTTAGCGGAGGGAGAGGGTGGGAGGAGGGAGGGGTTGAGGGGAAAGGCGGTCCTGTTTGGCCAGTCTGCAGGTACATTTACATCCTGCCAGCAGGAGCTCCGGGCGAGGCGGGCGCTGCCTTCCCAGCCAGCTCACACAACCAGGCGGCTAAGTATCTGTCTGCAGTTCTTCGGCACCGTCACCACCAAAACTCCATGTGTGTCTGGAGGAAGGGAAGCCGCAGTCAACTCGTACGGGAGGAGGCTCACCTCCTGCTCTAGGCTCTGGCAGTTACACTCCTCGCTCGGCTTCCTTCTCTCCTCACAGAATGCAGTGGCGTAGTAAAGAGAGACCCACATACAGCCTCCTAGGTAAATCTGCGAAAACAGGAGCCGCCAGGCACAGGGGAGAGGCAGGGCCAACCACAAACCTGGCCCTGCGGACACAAACAGGTGTCCTTGGAGCCTGTATCCTGCTCAGATCCTCGGAGAATATGAGAATATCGGGCTGTTAAGTCGGCTGGGAATAGAGGAGTGCCGTCCTTACCCCTTCCTCAACTCCATTTGGTCCAGGGAAAGTCATCTCTGCTCAGCCAGCCTTACCCATAGCTTACAAGAGTAACACTTTATACTTGGGAGGCTGGCCCGGGACGAACGACAAAGTGAGCCAGATGAAGTGCACTCGCAAGTGCCTGAATAAAGGTCCCCAAGTTTTCAAACTCATTGGTTCTCTCTCACGCAGCTGGGGCCCCTTCTATGAACACAGGTTTTCAGCATGGGGACTAGGGAATGGGGAGGAGAGTAAATCTATACTCTTTAAAAATAAACAAACCTTGAGTCTTCTTGCAGTGATAGCCAGTGGGCTATCATACGTAGGACTGTAATACTGCTTTGGGGAAGGTAAATTTGGGATTTTTGTCAGCTCTTACACGGTGGTGCTTTGCAGAATTTTCATTTTTTATTTTACCAGTAGGTGCTTTCAATTTCACTTATCCTATTAGGGTTTAGACTGTGAGGCATTTAACAGGTAAAGTCAATTTTAAGGATTAAGTGTTTTGTCCACTGAGAGAGCATTTAAGCCTTTATCCTGAATACTAGAGAAAAAACATTACTGGTAAATCTTCCTTCCAGTGACATTCAAACAAAACTCAATCCAGTATATGTTTTCCAGCTGACCTGATAGAAATGCCCAAAGAATGTCAACACACAGATACTTGGACTGGAACTCCCTTCTCTCACTCTATGTCCCTTGAGGTTTACCTGCAAAGAGGTTTGGTTCTTTAGTCAACAGCATGCTGTTTTAAAAGGTATATCACTTATCCTTACAGGTAGTAAGTAGGTCAGTAGGCAGTATGGGATAGGACAACGGTGGTCAGAACGCATGTCCCTGTGCATCACCAAGGTAGCCTTGGTGCCTAAAAGAGTGCTTAGAAGCAGTCAGAGTGTGTTTGCTGAATGAAAGAATGATCTGGGTTCAAACCCTGACCCTGCTTCTAACTTGTTTCCTTTTTCTGAGTTTGATTTGCCTCATCTGTAAGTTAAGCGAACTGGGCAGATGAGTTTTAAGGCCCCTTCCTGCCCCATGAGTTTATAATTGGGCTCATGCCTCTACATGTGAGTACCGAACAGAGAATTGTCTGGCGCTCACCAGGGGCCTAGACTCTGGTAAAATGACTCAGTGTCCTGAGAAGCTCACAGTGAGTGGCACCCTGGGGGTGTCCAGATCCTCCTGCCTCTGCAACACACCTAGCTGCCACCTAGGGTTTGGTTTTGCCATCAGTTCTCACTGTTGCTGCCCTGTGCTTCCACTTCTACGAATTCCACTTTCTTTCATTTCCTTTTGACACTCTTAGACAACCCCCGAAGTTCTCCACATCACACCCTGTACTCTTTGGGAGAAAAGTGCCACGGAAATCCAATAAATAAGTAAACAAATAAATTAGTCCTGCTTTGTTTTCAAACAGATACTCAGCAGGAACACGGCTTACCTTAATATTGCCGAGATGCTGAAGGTGTTCATTATTTCTGCATACAAGTCTGTCTAAGCACAGTTGTACTTGAAAGACTATTCAGTTAACAGGGAAAAAGTAGACGAAAAGAAGGGGAGCAATTCTTCCTAAATTAATGAGTAAGAAAAATTCTATCTTTAACATTTTAAGATGGAATCACACAATAAAAAGGTGAGGAAAAAAGTTGAGCTTTCAAACTACTGATATGAAAGGGGGGAATCAAAGAATGTTAATTTACTCCTATGGGGCTGCCAGATCCTAAAATAATTTTTGCACTTTCTTCATAAGTTAAGATTTCCTGGGTCACTTAAACCAGGGCCTGGAGAGATCTTTGATGTTTGATCATTTTTGTTGGTCAGTTTTACTTTTTTATTAAAACTTTAATGACCTTCTTCACACACCTGACTCAGAGCCTTTGTAAAACTTTTACAGGATGGAGTTTTGAAGAAAATAAATTGGACTGCCATCCAAGATTATCTTAAAAACAGCAATAACAACTACTGGCCCTTAAACAGGCAGTTGGAGGTAGAAAAGGCAGTGCAGAGTAGGACATTCATAGTCAGGGGCCGTGTTTGTGTTCTGTGAATGTTTAGCATGATGTAGAGATTCAAAATATACTTGCTGAATGTGTCTATGACAAAGGAAAATCCACAAACTTTAAAGACTAGAAGAGTCAATTAGAAGCATATCCACAAGTTTTCAGTTGTACAAGTTTTTTGAAAGATGGACACCGTTTAATGAAATGATGCGGTTGCCATAGTTACACAATGCTTTTTTTTCCCCCCCCGGGTTTCTGCACAGGTGTGTCTGCTCCAAAGGCGGGCAGCTGCCATCGTAAATCCTAATGGTCCCTAACCATTGCTCTCCTGACTGCGATGAACAACTTTTGCAGTTATGCCACGTAAGGAAAACTAGTTTTTCAGATGCTTTCCATCTGTATATCATCAATACCTGGACAGACCTTTTCCTCTGTCATTTCATTTTTAATACCTCTCATATGACAGAAGCCTTATAGCACCACAGAGTTCGAGATGCAACATTAATGCTTTTAAGCAGCTTTGGGTTCATGCCTCAACACACACACTGTGTGAGCCTCTGAATTCTCAAGGTAAGTGCAATGTTTAAATCAAGCTATTAAGTATTATACCATTACATTTTCTGCCTAGCACATGAATGATTTTCCTTTTAAAATCATCTAGACATATCATAGATAATTATATAAACAGACTAAACATTAAACCTGAGAAACAAATACGTACTAGCTTGGAAAACTATCCAAGTCAGGTGTTTAATATACACCAAAGAAAATACATGTTGGAAGCATACACAAGCTAATGTACAAAACTAATAAACATTCACATATTTGTTTGATTTGTTTGCATATCTGCTATGTATATTGCCCTTTGGTTAACATCTGGTATTAGTGTATTATTAAAATAGCGGGTATAGGATGTACACTACAGTAAACAGTATTACTAAAAAATATATAAATATAACATTTAACTTCAGTTCACAGGAATGCCAAGATGGATATTAGTAACCTCTGGAGAGGGTTGAGGAAAGGAGACATAAAAATCAGTTACTTTTGCTCCATATATTGTGTATTATTTGAGTCTTCTACAATGATAATATATTATTATTTTACTTGTATGATTAAAAAAGTGANCTATCCAAGTCAGGTGTTTAATATACACCAAAGAAAATACATGTTGGAAGCATACACAAGCTAATGTACAAAACTAATAAACATTCACATATTTGTTTGATTTGTTTGCATATCTGCTATGTATATTGCCCTTTGGTTAACATCTGGTATTAGTGTATTATTAAAATAGCGGGTATAGGATGTACACTACAGTAAACAGTATTACTAAAAAATATATAAATATAACATTTAACTTCAGTTCACAGGAATGCCAAGATATGGATATTAGTTACCTTTGGAGAGGGTTGAGGAAAGGAGACATAAAAATCAGTTACTTTTGCTCCATATATTGTGTATTATTTGAGTCTTTTACAATGATAATATATTATTATTTTACTTGCATGATTAAAAAGGTGAGCAATACTTCTTCACAAAAATAGACTGATTATTTACTTTACATCAAACACTGGGGACCCCAAAATGAATAAGATACCATCCTTGCTCTCAGGAAGTCCTATATAGTTGGGGACACTGGTGTAGAAAGAAAGAAATTTTAATATAGAATGGCATATTACAGATATGTGAAAATTAAGTGAAAGCTCAGGAATAAAATTACTGTTTTTTGGGGGGAGGATGCTTTCTATATTCTACAAGCCCAATAATAAATGCTATCTATAAAAAGTGCAACAATTAGTGTGAATGTATATAAAAGTCAAAGTAATGGCTAATTCTATCTGCACATTTTATCTGTATGGACAATAGAAAAATGGTCACTATAACTGTATGTGTATATATCAAAACCAATGTGTACAAACTGACCCATTTACAAATTGATGTTTGCATAAAACTGAAACTCATAGACAAAGGCAACAGTATGGCGGTTACCAGAGGGAGCTGTGGGGGAGCAGTAAAGGGTAAAGGGGGTCAAATATATGGGGGTGGAAGATGATTTGACTTTGGGCGGTGGGCACACAATGCAATGTACAGATGACATAGCATGGATATGTACACTTGAAACCTATATAATCTTATTAACCAATGTCACCCCGATGAATTTAATTAAATATTAAAAATAAAAATGAAATAAAAATTAGGTTGTATTTTTCTTGTTGGTTTATAAAAATACTTTATATATTCTATACATTAAATCTGCATTTATTACATATGCTGAAAATATCTGTTCCTAACTTATCACTTGTCCTCTAAAGTTATTGTATGTTATTAGGGTCCTCAGAAAAACTTAAATGTACTGAAATTTATCAACATTTTCCCTATATAGAATGTACAGTTTGTATCTTAAAATTTTTCTCTATTCCAAGTTTATAAATGCATTATCTTATATTTTTCTCCTAAACAATTTAATTTTTTTCTTTTCCCAAAAAGATGCCCCATTAAGAAGTATATTGTGTGCAATAGGCATCCAGATGTCCCCGTGTGTATGGACGCACAGCCGTTGTCGTCCTCCCTGCCCTCCCTCCCTCCTTCTTCCCTTCCTGCCTTTGCTCTTTTTTTCTGCTAGTATATAAAAATGCTATTTCTTTTACTTTCTGCCTTGTAATGTTGCTAAGTCATACGTCTAGATCATATGTGTATGCAGATAATTGTTCTTGGTTCTTGTGTGATTGCTCTATTTTTATTTACATGTGTCAATATTACATTACGTTGATTGCTATGCTTTGCAATAAATTTTGATACCCATTTCATTTGGTCTATCTCTTCAACTAAATCTTTATAAAGTTGTATATTATATGCCCACCAATCTATGTTACCATTTTATAGTATTTTAGTACTATCCATAATAGCGTATATTCCCCCACACCTCCTATTATATCTTGTAGTAGTTCTATTTCTCGCCAAATCTGTCATTATTATCATCTCCATTAGTTATCTTTTTTACAATTAAAGGTTACTAAAACTAACTCCACATGTTGTCAGCTTATTTTCTCATCATTATTTTTAGCAATCCAATCCTTCTAAATGTCTTCTTTATCCAAGTATGTATTTTAATACTTATTTCTTCAAAAATCTGTGATGACCTTTTAATATATTTCCTGAACTGTCTACATTCACCTTAGAGTTTGAAGGATAGCATAGGCAAACAGAGATCTTTAGAGTGACAATTATTTTCCCTCGGCACTTTGAAGATATCTCACACGGTCTTCTGGTATCTACGTATTTTTATGATAAGGTGTCTGCTGTCAATCAAATTGCTACAGTGTAAGGAATGCCTCTTTTCTATGTTTGTTTGAAGATTTTTTTTTAGTTGTTTAACTGCATTTTCAATACAATATTTTTCTAAAATTCTGCTTGGAATTCACTATCATTCTTTAATTTGGTGAGTTATAAAAAACTCATTATCTTTTCTAATATTCTTCTCTCTCATTCTCTCAATTGTTTCTTTCTAAAATCATGTTACAGTTTTCCTAGACCACTTCATTTTATGCATCCTATTGCCTCATATGTATCCTACTATTCTTTTTCTGTGTTTGCTGTTTTCATGGTTATATCCTCAGATCCAATTATTATTTTATTTTAAGTTTTAATCTACTGTTTACCTATCTAAGAAGTATTTCTTTTAAATTATTATTTTTAAATTTCTAAAGATTCTATATCTCTCTTTTTAATCTACCTAGTCTTTTATCACAGTTCTCTGTTCTTTTATTAAGATTTTTATTCCATTCTGTATTATATTTTTAATTTAAAACATTTAATTTGTAGTGTTTATCTGGTATGCATATGACCTAATTTTCTTGGAAGTCCAATCATGCTGATCCCACTCATGGTGGGTAGTCTCTGGAAGTCATGGCGCATTTTTACTCTGAAATATTCTTTAATAAGATACAGCGTTCTGTGGGAGTCCCAGGGACCTGGAGTTGTGCGATTGCTGGTACAGACTAATTTTGCACATTTGCTAGTTGCTGGGAGATTTCACTAATTCAGAAGCCATTTTGTCATCAATATTTGGTTTAGCGTTAGTCTTTCCACATTAAAGGGCTAAATATAGTTTTTATTTTCCTTTTTCACTCATAATAGAAACATGCTTTCTTATTGTTTTGGGAGTATAATAAAGTTTTTTAGAAGCTCTTTCATTAAATGACAACATTTTAAACTTTTGAGTTATAGGCAAGTATTTCAGTTTCACTTCTCTTCCTTGGATGATTCTAAGGTCAACTGTCTTGCTCTGTATGAGCATCAGAACCTCACATTATTATCTCATGGGCCCTCAGTGAGTGCCACATACCCCTGCGATACCATAGTCAGCTCAGGAACTCACTGTACTGGCAGTCGCTTTATACAAACTCAACCAAGTCAAACTGGCATTAACCCAGAAACAAACTAGAATTTCATTGGCCTGCACATGAGGTTTTAGTACTTGATTATTAGCATGTCTGATAATAAGATTTGTTGTAAAATAAATGTTTTTACCTTTATTTTACAGAAAATAAATGTAGAATGTTTCATGCAAAAGATTCTGGGAAGTCACCTAATTAAAACACTATTTGAAAGTCACTATCATATAATAATTAATTACCTAAAGTTAGTAGTAAAGTAGATGACTACCACATTTGCCACCTTTGACAATTAAAGTCAAATGTATATAATGGGGTAATAATGTAAACCATTGTGTTGATTATAAGTATCAAATCAAATAATACATTTAAAGTATTTAGACCTATACCCGGCATACATTATGGGTACAATAAAAATGTCTTTTATATATTTATTCATTCTTTAATCTTCAGAGAAGACAAAAAGCACAACAATTCAGAGAGAAAACGTGTGTTTACTATTGTGAAGGAGTGAAGAATGCTTTTTAAAACTCTATGTTTGCATTTAACCATCCTCACTGTTAAGACGAGCATGGTTAAATCCTACCTTCTCTTTCAAAATTAGTTAAGACAACCGGTAAAAATCTTTCATAAATATGTCTCTTTTGAGAGACAGATGAATATTTTCTTAAAGTTTTTGAATATTTTTTAAAAAATTTTGAAAGTCTTCTCGGAGCTTCCCTTCTTTCTAAAAATCTTTCAAAATAAAGAAAACTAAAATTGATCCCAAACCTCTAGAATTCTGGATCCACATGCTGCAATTTGCCCATGTGCTTACAATTAGAGATATGCTACAGCTGAGGCTGTAAACTGAGAAGGCAATGGCTATCAAAGGAATGCAGAGCTGAGTGGATACAGGTAAGGAGCAAATATCACGCCAGAAGACAAGGAACAATGGGTATCTAATGAAACATGCAAGGACATTGACTTGGAGTAAAAAAAATGCAGTAAACATAGTTTTCCTGAAATAGCTATGCGATGCTAAAGGAAGCATAGTTGAATAATTTTGTTACAGAGGATTCAATTGAATTTCTTCAAATTTACATGCCTCACCAAAACATGCCACAAACAAAAACATTTAAACAACACATTTGACCTGAGCCTTTTTGGCATGGGGACTTTCTCATCAATTATAATTCAGTTAGATAGTCCGGTATCCTAGCTATCTCAACAACATTGTTTCTATCCATAGAGGGGGTGTGTTAATTTGAGAGTTGTCTCAATACTCAGTTTTATTTTTATTTTTACCAGTTGTCTTCCCTCTATATGTTGGGCTATATAATCAATTTTAAAACTTCCCCTTAAAGTCAAGTAATCTATTAGTCTATGACATCATGGCCCAAGAATTGATGGGTAAAACAATTACTGTATTTTTCAGACCACAAGACACACCTAGGTTTTAGAGGAGGAAAATAGGGAAAAATTTTTGAAGCAAAAAATGTGGTAAAATATTTAATAACATAAGTAACATAATATTTCACCAATGTAAATATAAACAGAACTCAACAGCACCATTAACAACCATTATTCCTCCCAAATTTGGGGTTGTGGCGAGTGTGTCTTATGGTCCAACAAATATAGTGTCTTTTAAGTCCAATGGCCAATTTTTGATGAAGTTGTAGTCTTGCCACACTATCTTCTGGGACTTTACAAAAGTATTTGGTTTCCCTGACACACCCTGGGTACTTGTATCTTTGTGAATGCTATTTACTCTGCCTTGGGTCCTAATCTTCCATTTTACTTCCTGCTCTCTGTCATTTACTTGTGAGAAATTCTTACACATTTTTTGAGATCTGGCTCAATAATTCTCTGTGAAACCTCTCCTGATCCCTCCAGACAGTGCCCATTTTTTCTATTGCACTAAAACTAGTGTTTCCTGTTACGCTTTGTCTCAGGTTTAGTTGTTACTACATGTTTGTGATTACTTTGAACTCAAATGTTTCCCCCTAAATAACAATTCAAGAAAATTCATATGCCTTATTTATTTTTGTATCCTCAGAGATCTACATAGTCTTTTGCACATGGCAGGCACTTAGAAAATATTTGAATAGCATAATAGTTATTTGCTGAATGAATGACCAAATGAATGAGCACATCACTTGAATTAAACTGCTTCATATTCCTGGAAGAAGAAAAGGCAGCACTATATGGACATATTAAGCATTTATATGACCCTTTATTTGTATTTTTACTTCATATTCACCATCATACTAAAAGAGATAAATCAAAGTCATTGTAAGGAAGGTTCTAAGTGCTTTGAAAAACAATGATTTAAAAGTAAACTAATGAGACTTGTTGATTCGTGGTATACCAGCTGTCAATTGTTTGACCTTGTCATTCCCCCACTTCCACAGATAAATACAGGATATCTTTTACAAAATTGTATAAATAAGATCATACTTATAGGTAAATAAGTAAACTCCCTCCTTTATTTCCTTAAAAATAAGACATACCAGTGAATATATTCAAACCATTCATTTTTCTTCCTGCCACCTACATAAAACAGAAACAACAGCTGCTGAAATCCTCAGCACAAATGCCTTTAACAGATAGTGTTGCTGAAAATCTTCCTGATATTAATTGCAATCTCTCTTCATCTTAAAGAATATATACAGTTTAAAGAAAGTGTAATATTATCCTTCGCGGCTAAATAGGGAGAAAAGGAAGGAGGCGACTTGGTAGGTAGCATCTAAAATGAAAATATTTTGTCTTTAAGATAAAAATTTTCCCACTAAGGTACTTAACATACCTTATCTCAGTATTTATTTACCTGCTAACTCTTTGTTATTTATTTAGGTTATTTTAAACTTGACTCACTTTTGAAACGTGTTTAATTTAAAAGACAATTTATTGCCAGAATCAACAAAAATAAGGCTCATTATCCACAAATAAGTAATCTACAATGAAATACAATAAAATAGACTAAAATAGAATACTCTTATCTGAAGTATATTGGAAAAAGAATCATGTTAATACAATTAAAAAGTGAAATAAAAATGAGAAATAATTTAAAAAGTATAATTGAAAAGAGAATTAATGTTATATATTCTAGTTACAAATTGTTTCTTTTCAATATTTCTCAAGTACCATCTTAAGTATACTACACTTTGGAAAATATTCCCATGTCATTTAATCATTTCAAAAAATCTCTGAGTCAGATAATATCTTCTTTTTATAAATTAAGAAAGTACATCTAAGAAATTAAGTAATTTATCCAACCTCATACTCTCCTAGAAGAAACAAGGCTTTAATCAGGGTTCCCCTTCATTCATTTCTCAATTTTCAAAACATGTCTGATCTTCAATACCCCTACCTTTTAGACATAGTGTAACAATATGAGAAAAAAACATGCAATGGCTTGTGGTGAAATAAAAATACATGAAATGAAGAAGGGGCAAGTGCCATGAGTTCAGGTAGCACTCACTAGCCTATGGGTGGAGTGGGAAAGGTGGGCTTTCTACAAGCCAGAAAATTTGAGTTGGGCCAGAGAAAACAGGTCAAAACACAAAGTATGTTTATGTACCAGAGGAAACAGCGTGAATAAAAGTAAAAATGTTGGACATCATGCGATGTGTTTGAGGAACAGTGGAAAATCCGAATGAAAAGGCTACAGCCATACTGTAGTCAAACAAATGCCAGTCAATGCTTAGTCATGGCAAATATGGTCCGAGCTGGGGATTCGGGAGAATGACGGCACTCATGGAGCTAACGGGGTCTTTCTTGACTAGTGTGATGGTGGTAGGAAACATGGGTAAAGAGCAATATAGGAAGCATTCTTTCTTGACACCCTAGACTCACACCATTAGCACAGTACATTGCTTTTCACAATATTTCTCAAACTGACAATTATCTATTTTGTATATGTAATTAAATCATTTTTTAACCCTGATGATTTCTTTTATTGTCAGTGGTTTCCAGGTGAGGGCTCTAAATTTTCTTTCTGAACTCTTCTAAAGCAAATGATTTTTAAAATAAGCGGGAAGGGAAATACAGGAAAAATAAATAAATGGGACTGCATCAAACTAAAAAGCTTCTGCACAGCAAAGGAAACTATAACAAAATGAAAGAGAACCCACTGTATGGGAGAACATATTTGCCAATGATACCTCTGATAAGGGGTTAATTTCCAAAATATATAAAGAAATTATACAACTTAACACCAGGAAGACAAACATCTATTTTTTTAAAGGCAAATGATTTGAATGGACACTACTCCAAAAAGGACATACACCAATAGACATGAAAAAAAAGCTCAAACAAAATAAAGCCAGAGACTTGCACTCATGGAACAGGGAAGATGATGCATCTCAGAGGGGCAAGGTGGGAACTGGATGAGATTATACATGCATTCGCACGAAGCCCATGGACACACAGCCAAGTGGTGAAGGCCAGGGATGGGGAGGCTGGGTGAAGAAGGGGAAAGGGGAGGGGGAAAGGGACGGCACCTGTAATAGTGTCGATAACAAAAAATGAAAAAGGAAACGCTGTTGCAAATAATCTGATATTTTCTACTTCAGTGTATTCTAGGGATTTTAATCTATGCCTTGAAGGTTTTCACATTCATATAAAACAGAGGAGTAGAGATGGTGTGTTAACATTTAAATATGTTCAAGTTGCAATAATCCCAGAAGAGGCAGGATATATATGTCTGGTAAGCAATATGACAAAAAAAATCCTTCCTCCTTTCAGCGGTTTGTTCAACACTTACTTGAGTGTTACTATTCTCCAGCCATGTTTTCTAAGCTATGGGATAAAATGATGAACTAAACAGACAACAATCCCTAACATCTGGAGCTTACATTTTAGGGTAGGTAAGAGATCATAAGAAAGATTATAGTGGGCTATACATGTTAATTACATTCATATACAGTTCATTAAATATTGATACATGCCAAAGAAAAAATAAAACAGGTACATGGAATAAAAAAGTATAGAAAGTGATTAAATTTTTTTTATAAGTTGATTAAGATAAATCTTAATGAAAAGTAACTTGAGTCAAGATTGTAAGGAAATGAGATTAAGCCAAAAGGACATCTGAGGAAAGAATATGCTATGTGAAGGCCTTAAGGAGGGACCTAGGGCTGGTTTGATGACAGTAAGGAGTCACTGTGGCTAAAGCAGAGTGAGAAGAAAGATGGTCCAGAATGAGGTCAGACAGAGAGAGGAGTGAAGGGGGAAGATGTAAAGCAGATCTTGTAGACCTCATAGCTGTTGTGGGCTCTAGGCTTTTGCTGTGAATGAGGTAGGAAGCAATTTCAGAGTAGTAACATGATATGACTGATGTTTTAATAAGATCACTCTTGCTGTGGTCTTGAAAATTTGAAGTAGAGTGGGTCAAGGCTGAAAGCAGAGAAAACAGTTTCTAAAAAAGATTATTGCAATTACTAAGTCTAAAGGTAACAGTAGCTTGGACAAAACATGGAAATAAAAAAAACAGCAGTTAGGTTCCGGACATATTTTGAAGATAGTGGCCATGGGGTATGAGAGAAAGAGAGGCAAGGATGACTGCAAGCTGTTAGCAAGGGCAGCTAGAATACTAAACTTTTGACTAGCTGAAACACAGGGCATCGATAGAGCAGATTTTTCAGGAAAAATAAAAATTTCAGTTTTGGACATGTTAACTCTGAGATATCTTTTAGACATCTGAATGCAGATATCAAGTAACCTGCTGGATATACAAGTCTAGCATTATAGAGATAACAGACTATAAATGGCATTGAGAGTCATGAGGTAGTGAAAAAGCTAAAAGACCGACCCTTGAGCATTTTGACATTTATAGTTATCTACTTAATACTTGATTTTCTTACTGAATGGTGACATCTGTGAAAGCAATGAACAGAGTTTTAAAAGGACAAGAAAATTGAGAGTCTAGGCCATGGAAGTGGTTATAATGAATTTCCATGGGATTTAAGCTCGGTAAAAAGGCTTATTCTAGGAGACAGGTAAAAGCCAGAAAAAAAAAGAGATAAGCTCAATGGAATGATGAGGGCTAAAAAAATGTTGGAGTAAAGTTACATACAGATATTTGGGTTTGTGTATGGATACTATGTTCTATGTGGTTAATAAACTTATCAGAGCTAACGTTTATCAAGTTTTAATATGAAATGAACACAACTACTTATTTTGTTAAATCTTCAGAGAATTGTAGAAGGTGACTCCAGTATACACATAAACAGACTCAGAGAAATTGAGTAACTTGCTGGAGGCCAAGGAACTAAGCAGCACGGTCTGAATGCCAGCCAACGGCTGACCAGAAATTAGGAAACCTTCTGGTCAAGATGGTGGCAAAGGTAAATGTGGTACTCAGAATTTCCCACAGCCACCTCAAAATTACAACTGGACTACAGAACACCATTATTCAGAACCCCCTGAAATCTAGTCGAACAGAGGTCCTACAACTAAGAATTGAAGGGAAAAGCCACATCAAGACTGGTAGGAAAGGTGGAGAGAAGAAACTGGCTGGTTTCACACACTGGTGCGGCAGTTAAACACTGGGAGGGATATCCTAGCTTCTGAGGTTTCCCCTGAGGAGCCAGGGGTCCCAGGCCCCGACCAGAAACCCTAGTTCAGGGTGCCAGCACTGGATCAGAAGTCTCCTTAATTTCTGGCTGTAAACACTAACAAAGTTTGTGGCTTTGTTGCCACCAACAAAGGGCTCTTGGAGCCCCAGGCAGTTCCTCTTAAAGGGCCCCCACATAAGCTTACCCAGATGCATTCACTCTAAGCTCCAGGGCCAGGCCAGCAGTTTAAAAGGTGTCAGGGACATAGAGGGAGGCACTGAACCCTCCCCTCACAGAGCTGGCAGACAAATGCTATATCTGGGTCTCCATGAACATGGCTCACAATATTTGAACCACCCTGGTGATTTCATGAGACTCTGCCCCAGCCAACTTGTGGGCCCACACAAGCCATTCCCAGTGGCTTTCCCATACAAATGACCAGTCTTGGCTCATGCTTCGGATTCCTAAAATCTCTCCAACAAGCAGCATCTGGCCTCTGCATGGTTGCCCACCTTGAGGGAATAGGTATGTTCCTATTGCCAACTGACCTCAGAAAAATGTCCAGCCAATGATAGAAAAATATGTAGAAATGTAAATGTAAAATAATACAATCATTTTGAAAAAGTTTGGAGGTTTCTTTAAAAGTTTCACTCTATCTACAAAATGATCCAGCAATTCCACTCCTAGGCATTTACCCAAGATAAATGGAAGCCTATGTTCATTTAATGAGTATATGGAAATTTCATGACAGTCTTATTTATAACAACAAAAAACTTGGGGAAGAGAATAAATGTCCATCAACAGATGAATATACACTGAGTTACATTTGTCCAACGAAGTACTACTCAGCAATAAAAAGAAATGAACAATTGGTATCAGCACAAGAATGAATGAATCCCAAAATAATCAAGCTGAGTTTATAAGCCAGATGAAAAAAGCAGATATTATATGACTGTATTTATATAAAATTCTACAAAAAATAAACAAATCTATGCCAACAAAAAGTGTCTCAGTCATTGACTGGTGACAGGGTAAGAGGAGAGAAAGTTTACAAAAGGGCACAAGGAAACTTTAAGTGATGACAGATTTATTTATTTATTTATTTATTTATTTATTTATTGTCTTGACTGTGGCAATGGATCGACAGGGGCTGACATACATCAAAACCTATCAAATTACACATGCTAAATATGTGCAGTTTATTGAATGTCAATTACCCCTCAACAAAGCTGTTAAAAACATAAAAAGACACTTAGCATGTAAAACTTGAATAGGTTTGGTTTTCTTAAAAAGAAGGCTTAAAAAAGACAAAATTACTCTATTCAAAATTATATAAAAGAATGAAGAAAGAAGAAACTGGGACATTGTAGCAAAAAATCTATTTTCTTTTTTATGCTACCGCTATTTAATTTCTGTTCTTCTCCTTCCCTCTCACCTCCTAATGAAATGTCACACCCATCCATTCCTAGCACCATTTAACATTTAGTAACAGCAATTATTAACAGTGTAGTATGGGTATATATTTCTGTCTGGCCTACATTACAAGTGGATCAATAAAGAATTTAAGAGAACCCAATTAATTCTGTTTCTTTTCCATTTTACTTAGTTTGGATTAGGTATAGAAACAGACTTAACCATGGTACTTAATTTTGATTTAAAAAATTGATTTTTACTCTATTTTCTGCATTTGCTTAGGAAACAAAGTTTTCTAAGTCTATACTCTGAACTAGTAATCTCAGCAATCTTTGGCAGACCAACTGTTCTAAGAGATCCTGGGAATGCTCTGTGTTCCCTTTTTTTTTTTGCCTAAATTAGAAATTCGCAAGAAATTGAAGATGTTCACCCCACCCCAATTTGGAAAGGGAAAAAATATCAATAAGGATTATGCATGCAATAACATACTAGAATCTCATCCTACTTTCCATTAAGCATTTGAAAATATGTTCAAGGGCTTAATAGCAAATCTAAATTAGGGACTCCACATCCAGGAACATTTGGGAATTTAACTGCTTCATGTTGGAAACCCCTCCCTGACGGAGAAGGACTGCTTCAGATTCAGGAATGTGAGCCAAAATGATCAATTTGCTTCCTCTCGGCACAGCTCAAATTACATTCTTGATTTGGTAACGCTGAGCTCTTTCCAGCACATCCATTAAGGGAACTTGGCTCACGTTGAGGATGTCTGTAGGACCTAGTGTCTATGAGAACAACCATACCCCTCGCCAGGGGAGAGTGGAACACCGGGTTCTGAGCAGGAGGGCCTTCATCTCTGTGTTGTAACATTGTAGGAGAAGTCTGCTGACCCATCTGACACCAGATATCTCAGGCATTTGGATAGACTAAGTCCAAACTCCCTCGGCTCATTCACCGAAGCTCCATGGACTACATTTTAAATAAGTTTATTTAGAAACACCAGTAAGTAGCTAGGTACCAGAAATATGAATATTAGCAAGCAGTTATAGAGGGAAGTATTGCATTAGAATCAGGCGGATTGGGCTCAACATGGCAGAAGAACCTCCTAGTTTTTACCCTAAAACACTGTCATCGATTTATGGTGCTTTTTTTCTAAGAACATTCTCAGAGGCTGTCTCATAAAATTCACATAATGATAACAAATATTGTAATAATATTTATTACTTGATATGTGCAAGGCATTGTGCTAAGCACTTGGCATGCAGTTCACACCTCATCACAGCTTTCAGAATTCAGAAACCAACTTCACATTTTTGTGCGGATCTAATGGGTCACTGCTCTTCAGTCCTAGTGTTTTAAGTATGCCAAGTACCCGCTCTCCTTAGGTCTCATATTTTGCTCTATCCACTGCCTGGGATCTTCATTTCCAGCTAGATATTCGTGTGATCACTCCCTCGTCTCCTTCACGTCTTTACTAAAGTATCGCTTTTCAATAAAGCCTTTTGTTGTTCTCTTTTTATCCCTCAGCATCGCACGTGTCAGCACACAACATCATACTTCACTTATTTATTTCTTCATCTACCACCCTCATTAGGATGCAAGTGCTATAAAGACAGGAATTTTTACCTCTTTCATTCATCAGCTAGAATGATGCTTGTACCCTGGAGACACTTTTCAAATATTTGGAAGTGGTAAGTGGAAGCCATGTGGTTTGAAGCAACAACCACATTGTTAACAACTTGTTATCACTAATAGGAAAGCTAAAAGCAAAGTAAAATCTTTAAATAAATTCTTAAATAAATGCCCTTAGTTTAGGTTAACCAACATTTGTGCTCAGATAATTTCATCCAAACATACTTTGCAAGTAATGTGCTAAACAATTTAGCTAAGTGGGCAGAAATTCTGAGTTTATTGGCAGGTATTAGGTACAAAAACCCTATGTGACAACCCAGGCTTTGTCCTCCCCAAATGTCCAGTCTTGCTGGGAGAGAAAACATAATCTGAAAGAACTAGAAGATGATATATTAAATACTTGTCATTCATTCATTCATTTATGTAACAAAATATTAGCTTCATGTGCTTTCTGGACTAGGTGCAGGAGGCATAAATGTAAGACATAGTTCCTGACTTTAAGGAGTTTACTGTTTGATAGAGGAGGTAGGCTGGCACAAGATAAAACTTGCTCAGTGTACTAAAACTTGATAAATAGAATAAAATGTGCTAAAATTGAGTAAAGAGAGAAAATGTCTTGAGAGTTCATAAGAGAGAGAAGTTACAACAGTTTATTATCAAGTGCTAAACTGAACGTAATAAAATGACAAGCTGCATGGGAGAGACGATGAAATGCTATTGCTTATCACTCTTGCAGCTGAAATACACCAGGGATTTTGGTAACCTTCCATGCAGAAAATAACATATGCCCAGACTCCTACTTCTCTTAGTTCCCTGCGAAAGGGCACTGAGCATTACACAGAGTGCACCCCTGCATGGTGTCTCCAGCTGTTCCTGGGAGCAGTTCTGTGACCTCAGTTTTGTTGTTCGCTCCCAGGTTTGGCAAACAAGAGAAAAAGAGAGCCTACTATTAATTTTCCAAAGGTTAAATTTCTACTTCATCCCATACAAATTACAGAACTGAAAAAGTCTCAATACAAGTTGTTACATCACACCTAAAGCCTTGTCTTCAAAAAAAAAAAAGACAAAGAAATCATATTTCAGCTCTTTGTCTTACTTTTTTTCAGATTCTACAAGTGCTACTAATTACTGTAGAAAAGTTAAAGTGAAAGTAAAATTTACCTGTAATTCTGTTACCCACCTAAATGCCAGAAAATCAGCATGTTACCTTCTGTACATAGCTGCACAGGTAGAGGCCGACTTAGTGATCCACACGGCTGCTGTGGGGCTTACTGATTACACTTTGCATAATGTTTTACCCATTATTGTGAGATATTGTACCATAAATCAATATGCATCAAAGACATTTCTTTTAGCTCCATGGTATTCCATCTCATGGACATGTAACTATTATAAATAATTCCTTCCCTCTTTCTTTCTTTCTTTCTTTCTTTCTTTCTTTCTTTCTTTCGTTCGTTCGTTCATTCGTTCTTTCTTTCTTTCTTTCTTTTCTTTCTCTCTTTCTCTCTTTCTCTCTCTCTCTTTCGTGTCTTTCTTTTGCATAGTGAATTTTTCATGTATTTTTTCCATTACCATTTAAGTATAAATGTTCACTTTTCTGACCTTATTCCAGGATGAATTCCTGGAATAAGACAAAAATGGTGAAAGCCTTTTTTAAGACTTGTATTAAGTGTTGCCAAAGTGTCTTTGAAAATGTTGTGTGGTAAAACTCCTGTCCAGGAGTATATTGGAGTGGTCATCTTCCCACCTTCCTGTCACCTGGAGGATTGCCATATTGCTTTCCTAATTTGATGCCCATTTACATTTTTATTTACAGTGTTTTAAATATTGATTTTTAGAATGCTTTAAGAATTTACTTGAATTTATCTTAATATTTATGAATTATCTAGGATGTGGTGATTTTTATATTGATTTGTAAGAGCTCATTATAGTTAGGTATAACTGTCTCTTTTTTTTAATGTTTTAAATGTAGTATGTGCTGTGGCTGGTGTGGCTCAGTAGACTGAGTACTGGCTGGTGAGCCAAAGGGTCACTGGTTCAATTCCCAGTCAGTGCACATGTCTGGGTTGTGGGCCAGGTCCCCAGTAAGGGGCACGTGGGAGGCAACCACATATTGATGTTTCCCTCTCTTTCTCCCTCCCTTACCCTCTCTCTAAAAATAAATAAATAAAGTCTTTAAAAAAAGAATAAGAGAATAAATTTCTCTCCTCATCCTTTAAAAAAATAAACAGTATATTAAAGTTTGTATGTAATCAAATCTAATCTGTCTTTGTGAATTCTGTGATTGCATTTATGATTCTGAAACCCTTAAAACTAAGATCAAGTAATTACGAACTTTTTAATGGTTTTATATTTACATTAGCCTGTTTATATGTCTGTAATCAACTTGGTGTTTGATGATAGGGATAATTTTAGTTTATTGAATGAAGACTCTTTGCTGAATGGTATCTAAATTCTCTATATGAATTATCTCCTATTTAATCTTTATAACCACCATGTGCCTATTATTTCTATGAAGTTATTAGGCAATTACTATTACTGTCCCTGTTTTCTACATGGGGAAACTAACTTTCAGACAGAGTGATTTACTTATCCAAGGTCACCCAACTAATAAGCTGCATCGCTGGTGTTTGAACTCTGGCAGTCCCTCGAGTTTTTTCTCTTAACTACTTATTTTGTGCTAATGTGGAATGGCTCTAGCTTAATTTTTCAGCAATTTATCAAATTATTAAAAACCAATTTTTGAATATGTTCTCTCTTATTTTTACTGCTTCTTTCATTATGTAGGGCATCATTGTATATTCTAATTCACAGTTAGCCATTTTGTTGAATCAGCCTGTCAGCCTCTTCATGAACTGGGGCTGTACCATTGTATAGCTACTGAAGCTTTGCAGTGTTTATTAATATAGTGGGGCAAACAGACCACTTACTGCTCTTCCTTTTGACGAGTAACATTACTCTTACCATCCATTTACTATTCTAATCAACATGTTATCCTTTTGTTAGTTCCAAATATTTTATTATTTGGTCTATAATAGAAGATTTTTATATTTTTAAATGCACATTTGATGTCCAGGAATATGATTATCTTGCTATTTACACAAATTACTTTTGACATCACTTAGTAAAATTTTGTATTTTTCTTTATTTATCTGTATCCTGTATAAATAATGCTGGAGTTATTCCTAAGTATGTTGTACTTTTTGTCATTGCTGCAAATGAAATATTTAAAATTTGCCTTATATCAGGCCCTTCCCTTGAGCTTTCAGCAAAAAAATTAATCTTCTCTTTGATATATCTCACTCTGTTTTATGTTATTTATTTCTGTGGTCATACTTTAAATAATGTTAAAATACAATAGTTATGATGATTCTTCTTCCTTTTTCCCATATTTAACAAGGATTCTTTCGGTCTTTCAACATTAAGTATGACAGGCATTATTAGTTTGGGACAGTTATTATTTCCAGGGTTAAAATGTAGCCTTTTATTTTTTGTCTTCTAAGAGCTTTTGTCAGGAATCAGTGTTGAGTTTTATCAAATTCCTTCAACATTTTAGAATGATACTCTTCTATTTCTTTGATCTTTAGATGATATGTTTAGAGAAATAGATTTCTAATTAAACCATTTTTGCTTTCTGTGGATAAATCCTACTTATTTTTCATAGATAATTCTTCAATTAATATTAAATTTTTCTCAATGCATTTTATTAGGATTCATTTATTTTTACTAATGAGAGTAGATATTTTTGTGACTGCCATTTTGACATCTGGATAATATGATTCACTTCATGAAGTGAATAAATAAATGAATAAATGACCAACCATATTTGGAAGATTTGCTTAAAAAGCACTTCAAGAACGAAGACTTAAAACTTATACTACATGTACACAGAGTTAGCTCAGGTATCATATACTGCTCTTCCACACTCAAATTTGCTCTTTTGGGAATGCCCTGTACTGTAGTTTCTCTATTAAAAAAATATCACTAAATTCACTTGATCAATATATCCATGGATTATATATTTTTAAACATTCTTTATATCCAACATTAAAAATGACTTTGGGCCAGTAACATCAAAAAAATATGTATGTATACACACATACACACATGCACACACACACACACACAAAATTTCATTTAAGCTTTACAATAGCCCAATTCATTTACTTATTCATTCACTTGGTATGTTTCGTTGAGTATGTATTATGTGCCAGCACTTCTCCGGTACTGATGGCACAGTGGAGAAAAAAAAGGTGAGGTTCTTGCTCTTATGAAGCTATTACCTCCCATACACGAAGAATGTGAAGCTGAAAAAGTAAAGCAATTTTCCCAAATTAACATATATTGTAAGTGAAGAAATTATTTTATTTTATTATCCTGTGAGAAACTCAGTAGACAATTTTTTTTTTGGAAAATAGCTTCCACAGAGGAGTAGAATTTTGTAACCAGTTTGACCTAAATGCAGAGAAGTAGATAGGGTCACTTCTGGAAATTTCTTTAAGCCCTAACTCTGCAAAGTTGCAAACTCTTTCAATTCACTAAAACTGCACAGTCAAGCACATCTGAAAAATGCCAAAACTGTAACCATATGTCTTTTCATCCCCAAAGGTTAGGGGTTACACGTCTTCCTTGTTGAGGCCTCCTCATTCAGGCTCTGCACTGTGTACTACATATACACTAATTTTAACATCCTAAAAATATTTCAGGGCAGGTATGATTACCATCATTTTATGCTTGAGACATGGAGACTCAGAATTTGAAATAACTTAGTCAATGCCACACATGTAGCAAGTAAAGAATCTAAAACTTCTGTTCAGTCTGTCACCATGGTCTTGTCGTTCCCTCTCAGCTCTGCCTTGTCTACACACAGGTGTCACCACTGCACCAACTACACAAACTGTACATGGAGAGTGAGTGCTTCTCAAAATCTTTCACTTAAATTACACTTTTAGATAACTTTAAATAAGTGGCCATAAATGAGGAAAAGTTAATTAACCTGAAAATCAATCCTATGTAGGCAGCGGTCCAAAAATTATGAAGAAATTGATCAAATATAATGGGCTCAATATTGTCAAGGCCTCACTGAAGCTTGGATAAAAGTTCAGAATTAAGCTCTGGATTAGAATTAAGAAGTAATTTAAGGAATGAAAAGCCTAAGGTTAAAAGTTAACTGACAGGGCTTAAACACAAGTTAGCGAGTCAATCCATTATGAAATTTTCTCTTTAGAGCAGAGAAGGATACTAGTTTACAGTTTTTCTCTGACAGATGGAACAGTGAGTTCTTGGAGAGAAGCAGCTCTATTTTATTTATGACGGGGTTTTAGCACCTGCCACAGCACTTGCCCATAACAGCCATTCAGGAAGTGTTTGGATAAATAAATGAATAAATGAATCTCTATAGCCCTAGAGAAATCAGTGAAGATTAACTTCTCTTGCCTCAGTTTCTCATCAGTAAAATGAAGAGACTGAACTTAAAGGATCCCATAAGTTTTTATTCTCTAAACTTCTATGATTGCAAATTCATAATTGCAGCATATTTTTACAGTGCTTTCTTACTCATCAAAGGGGAAAAGTTCCATTTATCGAAACAGCTCCCAGGCAGTCAGGGCCTCTCACACCACAAATCACACCACTCACAGTCTTCCCTCTGCTACTCTTGGACATTCTATTTCATAACTATAAACGATAACTCAAAAAAAATTTCCACAACTATTGAATAATGCAAATGAACATATAAAAGAGCTTAGGTCAATTAATAAATACAGTGACCACTGTGTTTTTAAATATGTATATAAGCAATGACCACTGTGCTTTTAAACACGTACATAAATCTAACTTTCTAGAAAGCAAAACCACATTACCCAGCTTCCCCAATGCACTACTTGTCCAACAACTGAGAAATGACACTATGTTAATCAGCTAATACAGTCATCCTTCTTGTCTAAGGCTATAAAGTCATGATTAATCACTTGTCTACACGTAGGACAGAACATTTACAAGTATTTAAGGGATGCCACTTTGGTTCCACAAACATAGAAAAACAATTATGACTTACTTAACTATGTAATATCTTTTACTTTTTTCTTTCTTTTTTACTTAATGCTGAACTGGAAGTTACTGCATCATCATCCTTAGGGATTGGAAATACAATTGAATAAAGTGACTAACTTTAATAAGACTTTAGCTGAGCAGAACTGTTAGTGGCCTACTTAACAACTGACCCCTGTCTTTTTACAGAAGGTCACAGAAACTGTAAAAAGTTCAGTGGGCCACTCATAAAAATCACAAACTTGATATTATTTCTACAAAGAAAGAATAATGAGTTGTACCAAATTTCAGCAACACAAGAGCTAATTTGTGGAACTGTCAGATACGTAGATGGGGGCAGGTTGACTGGTGTGGATCAGTGGGTTGGACATCCTCGGCAAACTGAAAGGTCAGGACACTGGTTCGATTCCCAGTCAGGGCACGTGCCTGGGTTGGGGGCCAGGTCCCCGGTTGGGGGCTGGGCAAGAGGCAACTGATGGATGTTATTTCTCTCCCTTTCTTTCTCCTTCCCTTTCTCTCTCTTTAAAAATAAATAAATGAAATCTTTTTTTGAAATGAATAAAGCCCAAATTTACTTGTGTTGGTTATAAAGCAACCTTCAAGAAAATGGAATGTCAAGCCCTAGCTGGTATAGCTCAGTGGATTGAGCACGGGCCTGCGACTCAGACGATCCCGGTTCGATTCTCAGTCAGGGCACATGCCTGGGTTGCAAGCCAGTTCTCTGCAGGCCAACTCCCAGCAGGGGACGCACAAAAGGCAACCATACATTGATGTTTCTCTCCCTCTCTCCTCCCCTTCCTCTCTAAAGATAAATAAATAAAATCTTTAAAAAAAAAAGAAAATGGAATGTCAAAAGAAGAAAAGAAAAAATTCTCTGAACCAGCCCCTGTGCCTTTGAGAAAAATGTTACAGCTCTCAGAGAGGTTCAGGCCTTGTCCAAGGTTATCAACCCCCAAGAGCAGAGCTAGATCACCAACTTTGTTCTCCCACTTCCTAGTACAGCACTCTTTTCTCTGTTACCATAGTCTCTCTTCCTCAGAGGTGTGTTTATTCCAGTATTCCTCATTGAATTCATAATACGAGAACACAGCAGCTCTGAATAAAGATAGGCAGGGAATAGGAGTCAGGGTATGGCCCATTCTCATCAGAAACAGTGCAGATACTTGAAGAGGAGGAGGAAAGAGAAAGGAGACAATAACTCAAAAAGAGGTGTCCTATAGGTTGATCACATTTCAGTCCTCCTGGCTGAGGAATCTATTCGCAATTCTTATTGCCCAGAGGCCAATAATCTGAAGACAGTGCTTGGAGGGCATCATTACTTAGGACAAAAATAGGGGGAGGAGAAAGTAGTATGAATGAATTATGCTTTTATATATGTGGAACGAACCTTCTAATAGGGCCGGCTGTACTTTAATTATCTGATTATGAGATCCAACTTGATTATGAGTTCACCAAGAGGCAAGATAAGCCCAATTCATCTTTATATCTTCAGAGTCTAACATATTTTTGATGCTCAATGAATGTTGGAAGAAAGAAAGGAAGGGAAAAAGAGAGAGAGATGGAGGGAGGGAGGGAGAGAGGGAAGGAAAGAAGGAGAGAGAGAGGGAGGGAGAGACGTATATATTGTGCCTGGAAGAGAATCCATAATTTGGAACATAATCTTGGGTCCCTAATATTGTTTGTATTTCTGATAATATAGTTTTTAGTGATACTGGATGGTACTATCTTTAAATATTATTCATTAACTGTAATAAACATTTACCAGGAGGACAATGCCAGATTTGATCAACCTGGTATACTCTGTTCTTCAGTCGATTCAGAAAGAGAATGCGGGAACAGTACACGTAACCCATGTCCTCTTGCCCTGTACTTCAGGCAGAAACTGAAACTCACCTTTAGTGAATGAATTAGCAATTATGAATATAGCAACATACATCAAATACGTCAAGTTTCAATGTGATTTTACTCTGGGGTATTAAAAACTGTTACCTTGCCATGAATTATCTCAGTGTGAGATGAAGAGCCAGTTTGCATTAGGGACTGAATTCTCTTATTCAACAAATAAGAGAATTTATTTCTGAAAATTTATTTCTGAGAATTTATTTCATTTACTGAGAGCCTGCTATGTATCATGGGCTATTCTGTGTGCTCCAAAAGCATAAATGAACACTGTAGGACCCTGGTCTCACGTTCTGCACATGATTGTCAGGTGGGAAAACATGTTCATGGTTAATAACAGAATGATAATCACTACAACAGAGGTTTGAAAAACAACTATAGGAGGGGGAGAAGGCAACAAATGATTCTTGGTACACTAAGGCTAGGGTTGAGGCTTCTCTCACCTAGTTACCAACAGCTTCTCAGTGGAGGGGTTTGGGGGATGGTAAACGTGAGTTCTAATCCTGACATTGTCAGAATGCATGACCCAGTATTTCAGTCTATTCCTCTGCAGTGGTTAGGAGTGTGGGCTTTGGCACCACACGGACCTGACTTAAATGGTTCTATCATTTGCTAACTGTTTGATCTTAGTAAAATCACATTGAAACTTGACATATTTGATGTATGTTGTTATATTCATAATTGCTAAGTTTTTTCATTAGGTAGAATGTTTAACTTTTTTATTTGTAGAACAAAAATTATAAGAGTGCCTAAATTATACAGTGCTGTGATGACTAAATGAATATGAGAAATATATTTTTCATAATGCCTGGCACATAGTGATTGCTCAGTTTATTTTTACTATTACTTATCATATTAATTTAAAATGAGAGGACAAACCTATAGTGGACTTGAGCTAAATTTACTCTGAATAAAATGCAACATAAGTGGAAATTGATGATTGGGAAATATATACCAATCAGTGTGATATCAGGGAATGTCTTCTTTGAACAAATTAGCAAAAATCTCAAGATGATGTATGGAAAGGGGACCTCAGCTTACAAGAGTGACTTTGACAATGAACAAACGGATCTCACAGACCATATTAGATTCAGTGCCAAAGCCTACAGAACTTCCCAGGTGGAATATTGTTGGCTGTTGGAATGCCCCTATATGTAGAACATTGCAGTGAATTTAATCCAGATAGAAAACCATTGCACATTTGACCCATTCTCAGTACCATGGCTTCACAGCAGGACATGCTGCCTGCTTTCCTAACTCAGAGTTCCTTTGTACAACAAAATGTGATTACTCCATAAAGGTCAGTTCTCCCAAATCCCTGGAAACCATGACAAGCCAACCCACCAAGATCACAGAAGCAATTAAAAGTGTTTAACCGGGAAAGTTGCCAGGACCAGATGGCTTCTGCCAGTGGGTTTTTGTTTTTTTGTTTTAAACTGCTCAACACTAAGGAAATAGCATTTATTTGCCTCATATTTATTAGTGGGCCATCTTCATATTTATAAAATAATGACCTCATAATAGGGACTCTCACTCTACATGGACATTGTCCGTGTAAAGCAGGGGTGTCAAACTCACTTTCACTGGGGGTCACATCAGCCTTGTGGTTGCCAAAGGTCTGAATGTAATTTTAGGACTGTATAAATGTAAACTACTTAAGTTAACATAACATAACTCCTTAACGTAAGTTAAACAAGAGCTCGGCACTATTGCCCTGCTGGATAGAAACACGGTGCTGGGAGGATAAAGCCAGGTGGAGGGCCGGATTTGTCCAGCAGGCCTTGTGTTTGCCACCTGCGATGTAAAAGAAAGTGATATAGATTCTCCTTTTTGCCCCTCCCCATCTCCATTATGGCTCAAATCAACTCAAGGTTTGCCGTATATATTCTGATACTATGTATGCATGTAGAATCCCACTTCTGTGAAGTAAAAAGTTCAAGAACTTTTGGAATGACTATAAGATAACCTATATATTAGGAAATAGGTCAGAAGACACAACAAAATAATAATTCTGTGCTACAAAAACTACAGTGTACCCTGAATTCTTGTAGTTTACAAGTACCAAACACCACCACTTATTCACAGTGACACACTGTCATAAATATCTACACCAGGTAGACTTATTTAACTGAGACAAATGTTCTACTTAGAAGTTTATTTAAATCACATCAACAGAGGGTAGCTGTAGACCAAATCCTGGCTCTAACATTTTTTAGTAAATTGACCTTAGCCAAACCATTAATCTCTTTTGAGCTTTGATTCAATTATTTTTTTCAAAAGGATAGAGTGAAAAAGGTGATTATTATCTATAATTAAAACCATATGATATTTATACATTCCTCAGATTAGGGTTAAAAATGTTGAGAAAACACTGAAGTATATATATTCAATTTAATACATGATAATGTGACATCTCAAATTAGAATAAGATAAATTTTTAAATAAATACTGTTGACCCCTGGCTGCTGTGGCTCAGTGGATTGAGCACTGGCCTACAAACCAAAGAGTTATGGGTTCGATTCCCAATCAGGGCACATGCCTGGGTTGCAGGCCAGGTCCTCAGTGGGGGGCACATGAGAGAGCCAACCACTCATTGATGTTTCTCTCCCTGTCTTTCTCCCTCCCTTCCGTGTGTCTAAAAATAAATAAAAAAAATATTTTTAAAACAATAAATAAATTAATAAATAATGTTGAGACAACTGAGTAAGCATCTGAAAAAAGATACAATTAGATCACTTCCTCATATCATACACTAGGAGAAACTTCAAATGTATCAGAGATCATAATAAAAATCCATGAACAATAAAAATATATGGATGTTTCAGCTATAGGAGCAATAAAACATATGTTTTTCAAAACATGAATAATAAGCTGTGAAAAATATATCTGCAATTAACACCACAGGCACGAAGATCCCGTCACTTTAACACAGGAAGAGCCTCCAGAAATCTGGGAGAAAAATATGGAAGGTCCAGGAAAACAGTGGGCAGAACACATGTACAGACTACACCCAAAACAAAGACAAGTAGCCCTCAAACATATGAAATGATACTTCACAACACTCCTTAAAGAAACAAAACTCCACTGAGACATCCTTTCATGCTATTGGATTGGCAAGAATTCCAAAGTTGGATAACACACTCAGTAGACGAGAAGCAGTAGGGACTGTTACATATTGCTACTGGAAGTACAGAGTATTACAAACCCCGTGACAGTGCCTTTGATAATATCCAACAAAATCATGTTATTCCCCTCTAATCCAGAAATCCCATTTTTAGGACTTGGCTCTACAATCGTCCCTCTATAAATTCCAAACTGCATGTCTACAAGGTTATTTGTGAGAGCAAAAGGGAATTTGTTGAATAAGCCATTGTCATCTACCCAATGGAGTTCAATGTAGTTATTTAAAAAATGAAAAAAAGTTCTATACATTGTTATAGGATAACCCAATATGTTTTAATAAGTGAAATAGTGAGCAAGATGCTACCTTTTGCATAAGAAATGGAGGGAAATAAGTATACATACACACACTTCATTATTTTTGTGGAAGAAATACCAAATAGGAAATAGGAAATAATAAAAATGGGGAACCATGTGAGCCTACCATGAAAATAATTTTGTCCAGGATAGACCGTTTCATTTAAAACTTGCTTTATTATGCATGTCTATATGTTATTTTAATATATAAAGACTTTCATATATTCTTTAAAGACTTCCATGGCTGATGTAGCTCTGTGGATTGAGAGAAGGCCTACAAACCAAAGGGTTGCTGGTTTGATTCCCAGTCAGGGAACATGCCTGAGTCGTAGGCCAGGTCCTCAGTCGGGGGTGTGTAAGAGGCAACCACACACTGATGTTTCTCTCCCTCTCTCCTTCCTTTCCTCCTCTGCCTAAGTAAATAAATAAATTTTTTTAAAAACTTAAGAATTGCTTTAGTGGTGTTTTAAAAGTTAGAAATTCTAATTATTTTAAGCAATTCCTTTTCTCAAAATGATTTTACTTGGACAATGAATTATACATGACTTGCCTATAGGGGAATGGGAGGGAGAGAAATATGGAACTAATGCCATTCTGCTATGCATCTCTCTCAATAATATAGTTCTACTTTTGAATCATGTAAATATTCAAAATAAATAAAATTTAAGAGAAATAGAACAATTCAATAAATTCTAAAAATGCAAACAATCTGACACAATCTAGCAGTGTATCAAATATTTACTTTATTTCAACCTTAGAGAGAAAATAATTCTTTCCAGTGACTTTTGAACACAGTGCCTCTTATTTATGGTATACTCTAAGGAAAAATAAATTGCAAAAAATGTACATTTTATTCAATACTTTTACTGTTTATGTGCATTATTAATGTTGAGGTTTTGATGCTATTTGGTGTATAATGCAGAATAAAGCAAAAAAGTAAAAATATGAAGAAAACCTTAATAACATTAGGGGCTGCTAGTCCAGATGGTGGTGTCGGTAAGTGTGGTCCTCACATCCTCTCCCAGCCTCATTAAAATTACAACTAAAGTACAGGACAACCATCATTCTGAACTGCCTGAAATTGAGCTGAACAGAAATCCTCTAGTTAAAAATATAAAGAATAAGCCACATTGAGAGTGGTAGGAGGGGCAGATAAGCCCAGTGCTGTGCAACACAAAAAGGTTAAGATGACATTTAGATTAAAACATTTCTAAAAATATAAGATCTGAAGATGATGCATGAACCATGATTGGATTCTGGTTTGAAAAAATGTAATATAAATAATTTGAGAGGCTAGTTGGCCAACTTGAATGTAAACTGGATATTAAATAGTAATTGTTAGGAAGGATATTCAGGAAGGACATCCTTCCTGGATATTAGGGAGTAATTGTTAATTGTTTTCTGTGTGGTAATGATATTATGATTATATAAGAGATAAATGTTATAGTTGCCATGTCTGCAAGTTACTTTGAAGTGGATCTGTGAAAACAAATTTATCTATTTGCATCAATTAGGATAGATAGATTAATAGATTGATAATTCTATACATAGAAAGAGAGATAATACATATTTGGCACACTGCTAACAACTGCTGAACCCTGAAAAGATGAGATGGTCATTGTATTATTCTTTCAACATATACTACATTTGAAATTTAGTTTGATAAAAATGCTAGAAAATTAAATTAAAGACACTATTCGTTTTGGAATCTTTTCATAGCTTTAAACATATGAAGTATACAATTCATGGTGGTAACTATTTAAGATTCAGCTTCTAAATAAGTGTTATTTTACCCTCGTACTCTACTATCATATGTTTTACAACACAGAATGCAATTAACATATGGAAAAAAGAAGGGGTGCCTTATTGGGTTGAGTGGACAACTTTGGGGTTAGTAACCATGTGATTAAGTAGGTTGAATTACTAAATGGTCCCTTGACTTCCATGTGTGTTAATTGGTTCATGTTGGCTAGTTCTGAATTTCCCAAAGGAAGAGAGAAATGTTTATTTACCACTCTCTGCTCTAGCCCTTCCATTTATACTCAGCCAAGTGAAGAACAATGCTAATCCTCCTCGTGTATGACCCCCCACATACCAAATCGCCCACACACATATACCCATGCTGCAGTAACTTAACACACCAACTGAAGACTCTAATTACCATATTCTTTTATCTTAACCTTTAACTCTCTTCCTCCCAACGCAGCCAGAACTGCTTTTAGTGTTTAAAGAGAGTACCTCTTCAACACTTTGAATTTTGCTCATCACTGGGTTCCTGGTATTAACTCAGGCAATGTTTTAACAGTTTAGCTCTTTCTTTAAAGTGTTTTGTTTCCCAAATTTAGTTTTGGTAAAAAAATAAATAAAATTTACCAAAAAGTAGTAAAATATTTACAATATATACAACGTGAAAGTTTCATATGTTACATCAAGATCTAAGTTCTCCTTTGTGATTTCATTTAGTGAAGTGAATTCCTAGTCCACTTTTAAGTTCCAGCCGACAAAACATTTCCTTTGTGAGCCTTCCTAAACACATAGGCAGAGACCAAATCAGTCTATACTTCAGTGATTAGTACATTCAAGGACAAGTAAGGACTCAATAAATGTTTCTTGAAGGTATCCATATAATATTTACCATACCATGATACAACTATGTCTACATATTAGTCTCACTTCAGTGGATTTAACACTGAATATTTTTATCCCTGTTAAGTGAGATGATGGAGAATAGGCTTAGGAAGATAAATCTGCAAGAATTTTCGCAGTGAATTTGAAGAACACATTGAAGGAATGGAGAAGGCTGACCATAAAACATTTGGACATAAGGGTACAGAAATTCCTTTAGACCACGGATGGAACCTAAGATCAGGAACAATCCATTCCTATTTTTAAAACAATAAGCTGTTGGCACAGCAAAGTCCCATGACTTACTTGTATGGCCTTGAAATTAAAGTTAAAATTCAGGAAATAATTTAAACCTTTAAAGCCTCAGCATAAAAGTAAGATGTTGTAGGGGAGTTACTTTGCTGGCAGCGCACCTTTGCAGAGGAGAATTACGTTGTACAATGGTGGAAGTTGCTTTATCTTCTTCTATATATCATAGTGAACACACATTACCATCATCAAATATTTATTTAGTAGTTCTGCTAAGATGCTGTAGCAAAGTTATTGTTAATGTCTCCTTCAAATTAGAGACAAAGCAGATTATATGAATACAGAAAGTGGAACAAATAACATATATATTGAAATATTCACAGGTTCATGTTCCCCTTAAGATTGGGAACAAGACAGGATGTCCGACTTCACCTCTCTTATTCAACATGAAACTGGAATTCCTCATCACAGCAGTCAGACAATGAGAAGAAATAAAAGGCATCGAAATTGGGAAGGAACTAAAACTGTCATTATTTGCAAATGACATGATAGTATATAGAGAAAACTCCAAAGATTCCAACAAGAAACCACTAGTACTGATAAATGAATTCAGCAAAGTAGCAGGGTACAAAATTAATACCCAGATATCAATTGCATTTTTATATGCTAATAATAAATTAACAAAAAGGGAAATTAAGAAAACAATCTCATTCACAATTGCTTCAAAAAGAATAAAACATCTAGGAATAAACCTAACCAAGGATGTAAAAGACCTGTATTCAGGGATTTTAAGAAATTGAAGAAGGTACAAATAAGTGAAAGCACATACTTTGTTCATGGATAGGAAGAATTAATATTATCAAAACATCATACTACTCAAAGCAATCTATAGATTCAATGCAATTCCTATCAAGATTCTGATGACATAATTCACAGAACTAGAACAAACATTTCAAAAATTCATTTGGAATCACAAAAGGCCCCACATAGCAATAGCGATCCTGAGAAAGAAGAACAAAGTTGGAGGAATTATGCTATCTAGTATCAAACTATACTATAAGCCCATAGTAATCAAAACACCATGATACCACAATATCTTTCTTGATATTTTGTTTGGAAGATCTGTCCATTTTTGACAGTGGGGTGTTAAAATCCCTTACTATAATTGTGCTGCTGTCAATATTATGGAAAACAGTGTGGAATTTTCTAAGAAAATTAAAAATGAATATGCCTTTTGACCTAGCAATTCCACTGTTAGGAGTATATCCTAAGAACCCTGAAACACCAATCCAAAAAAAAACCTATGCACCCCAATGTTCATAGCAGCACAATTTACAATAGCCAAGAGTTGGAAGCAACCTAGGTGCCCATCAGTAAATGAATGGATCAAAAAACTATGGTACATTTACACAATGGAATTCTATGCAACAGAAAGAAAGAAGGAGCTCCTACCCTTTACAACAGTATGGATGGAACTGGAAAGCATTATGCTGAGTGAAATAAGCCAGGCAGTAAAAGGCAAATACCATATGATCTCACCTTTAACAGGAACCTAAACAACAAAACAAACAAGCAAGCAAAATATAACCAAAGACACTGAAATAGAGAACAGGCAGACAGGGACCAGAGGGGAGAGGGGAGGAAATTTCAGGGGGAAAGGAGAAGGATTCACAGGAACAAGTATAAAAGACGCATGGACAAAAACTAAGGTGGGGGAATGGTAAGGTGGGGGGGGTGGGAAATGGGAGGGAGGTGGGGAGCACGGTGGGGGGGTGGGTTGGGATGGGAGTAAAAGACAGAAAACTATACTTGAACAATAATTAAATAAAAAAACATCATGATACTGTTATAAAAATAGACAAATAGATAAAATGAAACAGAATAGAGAACTCAGAAATAAACTCACACCTTTATAGTCAATTAATATTCAACAGAGGAGGCAAGTACATACAATGGGCTAAACATAATTTACTCAATAAGTGATGTTGGGAAAATTGAACAGATATGTGCAGAAAAACAAAACTAGACTAGCTTTTTACACCATACATGAGAATAAATTTAAAATGGATCAAAGACTTAAGTATTAAACACAAAGCCATAAAAATTATAGAGAAAACATAGGCAGAAAAATGTCAGACATTGCTCATAGCAATATCTTATCAGATATATCTCCCTGGGCAAGGGAAACAAAAGAAAAATTAAACAAATGGGACTACATCAAACTAAAAAATTTTTGCACAACAAAGGAAATCATCAACAAAATAAAAACACAACCCACAGAATGAATGAACATATTCGCCAATACATGTGATAAGGGGTTAATATCCAAGACTTATAAAGAACTTTCAAAACTCGACATCAAAAAACAAAGAACCTAATTAAAAAATGGGCAGAGGACCTGAATAGACACTTCTTCAAAGAGTACATAAAGATGGTCAATGAACATCTGAAGTTCAATGAACTTCTCTCTGAACATCCATGCCAGAGAGAAGCATCCATTGGTTGCCTCCCGTATGTGTCCAGACCAGGGATCATATGCTTCTGGACTGGGGATGGAACCCATAACCCAGACATATGAAAAGATGCTCACTAATCATCAGATAAATACAAATTAAAGCCACAATGAGATACCATCTTACACCTGTCAGAGTGGCTATCATTGATAAATCAATAAACAAGTGCTAGTGAGGATGTGGAGAAAGGGGAACCCTTTTACACTGTTGATGGGCATGCAGATGGATGTAGCCACTATGGAAAGCAGTATGGAGATACCTCAAAAAATTAAAAATGGATCTGCCTTTTGATCCAGCAATTCCACTTCTGGGAATGCATCCAAAGGAATCTAAAACACTATGTTCATTGCAGCATTATCTTTAATCACCAAGATATGGATGCAGCCCAAGTGTTCACCAGTGGATGAGTGGATAAAACAACAATGGGACATTTACACAATGGAATACTACTTGGCCATAAAAAGAAGAAAATTTTACCCTTTGCAACAATACGAATAGACCTGAAGACATTCTGCTAAGTGAAATAAGCCAGTCAGACAAAGACAAATACCATATGATTTCACTCATGTGTAGAATCTAATGAACATACTGAACTAAGAAGCAAAAATAGAGACAGACTCACAGAGAGCAGGATGACAGCTAAGCTATGGGGGATCTAAGGAGGTAGCCAGACTGAGGAAAAAGTAAAAAGGACTTATGGGCAGGGACAGCGAGGTGGTGATTGTTGTGAGGAGGAGGTATAAGGGGACTAAATGGTAATGGAAAAAAATACAGTAAAAATTAATTAGAAATAAAATATTCACAGCTTGATTAAGTAGTCACATAAACAGAAGTATGTGAAAAGATGAAGTATACAGAAAATACAGTTTGATGAAAATGAATAAAATGAAATACATAAAGTACAAGTGGTTAGCAATCATAGTTGAACCCAAACACACAAAAATAATAGTGAAATGAATTTACAGGGGAGTGAGGGGACTGGGGATTTGTAAGCATAAACCAAAGAGGGTTTTAAGGAAGAGGTGAGGGTAAAATGAATATTCATTTAAGTGTAATTAATTTGTCTATCTATTCACCAAAATTTTCATAAGAATCTTCCCTGTGTCATCTATGTGAGGTGTAAAACATCCCAAAACAAGCCACTGTTCCTGTTATCTAGGAGTTCACTGTCTAACAAGGAAGAAAGCTATGAAAATAATTGGCATTCAGTGAAATGAATGCTTGGGGAGAAAGTTAGGGTTAGGGAAGACTTTAATAAATTAAAATTTGAGGCTAAGTAAAAGTTCTGTGGGTAGAAAGCAGAAGGGACTTCATGTGCAATGCTTGTAAATGAGGTATTCGTTTGCAAAAGTGGTAAGGACCATACTCCCAGCAGATGTATGTGTATGTACCAGTGAAGACCTGTAGACTGACTGAAGAGTGAAGGAAGTTCACAATGGCTGGAGTGTGTGTGGAGGGATGGCAGAAAAGACATATGTGCAACTTGGAAGAAGGCAGATTAGAAAGGGCTTTTTATAGTATATTAATGGTTTTGGATTTTATTTTGTAGGTCATATTTAAGTCACTAAAGGTTCAAAGAAGGGACAATCAGATAAGCAATTCAGAAGCCAGTAATATACCCCAAATGGGACATTCTTAACACCTTCCATTTTTGTGCTCCTGGGCAGGTTCTCAGCTCAACGGACCTCAGAAAAATACGTGTTGACGAGGTATTTGGGGGGCATCCGATCAAGGTCAGGTTGTGAGAGTAGGACTGCACTAGCAACTGAAAACAGATCTTGATATTTTCTCATTAATATTTATCCTCAAATTTTTCCTAAGTTTAGAGATCATCATTAAATTTTCCCCACAGATAACCTTCATCATTAAGGATATGCAATCAACTATCACAAACCCTCATTCCTACAGTTCAAGACTTAACTTTGCAACATGTCAAGTGCCTCGAGCAAACCAGATGTCCCAGACCTAAAGTGACAGTAGGGGCAGAGCCAGACGGTCCTTAGAGTTCACATAGTTTCATCTCTTCACTTTACAAATTGGGAGGTAGATGTCCAGAGCTGTAATATGAGTTGCCTGAAGTTCATACAACTAATTTTTGACAGAACTAAGGCTTTAAGTATTATTTTTCACTCCAGTCCAAGGCTGGCTCTGCCATGCTGGTTTGACTATCTTTAATGAAAGGAGTAATTCTTTCAAAAAATGGCTTTGGTTCATTTTTATCCACTAGGATTGTATTACAGTGGCCTCATCTTGAGGACAGTCAAGACTGACTCACAAATAGCCTAAGTGAATTTCCATCTTTTAATATGAAGCGAGGATTTCATGAATGAGCCCAAAACTTCCTGGAGGAAAATGTAAGATGTCTATTCTTTTATAAGACACTGTGCCTGTGAAAGGCAGACTACCCAAACAGAGCACTTGACGTCATTGCCAGAGGCACAGAAAATGCAGAGAAAAGTGAGAATTGCCGGTGACTGTACTGAAAGCACTCTGATGCCACTTTCTCCAGGGGTAACTGAAATTTTAAAAAATCTAGCCTATCCATGCTGATAGGCTTTTGAAATGTCATTGTAAAATAAACTCTCCAAAAAGCAGTGGTTTCCCTGTCTCCTTTATATTTTGAAGAAATGGTCCTGAATGCCTTAAGTCATAGTAGAAGAAGAAATCTCTTGATTCCTAGAAATACGGAATTATGTACTTTTCTAAATTGGTGCTCCTCCAAACATCCCCAATGTCTATGCATTAAAAGCAATTATTTTTCCAAAGTTTAATTTAAACATTCATTTATATACCTAGGTAAAATTAATTTACCCGATCCACAGCTGGGGAGCTATAGAGTTTCATCTGTGTCTCTGAGAGAAGTGGTAGAAATCATTCACCCTTATACTTATGATATCCTGCGGAGATGGGCAGGCTTTTGTACAGTTAATAGCTTCCACTTGGGTAATATTAGCACTGCTTCCTCTCCCACTCTTCAGTGTTCTTCTCAATGTCACCTGTATTAAAACTCCATTCCCTTTTTTTAAAGATTTTATTTATTTATCTTTAGAGAGGAAAGGAAGGAGAGAAGAGAAACATCAGTATATGGTTGCCTCTCATGAGTCCCCCGCTGGGAACTAGCCTGCAACCCAGGCATGTGCCCTGACTGGGAATTGAACCGCGATTGTGTGGTTCGCAGGCCTGCACTCAATCCACTGAGCTATACCAGCCAGGGCTTCCATTCCTTTTGTTTTTAGTCAAGGTTAATATATTTATAATTTATTTTTGTAGTCATTAATATATGCTCACGGTTTTTAAAATTTTATTACATTTATTGGGATAACATTAATTAATAAAATTATATAGGCTTTAAGTGTCCAATTTCTGGTCCTCTACATCAAACGAGATTTCCTTTTGCTCTGACTCCCCATAGACTTTGTCATTGTGGTATTATTGCCCTTTTCTTACTGTGAGAACTGCCACTATGGGAGAGAAAGGGGTTGACATGTGTGTGTCCTTTGTCACTGCAGTCTATACATGGCCCAGTTCATAGACACACCCAGCACACAGTAGGCATTCATTAAATACTTCCTGAATGCTCTTAAAAACATGTTATCTAATTTAATACTCACAACAACACTTTGATGGTGACACTGTTAATAACTGTAGATACCATTTGTTTCCCTTCTCCTTTGTATTACACAGGATACTGAGAACTTGACACATATTCCTTTTATCCTGTGGGGTAGAATTCTCAATCTATAGATGAGGCAACAGATTCAGAGGAATCAAGTAACTTGTCCAAATGCACATGGCCGATTCAAAACACAAACTCGGGTCTTTATTAGCTGCTGCTACTACCACCCGTGGCGGAAGTAATATAATTGGTTGTTATATTAAATTGTCTGTGTTCAACTTATAAACCATAATCTTGAGGAGTGGGGCCATGTCCTGTTTATATGTGTTGAATTCACATGTACATAATTGAATCAAAGAGAGGTCACAATAGCCTGCTAAGAACTGTCCCATATTGAAAATAGAAATGCCTTTGTCTAAATTCTTCTATCTCCTTGGTGGTAGAGTACAAAATAAAAAAATGGAAATGAAGCTAAAAACAACCCATCAGCCAAGTCTTTGATTATAGTTTAACCTTCATTTCTGATGACAAATGAAATATGACATTTGCTATAACCATAAAGTCTGTTGGATGTGACAAACCAATAGAAGTATGAGCTGATAGGGCATGTTGAGTTCTAACAAGTTGTAAGCAAGAGGGTTTTTTTTTTGGCTGTCCTAGCCTGGCTTTCTTCCAATATAGGACATGTGACATCATCTCCTGTCTCCTCTCCTCCCAAAGCCTCTTGTAGCAGTGTATCTTATTTTTTACAAATGATTACAGCACATTTCTTTTCTGAAATATGATGTTCTAAAATGTTTCTACTTGTCTTTCATAAGATCTCAGTAAGAGTTTGGGAAGGAATGTTAGTATTTTTTCCCAGTCAAATGGAGATAATCTTGAGAAGAAAAAAGCACACCTCCTTTGAAACTGCCCATAGCTTTGAAAGCCCTTCTTTTTCTTTTATTATTGGTCAATTATAGTTGTCCCCATTTCCTCCCATTACTCTCCCCCTGCCCTACCTACCCCCACCACCCACATTCAATTCTCCTGCTGACTGTTGTCTGTGTCCACGGGTCTTTCATACATTTTCCTTGACAACCCTTCCCTTTCTTTCCCCGTTATCCCTCTTCTCTCTTCCCTCTGGTTTTGCCATGGGAACTGCTTGCTCATAGGATGCTTTGTGTCTTAGGGAAATAATGAGGTCTCAGGGCTGGTTTATTGCTTGAATTTCATACTCTGCTTAATGGGTGTGCTGGAGCTGGCTTCTAACAGGTGAGTGAGAGGCAATTTTGAGAGCTAGCTGTTAAAATGTTGGTAGCCTGAAAACAGTCTTGGTAGGAGATTTATACCATGGATATCAGCAAATGGTACAAATCAGAACCTTATTTTTTTAAGAGTGTTCACAGCACATCACTGCATTTAACTCTGATTATAAGGACCTCTACCACAAAAATACAATCATGACATTATCATGAAATAGGAAGGTACCAGGCCACAGTATATGGTTGTGCAATCTATTCTGTGCCCAAAGAAGCCATTTGGGTATAAGTGAGGATTGAAATCCAGGGCACACAATGGTCCTCAAGCTATGTGCTGGCATGGTGCTGTGATCTCCGAGAGAAGGTCATTTTTTTCCTTTTTTTTTTTTTTTTTGCATAAAGCTGCCTTCTGAGCTAGCAGTGGCTATTTAAGTCAGACCGCGTATGTTCCTATACTGAGATTCCACAAGTCACCTCCAGTGTCACAGCCGCAAATTACATCAGTCATCTCATTCTCTGTGTGCCCTTTACTTCAAATTACAAGAACTCAAATTATTGACCAGTACATATTACCTAAGCTTTCAGAATAGATCCTTCTTATTTTATAGATGAGTACCCTGTGGTTCAGAGAGGTTAGGAAACTTGTCCAGACTTGCACAGCTAGAAAACAGCAGCAGTTCAAGCCTACATCTGTCTGGCCCTGAGATTGCACCAATAAGTTGTACGTCATATGGACATAGATGACACAGATGGAAGTTATTTCTCTGGAATACAGATTCCCAGAAAGATTTTAAAACTGATAGTATAAAGTGAACACATAAAATGCATTGCACTTTTTTGAAAAGGGGATTTTACATTTTTCTCTTTTAATTAGTATTTAAATGTAAGTATAACCCAAGCTATAGTTATTATCACCGTCCCCATTTTATGAAGAAAACGCAAACTCAGGTAAGTTGAAGAGGTGAGAACTGTCCATAAACACTGAACAGTCTTTGCATTCAACCATACTGAACACTAGTAACAAGTGACATGGGTAAAGCATTTCATTCATGTTACCCAATTAAAGAAAAACAAAGTAAAAGTGATGCCATGTGGTTTTTGAGGCTGGATTATAAAAAGGATACGGCTTCTGGCTGGCTCTCTCCCTTGCTGTGCTTGCCTATGGAACTCATCCTTCGTGTTGTGAGTCCCATGGAGGGGCCACGTGAAGGGGTCCCAGGCTATAGCTCCAGATGGGAGTCAGCAGATAGCCGGTGTCTACTATGGAACATTGGAGTGAGTGAACCTCCAGCCCCTGTGAGTGTCCCAGGGGAAGCCCCGGACATACAGAGTGCAGACATGTCATCCTTGCTGGGTCCTATCTAAATTCATGGCCACAGAAACCATGAAATAAAAACTGGCCCTGGCTGGTTCAGCTCAGTGGATTGAGTGCGGGCCTGTGAACCAAACAACCACGGTTTGATTCCCAGTCAGGGCACATGCCTGGGTTGCAGGCCAGTTTCCAGCAGAGGACGCACGAGAAACAACCAAACATTGATGTTTCTCTCCCTCTCTCCTTCCCTTCCCCTCTAAAGATAAATAAATAAAATCTTTTAAAAAAAGAAAATAAATATTGTGAGTTGCAGTGTTTCAAGCTACTAAGATTTCAGGTAATTTCTTTTTCTTTTCTTTAAAAAATATTTTATTTATTTATTTTTTAGAGAGGTGAAGGGAGGGAAAAAGAGACAGAGAAATGTTAATGTGTGGTTGCCTGGTGTGCCCCCTACTGGGGAACTGGCCCTCGACCCAGGCATGTGCCCTAGACTGGGAATTGAAACGGCAACACTTTGATTCACAGGCTGGCACTCAATCCACGAAGCCACACCAGCCAGGGCAATTTCAGGTAATTTCTTATGCAGAGTAGATAACTATCACGGTTGTCTCTGGGCAGAGAACTGAAAAGTACTAGCATACAGACCCTAGAACCATGGTGATCCTTCAATAAATATTCACTGAATAAAATAAAGAAGCCCAACAGAAAACTAATGTGGGTTTTAATTGTAGTCTGAGGAGGATCATAACTTTTAGTGACCAATATATTTTTTGTCCTTTCCTTCCAAATAATAAAAATTCCCCCACAATACCATTGAGAACAATATTCCTAGGATGAGAAAGCTCTGCAAATAACTCAGAGTAAAGTACTGTAAAATCTCTAGGGATTACAGTGCAAATACATCAGGCTGTTTTGTTTGGTTTGGTTTTTTCACATGAGAGCCTATCAAACAATATCCTCTAGCCCTTTAGTGAGGAGAACTCAAAGATAAATTAATTTATTTATAATTTTGGGAGAATAAGAGTACTGCAGTACTTGATAGAGATACTGATGTAGAATAAACATGATAGCAATGAAAGAATATCCATCGGAATTAAGCCAAGCTCCAAATTCTGACGCTACCCCTTCCCGGCCCTGCACAGGTTTACTAGCATTTAACATGTAGAAAAGAACTTTCCTCTCCCAGGTACTATTTTAAGTATTTGAGATGTATCAACTCTTCTAATCCTCATAGAAACTGTAAATCATTATTAATCTTGGATTACAGATGTGGCACCTGAGGCTCAGAGACACCAAGGAATGTCAAAGTCACAGAGCTGGTGAGCAACAGTGACAGGAGTCAGAGCCCATGCTCTGGAATAATGTCCCGCCTCCAAGCTCCATGTACTCAATGAAAGAAGGTAATAGAGAGCAATTATTAATATTGTATTGCTCATGATTATAGATTTTTTCTTTTTCATTGTTGTCTTGGAGAGCATTATGCTAAGGGAAATAAGCCAGGAAGTGAAAAACAAATATCACTGTTATAGATTTTTTTAGGAAGCAGTGGCAAAGAATGTCAGAGTGGTAAAGAACACATGGGATAAGATTCAAGTGCTGAAGCCACCGACTGTGTCTTTGAGCAAGTTACTTAATATCCCAGTGCGCTCAGTATTACATATACATGCATTATAGCAATGGCTGTTAGAGTTATGGAAGTGAAATGAGATGCTACATATGAAATACTTACAATGGTGTTTGGAACATAACATATAATAAACAATTGTTTTCCTTTTATATTTAGTTTTGAAACATAAAATCATGCTATATATTTTCCTTTGCAACCTGCTTTTTCTCCATGTGACAATAAATATTAATTAACATATATTTATCAGCATATTTACTGACAGCATTTAATTGCAATGTATGACTATACTATAATTCAAACAACATCCCATTGCTAGGAATCCAGGTCTTTTGCATTTTCTTTTCTAATGTAAAAAACAAAGCACATGAACACCTTTATGCATGAATCCCTGCATAGTTTACCTCAGGATAAATCCCTGAGAGTGGAACTTGTGACTTAGAAAACAGTAATCTAATTTTAATAGTAGAAGAAAACTATTTAGAGGAGTTAAATGACCTATTCTGAATCTTAGAGAACCAGAGTTAGTGTCCTAATTAGAAAGAATAGCTTCCAAAAACCACAAGCAAAGAAGACATTCTTTTTCTCAAAGCAAAGATTCAAAAGGGACAAAGGCCTGCCAGCTGGTAAAAGGCTGGGCTAAATTTGAACCCAGATCTATCTGATTCCAGAACATCACTCTTTAACTTATAAAAGGTAACTTATATAAGCCATCTGTTTTTGTTTTTGTTTTTGTTTTTGTTTTTTTTTTGCTTAATAAAATCTGAGTAACTGGTTGAGGTGCCTAAGAACTATGTTACATAGAAGGACAATCTAGCTGGTAACTTATTTAAGTTTGCTTCTAAGGAAGGTAAAAGTGTCTTCTTTCAATAACAGCTGGTATGATTCTATGGCCCAAACGTCACTAAATCAAACACCCGTTACCACCACGGGCTCTTCCCCTTCATCAATATTTTCGGAACACAACAAACCTTCAGATTGTTCTTGGAAAATACTTCTTTTGTTTTTTTTCAGTATGTTCTGCCACCCCTGGTAAAACTCGATGAACACCCTTAATTAGTGCAAAATATTTCTCCCAGGTTTGAGTCCAGAGGTGCCAAATGAGTCCTCAGACGGTGACATTAAGGATCTCCGTGACCTCCGATTCCTAATGTGGTTTTTTCCTTCCCGTTATTCTCCTCTACGCTTGTGTATGTGCAACCAACTTAATAAATCACATTTTCCCAATTAATTCCCCTAGTCCTTAAATATTACTTTTGATGGCCTACCATATCCTGGAAATAAAACCTGATGATAATGTAGTTTCTGTGAGAGACTCCTATTCCAGCAGATGAATAATTAGTCCTTAAATTTTTCTGAAATATAATTCCTTACAAATTCAAGCAGGCTTAAATAGGTGCTATATATATTCCTGTAAAGGAAAAGTGAAACGCAGCCATGAGGAGCACAGAAGGAGCATGTGTCAACCAGAGAGAGGTGGTAGAAAAAGCGTTTTCAGTTGATGCCAATGGCAAATTTAGAGTTTACAAATTATTGTGGGACTTCAGCGTAATAAGAGGGGAAGCACAGTGTAAGTGCCTTCGTATCAGGACCACTCCACCTCCTGGAAAATATAATCAGATGAAAGTTTGCACCATAATTGCCATAAAGAGAAATGATTATTTATCTTGAGGGAGAAGCAAGTCTGTTGGCACTTAAGGGACAAAAATAGCAGTTTTCTGTTTTAATGCATCCTCCTCTTCTCATTTCTCATTTGCTAGGGCCTCAGAACTTCATTTCCCTTGTTTCTTAAATATGTATATTTCATGAAGAGCTCAGACCCTGAAGAGATGGTTTCACTTCCACCCTTCACATCCTATGCCGTATCATTTCATGGACGCACAGTGCAGACTGAAAATGATTTTAAATGAGCCTTCATTGTACTCCTTAGCTCCATGGAAACTTCATAGCTCCATGGAAATCTATGATTTTAATTTTTTTTAAAAGTCACTAAAATCCTAAGGAAAGCCTCTGAGTTGTTTTCTTTAATGACGACTCTTTAGCTATCATTATGCGATTTGTCACGACTACAAAAGCCAGGCCTGCTCTACAGCTGGTGAGGGCTGTTAGAATACATGGGAGTGTGATAAGCACCCCCGGTTTTGGGGGCAAAGCTGTTTACTTCCCGAGAGTTGAAAGGGGAAGAGGCAGTGGATGAGCTTAGCCATCTTTACTTAGAGGGGAATATCCTTACCAAATCAAATCAGAAAGGCAGCCTGGCTATAATGCCTTCATAGAAAATGGGGTCTAGTTTCAGGAAGATAGAACTAAAAGACAATATTATAAACAAAAGGCGTGGACTGTACTAAACCTATCCCTGGTGACCAAGAGGTTCAAAAGGAACAGTGATTAGTGCCAGGGCTCCAGAGCGAGAATATCTGTTTCTTAGTGTGTGACTAAAATATTTACCTAACCCCTTCGGCTCATCAGTATCTCTATACATAAATAAGGATAATAGGGATTTCATCATAGGATTGCTTTGAGGATTAAAAGGAAGATGAAGTATTAAAGCACATAAAACAAGGCTTGTAATATAGCTAACACTCAATAAGTAGTGTGTTATAAATATTTTCACTGTCATTTGGATTTTTATTATTTCTGGGATTTCTCCTTGAGTTTTTTTCTTTTCTATTTCTTTCCTTAGCTTCAATTATTTTCAACACTATCAGATTTTTCTTACCTTATTCCCAACTATTTTTAAATTCTGTATCATTACAGCCATTCACCCAGAGGCTCCTTACCCAGAGCCCTCTGACCATCTGAGCCAAACTGTACAAGCTTGTCTCTTGTCTTGCTTTTGAAAATAGTACCCATCTCACAGAGTAATGGAGAGAATCCCATGAGGTAATTTATGCTAAAGGCCATCAGTAGTGGTGCTATGCATAGAATTACCCAGCTGATGGTAGTGAACAAGATTTTTATCCACAATGTCTTTTGCTGTACTTTTTTGCTGGGTAATGCCTGGTTAATCTATAGTAGCTCAAGAGTGGCTTTCTATGAGAGCCCCCTCTCATTGTTCTCCAGCATACTTTTAAACTTTGCCCCCTCTTCTAACACCCCATCTCCACTCTGCCCATAAAACACCTTAGAGTTCAAATATCTTCTCTGTTGAATTGAAATTGTCTACTTTTTTGGTTTCTCCCTAATAAAATTACAAGGTTTCTCAGAGCCAGTAGCATATCTCATTGGAGTAACATAAGCCCTCAAAACAAGTTTATTGAATTGTTTTTACGAAACTCAGGATAAGACAGAGACTTTAACAAACTCATCAAGAGTTTCTGTCCCTGAAGTTTTGTGTGGGATATCCAGGAGCCTTCTTCTCTGATATCTTTATCTCAGTCTTTTAAATTTATGCAAACTTTTCTCTTTCATCACATTATATTTTTTATTTTACTTCACCTTTACTTGTTTAAGAAATTCATTTCTCCCATTCTTTCCATTTTTGTCTATACATTGTACAATGAAATGTGGAGAAATACATTTATGTTGATAGTAAAAGCTACCTATTCTTTTGAAAAAAAGAATTGCAGCCCTGGCTGGTATAGCTCAGTGGATTGGGCGCGGGCCTGCAAACCAGAGTATCTAGGTTGGATTCCCAGTCAGGGCACATGCCTGGGTTGCAGGCCAGTTCCCAGCAGGGGACCCACAAGAGGCAACCATACATTGACACCCTCTCCCTCTTTCCTTCCCTTCCCCTCTAAAGATAAATAAATAAAATCTTTAAAAAAAAGAATTGCAAACAAAACAAAACAAAACTCCGTTCTTTAAAAAAATAAATAAACAAAAAATAAGCACTTACATAACCCAAATGACAATTCTAAAAAGCAGCTATCTCCAAACAAGTTTGGGTTTCTATTGAATACTTTAATTCCTATGGTGTGGCATCACAAAGTGAACTTTCACCAAATCGCAACATCATGGTAGCCCTGTAACATGTAGTGCCAGGGCATCCAGGCAAAAGGACGAGTCAGTCCATGATCAAATCCGTGGTCAAATCCATATTTAATCCATGACCAAATAGGCTTTCTCCACAGGACTCAAACTAAGCCTATGATAGGAGAACATTTTAGAAAATGTGGATTATATTGGTTAATAATAATGAAACTTTGAGCAAATTGCTTAACTTCAATAAACCTGTATTACCTCATCTGTAAAAGTGGTAACACTATCCCCCACAGAACTATCAAAAGGTATACATGAGACCATCTATGAGAGAGTGCTTTGTAACCTTGAAAGAATAATTATAATAGGATGCTTATGTATTGTAAAGCCTGAAATGGGCTATTTCTAAACTTCAGCGCACACTAAGCACCCCTTCCCTTCTTGCTTCCACTCACCACTCCTAATTGTTCAGTGCAATGTCTTTCTGTCTCTTCCTAAAAATGAAGGCCTTGGAGGGCAATATTATCTTATTCTTCATCTTGCTTCCCAATGTTTAAGGCTTTGAACGTAGGAGTTTTAAAGTCTGCTGAATGTATGAAAGAATGAAGAAGAATAGAATGAAAAAAATAGATGATGAAAATTCATTACATAAATAAATCTTCTGACTTGAGGAAAGTATTTGATAAAATATTTTAGTGGAAGAGAAAAAAGGTTAACTAAAGTTGTCAAATGCAGAACTGCTCGAAGTGGGGGTAGAATGCATCATAAATTCACGTAGACAAAAAAGTGCTCAAGCTAAAATTAAATACATTCTTTGGACTCATGGGGTGTGGGTACAAACCTAGGAGCTAGGCTAATCTATAGGTCATTATGCGCTGAGGAAGGCAAAGTGTGGGATTCATATGTGGTGATTAAATTACAACTAAACCCCATTTATATGTAGTCTCTCTGAGCAGAATGTGACTCACTTCAGACAAGTAAGGAGGATGAGATTACAGCCATTCTGACACAATTACAGGGATGGGAAAGATTTTAAGTAAGAAGAGGACCTCTTGCCCCCAAATATTCTTAGCCAGCTTCCAATCATCTAAAGCAGATGCATCATTAAGAAGTTATCTAAAATCTTTTCTGACTCTGTCAGTGGTACCTTGCAGGATGGGAAGAGGAGAAAGAGCAGTGAGGTTCCCCTGAGCTACAAAATGATGAAAATGAGATCACCCTCAGAGTTAACTTATAAAATCAAGACTTGAGAAATCTGTATGCATAAGTTATCTGAGAGACACCAGAGGGCTCCCTTGCCAGCAAGCCCTGAATGTCATTTCACTGAGAGAATGAATGGGTGTAAATAAAACAAAATGTCTGTGAGAAGGAGGGCTGGCCAACTAGTAAGGTGGAAACAAAGACTCATCGCAGCAAAGTTTGCCAGTGCGGATCCTAGTTCATTCTGGGGAAAAATGCCTTGTCAAGAAAACAGATGACAGTGTAGGCATCTGGCAATAACACCTTATGTGGCCAGAGGGACAGCAGGTTCTAGAGCATGATGGCATTAAACATTCAAAATTTACAGTGGAACCCCCTGTGATCTATCTACCACCTTTACCAAGTGTACTCGCCCATATCAAGTTCCCCTCTGCTCTGGGGTATGTGAGATGATTACCTTCCACCTCCTGCAACTTAGGTATAGTAACTGACTTACTTTTGCCAATGAAATGTGTCCTTTCTTGTCATGTTTTTTTCTCATTCCCCCACCCCCTCCCTTTGGCAATAACCATCAGCTTTTTTTCTAATTCTGTAGGTTTGTGTCCTTTTTTGGTGGCAGATTTTAAAGCCAGTGCAAGACTTTTTTCTCATTCCTACCCGCTTTCTTAAGTAGCTCCATGAAGTGAAGCCTCTGCCATCCTGAGTTCTTGAGTGAGGATGCATAAAGCCAAATATTGCACTACCCACTGTTACAGAACATAAAGTCTTAGAGATAAATATGTCTTGGTATTTACAGACATTGAGATTTTATGGTCTCTCAGCATAGCCTGTCTTACTTGGACACAGCCAAGTTAAGGAATCTTGGACACAAAAAGCTTAGGGTTATCATCCCTCTACCCCTTTATAATTTCTGTACCAAGGGATAATAAACTGGTTAGACTATGTGAATATTTAGTCAACTTAAAACTTTCTCATTAAAATTAATAAACTCCAATAAGTATCTATTCATCTCCATTAGTGTCTTCTGAGCGTTGCTAATATGAATCTGTACCTCTGAGTTTGATTGACTCTGGTACTCTCCCAAATTTCAGCTTGCAAAACAAAAGCCTGACCCTGAAGCTTGAGGGTTTCTCCAAGGTAACCCTCTTTTGAAGATTCATTGAAGCAGGTGGATCTTTTTGACACATCTAAAATATGACCACACCTGTTTATTAGAAGTCAAAAATAATCACTGATGTTTAAACTCAAACAGTCAAATGGGGCACTACATTCCATGGGCTTGAAAGGAAAAACTGAGTCTCTAACACTTTATTGTGTATCTATAATGCATCAGATCAAATGTGCTTTTATACATGTTCTACTCTATAATTCTAATGATGACTGTATAGGGTAAATTTAATCTACATTTAACTTGCAGAGGAGAAATATGTGGCTCAGTTAAGTGATCTGATTGTACAGTTTATCAACCCAGGTAGTATGGCTCTGAGTCCAGAGATCATTATACACTATAAGGAATTTGATTGGATTTTTCTTATTCAACTAAAAGAGCCTCCTGTGCAATGATCTGACAAACATGTCCCTATTCACCCTCTCTCTGTGGTGCTTAATTTGATATATTTTGAATGCATAATATTTCCATTTTGTATTTTATTCATAAGCAAGAATGAACAATACCCAATAATGAGACTAAATAACATAATTCCTATGGAGCCAAAGTGAGTCATCTACAATAATTTGCAAGAAAGACCCAAATAACTCTAAAGAATGATAATTGAATATGCATTAGAACACAAATATGCTTAATTCATTCCAAAATGGCTAACTTTGACTCTGTGGTCACTCACTTAATCAGTATTAATTCTTCTTGAATAAGTATCCAATATGTATAGCTGTCAGAAGGCAACTCTGTAACATTTCTGCTCTAAGATAGAAGAGGCAGAACAGCAGAGGGGAAGCAGTTGCAACCCAGACACCCACTGCTTCACCTCTGTGTTTTCTGGTGCTCTCTGGTGCTCCCCTGTCCTGGATTGCCTTCAGCTCTGGCCTTAGTACCTTTAAGTCTAACTTTGATAATTGGGCTGAACTCTTATTACAGCAGTTTCTACACCCAAAGTGCCTTAGCTGGGACCTCAGAATTGTTGCATGCTAAAGTCTTCAGGGTATATGGTCCTCATTTTAGGTGACACAGTATAGTCAAATCATACCTTGCTGCATAGCTCCCTTCTTAGAAAGAAACAGAGTTTATAGGTTGTGGCATCAGGGTACCAGAGTGCTTGCTAAAAAAATTTTAGGTACCTTTAAAGTAAGCAAATAGATGTTAAGGAAAGTTAATATGGCATCATTGAAACAGGACCGGATTGAGACTCAAACAGCAATCTATTCACAGACCATTTGGCCTTTTATTATCAATAAGGTTATCAACTCTCAGAGACTCCATTTATTCATTAATAAAGTTGAGATTATAGCAGTTACCCCTCAGGTTTAGTGAGAAATGAATAAAACAACAAAAAAGATAACAGACCACACAAAGGTCCTAGTACAGTGAAGGCACATAGTACATGCTTCATAACTGTTAATTCTCAGACTCTTTCCCTCCGTGGTCAGGTTAGGTTTGTTGTAAAAAACACAATGACCCTGAAATCTCAGTAGCTTAATGAAGCTAAGGGTACTTTTCACTCATGCTACATTATGGCAGGTCAGAGGGCACTCTGCTCTACATAGCCATTTAGGAACTTAACCTAACAGACTCTGTATTTTGTAGCTATTCAATACATCATCTGGAATTTGAGGCCTCCTTGATCTCTGTGTCAGGAAAAGAGCATACAGGAGGGAAGAAGCACTGATATGTTTTAGCCTTGGTATGACACACGTCAGTTTCCCACATTCTGTTGGCCAGAACTAGTCATACGGAGCATTGGAACTACAGGGAGTCTAAGCAATGTGGAGTAGGAGATCAGAATAGCTCCATCCTCTTTACCATAGCTTATCTATTCCTATGTACAAAGTAGATCTCAATAACATATTGAACGTGATGCAAATATTTCCTATGAGTTGACCTTCTGACAGACCTGCCAGCAAGGCCTGAGGATCTTTCATTAGATCATTCCCTCAACTCAGTTTTACCCAAAGTCAATGGGTTTTAGTTAAGTTTGGACAAAAGCAACATACAATGTTTCATTTTTCTCCTCTGAAAAAACTGCCCAAACTTGGAGGTCTCATCAAGCTGATTGCCTAGGCCAAATTATCTTGCTCTATCTGGTTTTTAATAGTTCCTTCCTAGAAGTACAGCAAGATTAAGTCGCCAAATTGTTTCAAGGTGATGTGAGTGGCTGTGTTATTATTGACATGTCTATGTGAGTGACAAGATGAATTTGATCTCTGAAAATAGGTGTGCAAATTTGCCTAAGATAACAATTTTCATTCTAAGAGACATAAAAGAAGGTGAAAAGTCCTTTGAGGTAAGGCAGAATAGTGTCCTTAGAGCAATGGAGAAATCTCTTCCACAAAAAAAGCTCATTGTTGTTTGCTTAAAAAAACAGGCATTTCTAGGTAAAGTACAGAAACATCTTTCTATTTATCCAATAGCTCACCCAATAATTATTTGGTCCCTGCCATGTTGCAGCCACTAATTTAAACTCTGGACGTACAAAGATATGCAAGATCACTCTCTGTCGACACACAGCAATGCAAGATTTCTCCTGCTTAACTGATGATATAGTACAATTAATAGGGTCCTATGTAAGGAGGGTATAGATTCTTAATCTGACCTGAGAAGGCCTAGAAAAATAATCATAAGAAATCTACTCCACCAAATTTGGAATATGCTTCATAGGGAAGATTATACAGAAAATTTTTGTTTTCAGAAGAAATATCTAGCTATCATGAATGACTTAATTTACCTAATTGTTTAGACAACAAAAAACAATACAGACACTGGAAAAAATGCACTAAATAATTACTCAATGGCTATTCAGTCTTCCTTTTTAGATTCTGGATTTGCTGGAAAGTTATCATTAGTTTACTTGGTTCTAAAATACATGGGTCCCAAAGGGAGTAAAACTCATCTAGTAATTCAAGGTATACCACACACTCACTGCTTATAAAATTATTAGATTTTAAAATAGCACATATAGTACAATAGTAATATCTGTCATTGTGATTATATTTGCCCAAGAATTAATATTATTGGCATCAAAATCCCAACAATAATATAGTAATAGAGGATGTCTGCGTATATGACTGACAGTAGTCAGGTGGAAAAGGTTTCACATATTTTTGTTATCACATTTCTAAAATAATATAAAGGTTAATCACTTTAGCATAGCCTAATGTTTTAGGTGTTTTGTTTTCCAATTCAACCTTTCTAAGGAGAAATATTGTGAGAGATAATATAAGATCTATAAGATACAGTAAAATGCTGCCCCATCCCTTAGGGAGTTTACAAACGAGGGAGAATGTGAAGAGAGGTATGCAAAAAACTACAGTGAGACTGGGCCAGAGGAGAGCTGAGAAAAGCCATTGTGATTCAGCAGAGGACACAGCCTGAAAAGTAAGGAAAGGCTTCACCAAGGAGAGACCATTCAAATGGCATTGAAAAATAGATGGGAGGACTTGAACAAGCTGAGATTAAAGAAATTTAACCAACTGGGGGAAAGGGAAACATGTTGTAAATAAACAAGCATGGAGTCAAAAAGCATCTGAAACAGTCTAGAAAGATAATCCCGTTTTAAAGATAATCCCTGGAGAAAAGGGGTTGGCAGAGGGTATGGCTGGAGAAGTAGGATTAGACCAAATTAGAAATGAACTTCAATGATAGGGTTAAGAATTATTTCTAAATCTGTAGGTATCAAGCAATACTATCTTGAATATATTTGGTCTCTTTTAGTTATGTTCAAAAAAAGGAAATTACAAAATTTCCACTCATCAAAAAAAAAAAAAAAAAGGAAAATCAAATAAGCCAAACAGAACCAGAGTTTAGTCATTTGAATCACAAGACAATCTGTTCAAAGTTAAAATCCAGGAACAAAGGGAAGCTCTGCAAAAGTTTCATCATGACAAGGGAACTGGAAAGAAAATGGAGAAAGAAGGAGGCTGCAGGAGTAGATAAGCATCCAGTGACTTTATTAGAGGGAAGCTTGTTTGGGAAGGTCAGTCCGGGTGGGGCTGGGATAGTGAGGAGATGACCTCCAGATGTGGCTGCAGCTTAGAGAGTCTTGGTTGATGACTATGGCCAAAGTCAGGATGTGGCCTGGGAGCTGTGCCCGCTGAGCTGCATTAGCATTGTGTCTCTGTTACAGGGTGTAGGTTTTCTAGGCTGTGATCTGTCCCACAAATGATCTCTTTCCCTAGCTCATAGATTTAGATGAGGATTCCATTTTCACTGTTCTGTGTGCGAACAGCACCCCTCACCATCCAGAGTTAAGGACACTTGAAAGACAGCTTACTTCACTTTCCCCTATCACCATCTCACTGACTCTGAATCAGAAAAGTGAGCTGGAATGCAAAGTAGTGGTGACTATATGAAAGAAGCCTTTCATTGCCCAGTAACTTAAAGGGACTGGACAATGGTGAAACCTATTGCTACTGAAGGCCTTGACATGAGAATGATTAAGATCTCTTACAAGGTTGGTGGATGTAACAGATATTGTAGTTTATCTGAGGTGCAAAAAGGTCTATAATTTTATATTTAAGTGCATGTTTAATGACCCCAAAACCAAGCATGGAGTCAAATAATAAAATTATGACCCAACAGAATTTATAAAATAGGGTATTGATTTAATTTTACAAACCAGTGGTTAATAATAATATCATCTAGAGAATAAAGATATGCTTCCTCTTCTTCAAGAGTATCCATGTAAAGTGTATTAACTAAAATATTCAAAGATGAGACCTGACTCATCATAGCTGCTTAAATGTTCAGTAATAATAGCAGTCCACAAGGCTCAGAAATTTGCATAACTTCCTCCAAAACTATACACCTAATAAACAGCAGAGAGGGCTCAGATCAGTTTTTCTGCCTCTTTCCACACTACAGATCCATTCTATACTGATCTTTGAAACACAGAGGATACAGACATTTTAAATTCTATGATTACAAAATGAACTTCACCATAGTATTTCTCTTTTTTCAGCTGTTATCTGTCTTTGGCCTAAGCACTCATTCTTTATGTCCCCCACAATAATAGTGATTAGCCCACATTTTAGGTACAGGTAAAATTATTTGTACACTCAGTGCTCTTTAAGTATTACCCCCCTCTTTTTTCTTAACCCATCCACTATTCTTGTTTAAAATGTGCTTCTTAAATATATCCCCCCAAATACTTCACTCCCTTTCGTCTAGTAAAGAAAACACAGGCTTAAGGTGAAGAAGCACAAATTTGTTTCAATCTTCAGTATATATTTGTAACACTTATTCTTTTTTTAAAGGACTTTATTTACTTTTAGAGAGAGGGTAAGGGAGGGAGAGAGAGAGAGGGAGAGAAACATCAGTGTGTGGTTGTCTCTCATGTCCCCCGTAGGGGGACCTGGCCCAAAACCCAGGCATGTACCCAGACTGGGAATCAAACTGGCAACCCTTTGGTTTGCAGGCAGGCACTCAATCCACGGAGACAAACAAGCCAGGGCACACACGTACTCTTTTTTATAAAAATAATAGGTGCGTTTGATGTCTGATTAACTTAATTTATCTTTTGTCAAAACTGAACCCAACCATTTTCCTCCTACACCTTCCACTTTTATTTTCCTAACTTTTCATTGGCACCACCATCCAGCCAGTTACTCGTGTTTGAACCCCTGAAATCTTTTCCAAAGTCTCTTCTGTGTCCCAAATGTAATAAGCTGCCAGGTCTTTTCAATTCTATTTCTGTAGTTTCTCTCAAATCCATCTCCTCTTCTCCCCCACCCACTATTGTGACCATAATGAACACCAGTGGATTTTAAGCATGGTGTTCTGACTTGAGTCTTTGACATTCTTGTATGATGCAAAAAGTAATGAGATCAATTTTGAGAAATTGGTTACTATTAATAAAAGCAAAATATGAATGTAATATAGTTGGAAATTAATTAGAAAATCATCTAAGTCTATCCCTTTTATGATAAGATTCTGACTTATTGCATCCCTACCTGTACATTTTATTGAGAGTAGAGAAAGTGGTGAAGTTCCAGCTATTGAAATGTGAATTGGATATTCCCCAGGTTACATCCTTGGTTCCTATGAATGTGAGTGTCCTCCTTCAGTTCAGTTTTGGCAGACAACAAGTTTGACGGTAGCCAAACTGCCACTTTGCCTTCAATTTCCTTTCCTTCTCATTCATCTTCTGCTGTCAGAAGATCATTTTTTAGGGACAGTTTTCTGGTAGTGTAATATCCATGCTTTAAAATACCCAGTGGCTCCTTGTAACCCACAGAATCACCTGACATTGATAAAACGAGCTCTCGTTGACTTATCCCCTCTTTATTATCCAATGCCTAGTCCTTCACGATTTCCTTCAGTCACCCCTTTATTTCAACCAAAACAAAACGCTGGCTCCATCCTTCTTCATCAATGCCAGTAGGATGCTTGTATTCTTATCACTCTTTCTTTTTGGAATATTTTTGCATGAACTTTTCCATGAATCCAAATGCAAACTGGCATTTAACTCTAAGCGCAAAAACTACTTTCTCCATGAAACCCTTCCTCATCACCCATATTCAAAATATTTTTTATTTTTGTAAACCACCCAAACTGACCTTCAATAGTACATACATTTTACAATAAGTAAACTATATAATTCAAGAAAATTTACTGACAATAAAATAATCACACAATCTACCAGAAAAAAGAGAGTAACTTTCTGAAATAAAAATCAATGTCCAATGCATGGTTTTGGTCCCACATATAAATTAGACTATAGCTTTGGGGAATTGCTAAAATATTTATCTCCATAGTGTATTTCATTTTAGGTGATAAAAATGCTTTGTAAATGATTAAAAATCTATTATAATGACATTAGTAATTGGAGGTATGCTAGAAATGTGCACTCAGAGAGGAAATCCAATGGAGTTAAATGGCTGATGAAGACAGAACACAACATTTGCTATCATATATTAGTGTTATTTTTGCCCCATGAGGAAGAGGATGATAAAGTGCAAAAGGAAAAGGGGAAAAAGAAAGAGAAGGAGGCAGTAAACACTGGGAAAGAATGGGGAGGAAGAGAAAGAACCAAAGGAAATACAAGATCATTGAAAATATCTTCAGAATTCTTGGAGGAATTCTATAGAGTATAAAAAAGAAAATATTTAACGAATCTTGGGAAAGCAGGATGTTCAGTGGTTAATAATAACATCGACCCTTATATTAGAGAGAACAGGTTCAAGCCCCAGCTCTGTGATTTACTAGGCCTGTATTATTGACTAAATTCTTTAGTCCACAGTGTTCTCATCTGTAAAATGAAAAAGATAGTAGTAGTTTTCTCACAGCTTGTAATGAGAATTAAATATATTAGTATAAAGTGCTAAAGACATAATCCGGCACATAATTTGATGTTCTATAAATGGAAAGTGCTCATATGCAGTTGGAGATAGGATTGTACAATTTCCATTTAAGCAGGAGGTTGGTAGCTGGGGATCAGGAGAAGAACTGAGATGTTCATATTCTACATCCCATGATTGTAAAATGACTGAGAGCTCGGCAGCAGTCACGGATGACTGAGTGACATTCTTAAGTGAAAAGTTCAGGGGAACTGAGTCCTGGTTGAGTAAGCTCCTCACATCTGTTTAATCACAGCTGTTGATGACTTTTGGTGGAGATTAATTTTGGGTCCCTAGAAACAGGCTATTGATACCATGATGGAAAACAAGTAGAATTGCAATTTGGTGTTAGTCAATAGGAATAAGCAAAAGGAATAGAGGACTGAACTGAAGAAACATGGATTTAAAGACTAGATCAGAAGTACTTTGAAAAAATATAAGAATTGCCTTAAAGGGACAAGAAACATGTACCCATGAGTAGGTCAAAGTCCAATGTAACCGAATGGTGCCTATTTCCCTCCTGATTTACTCTGTTCTCTGGAGTTCTGGAAAGTAGGGATAATAATAACCAACACCACTCATTTGACTAGATCTTCTAAGTGGCGTGCATATATATGTGTATGTGTATTAATCCACTTAATGCTCACCAACTCTCAGAAAAGGGATCTGTTACTATTTTCACATTTCAGGTTGTGAAATCGAAAGCCAAAGAGATAAAAACATTTCCTCAAGTGGTCTTAAAGTTAGTGGTAAAGCTATGGTGTGAAGCCAGGCAGGATTGCTTCAGTCTGGTGCTCTAAATGATGAAGGCATCTCTTCTGCAGCCCTGAATCACTTCAGTAGTAGTTATATAATTTCCTGTCTATTCTTACCTTTTCTGCTTTTCAGCCAAAGACGTACATACAACAATAAATGAGCAGAAACAGTTTGCCCATGAGTTATCCCTGCCATGCCTGGGTCAGAAGTTCTTGCTGAGAACATAACCTCTCATACCAAGCCATTACAAAGACCACGGGTATAATCAACAATTACACACGTAGCACCTGTGATGGCCTGTGACTCTAAATTTAGAGGTGGGGTTGGTCAATAATAAACCCTGATAGGATGAATGATTTAAAGCTCTGGAGCCTTCCTTTTCTCATTGATGTTAGGGACACTGGCAATACTTTTATCATCTCCTTTATGAATCTATTTGGCTCTTTTGCTTATTCCTTAGGATATAGGTACATTATTACAATGCTGGAATAAACATATAGAAATGTCTGTTGACTAATTGGTTGCATGAATAAGTGAATGAATAATAATTAAAATCCTTTGAATCACATAAAAAGAAGTGATCATAAAGAGATCAGCAGGGCTAATGGGCCAGAGCTACTTCTCCATATACAACCGAAAGGGTGGAGAGAGACAGGTAGAATGTCAAGACACATTGCCAAGGTCAGGGGAAGTCTGAAGCCAACATCAGGTACTAACAAGGGGAAGCCTAATCCAACATAGGACACCGAAGGAGGGTATAATCGTATGAGCACACCTTACTTGGTAAAATAAAGTATCTATATGGCTCTAAGTAAGCTGTCATAAAGTTAAACTTGAGAATTTTACTCTAAAGTAGTTCTGATGGCCAAGGCAATCATAGTTTTGCTCGTGCTCTATGTCTATGTCAAAGTTTTAAACATTTTCAACTCTCACTTGCAGTCAAGTTCCATGGTTCTTAAAATTAGATTTTTTTCTCTATAACCTTCTGTAAAGCTCACACTGACAGTGTCAGTTAGGTTTTTCACCTAATTTACTTCCCCTGGTGTTATCACCTACTTTTTGACTAAGCTCCTTTGCCAAGATCCACGTTCACATTTAAATCTTTTCACTTTATCTCCTATGGTAAAAATGTTTGCTACTTTCTTTTTCTATTGTAGAGATGGTTGCTAAAGAAAAGAAAGCTTGTGGTGTTCTGGAAGCTTTCCAAGAGACAAGTGAAGTAAATGTAAAATAAAAAATTATGACCCAACAGAATTTATAAAATAGGGTATTGATTTAATTTTACAACCCAGAGATATAAACTTAAAGTTTTTCAGGCTGGAATATATTACAATTCAGAACACAGGCACCAATTGTTCTGGTATCAATAAAAGACTTCCATTTTTTATTTAACCTTATAGATTCCCATATGCTGAAGAATTTTTCTATCTAGCCAACTATAGAAACAGTGATAATTGTATTCTTTTTTTTTAAGAAACTACATTCAAGTATATCTGGAACCATTCTGACAAGTTCAAATCAGGCTGAGCATGTCACTGTTGGCAGAATGAGGGAAACAACTCCAGCCAAAAGCAAAGAAACTGATTTCTTCATGAAGAAAATACAGATTTAGTATTATAGAGTCAAAGTTCGACTGGGTGAGGCTTTCTGAATATTGACGATGGCATGGTCAAGGACTCAGGCTTTTTAGTAGGTAGTTTTGAATGTTGTTTCTACCATTTAACCCCTCTAAGCTTGTGTTCCTCAGTTGTACAATGAGAAAAATAATAGTATATACTTCACAAAATTGTTGTAGGAGTAAGATATTGAATATAAAATATTTAGTGTAATATCTACTATATTTAATGAATGTTAGTTGCTGTTTCGTCATCATCCTCTTCACTGTTATCCTCACTACCATCACCACCAACATCACCATGCCATCCTCATCTTTAGTGGATTCAGGAAATGTCGTGATTTGGGAACCTTAGGATGTTAACTACTGGCTTAAATGGGGTAGCTCATGATTTTTTCATTTAAGTTCCAATAGATAATTTCAACCATTAAACTAAAAGAATGTATGTGAAATTCCCAGGGGATAATAACTTCCTTAAAGCATGCCTAAAGAAAAAAAAATCATGCTTCATCATGGAGTTCCTGATGTTTCTGAGAAGGGGGAGGGTTTTCCATTCTCTTAAAATGGAAAGGCCATAGAATAGGGGGAGGAAGCATGTAGGAGAGTAATGACTGAAAATACGAGACAAAATGGGATGAGAAGACTTGATCTTCAGTCATGTCCCCTTTCCTACCTATAATGTCCAGCAGCTTAGGGATCTAGTGTGATGGTGAATTACCCAGATCAGATTCAAATATCACTCAGCTGATTACTGCCTTCTCATTGTGAATCTCTGGCTTGGGCAGAGGTTTAGATTTTGATGTATTTTACTATCTGCATAAAAATAATTTGCCATGACCAAACAGTGAAATTAGTTTCACTAAGCAGAACAAAGACAATATACTGTCTCTGCTTCTCTAAATGTAAGTGGCGGTGGGTTTTTCAGTTGGTACGTTTGGTAATTTTTCCCCTACTCATCCATCAACTGCCTCCCCCTATACTCCCTCCACATCCTCTCTAGCCAACCTTATCTGAATCACAATAATGGTTTCTATTTGTAGGGGGTGTTTTTATGCATCACAGATTGGTCAGGTTCTTGGATACCAAGATAGACAGATACCATGATAGACAGAATAATGTCCCCCCAAATGCGTTTAACTCTAGATAAACAGCAAATAAGCATGGGAAGCAATCAGACTTGGTTCAGATTCCAGCATTACCACTCTCCCAGGTCAAAGATGAACCGAGGAGCAAGATTCCGTAGGCCCATGTAGTATACAGTGGGGTTTTCAACTATAAATTGGAAATAATAATCTCCACTGTTCTCGGTCTAGACCATGATAGGCATTCCAAAAAAAAAATGCAAGTTTTGAGAAAACACTAATGATGTTTCATATTTCCTCATTTACTTTATTAGGAACATGGTACCTGAAAGGATCATTTGGCTAAGGTGAGCATGTTGGCCTCGAACAGAGCTAATGAAACTTTTTAAGAATGTTAGCAAAGTCTTATGTTGTCAGATCCATGTCATACCCATGGATTCAGTCGATAGAGGGGAGGCCCCTGAAAAGCACAGGGTGACCAGCAGGCACCACTGGCATGGCAGGTAAAAGGCAGAAAAGACATCAGCGTCCAAAATTATCACCCTCTTAGATATTTAAACAGCCATCATTGAAGATTGACAACTTCTGTATATACTCTCCTCTCAATTTCTTTGCAGGGTCCCTCTGCAAAAGGCAAGTGCTTCCTGTGCACGATGAGGGGAAAGCAGGAGACGGATGACACATGGTCTTTGGCTGGGACTACTGCACACTTGGTGCCTGGGGGGAGGGGAAGACGAAGATGGAAAATGCTCTGAATGGGGCAGTGAGAAGGATGAAGATGAAGACCGCCTGGCCTAGCCAAGATACATAAGCATCCCAAACACCCATCATCAGACAACTGGATAAAAAAGCTGTAGTACATGTATACAAGGAGTGTCCAACCTGTGGCCTGCAGGCCACACGTAGCCCAGGGTGGCTATGAATGCAGCCCAACAAAAAATCATAAATTTACTTAAAACATTCTGAGATCTTTTGTGATTACATGTCATAATGTATTTAATGTGTGGCCAAAGACAACTCTTCTTCTTCCACCAGTGTAGCCCAGAGACACCAAAAGGTTGGATGCCCCTGGATGGAATATTACTTGGCCATTAAAAAGAATAAAATCTTACCATTTGAGATAACATGGATGGACCTAGAGGGTATTAAGCTAAGTGAAATAAATCAGTCAGAGAAAAACAATTTCACTTACATGTGAAAAACAATTTCACTTACATGTGAAATCTAAAGAACAAAAGAAATGGCCAAACAAACTGGAAACAGACTCATAGACACAGTGAACAGACTGACGGCTGCCCAAGGGGAATGTGTTTGGGGGACTGGGTGAAAAAGGCAAAGGGATTGATAAGTACAGATTGGTAGTTACAAAACAGTCATGGGGATGTAAAGTACAGCATGGGGAATGTAGTCACTAATATTGTAGTAACTATGTAAGGCGCCAGGTGAGTATTGGAAATGTCAGGAGGGACACTTTGTAAAGTATGTGATTATATAATCACTGTGCTGCACTCCTTAAATTAATATAAAGTAATATTAAATATTAATTATAATTGAAAAATAATATTTAGAAAACAGCACCTTTTTTAATGGCATATTTTTTACCTGAAAGGAGAATACTAAAATTTAAGACTTTTTTTCTTCTGGAGTGACTGCTCAAGACTGTCCACATCAGGAAAGCTGAGACTTCCAGCACAGGGCCACCCCCAGGGGAGTGGATCATGTACTTAGAAACTGACCCAGGAAGATTGGAAAAGTTGAAGGGTCAGGACTGCATCAGGTGGTGGGTTGTTCCTAGGGAGATGAATTGAAAGAATAAAGTCCTAGGTGACAGAGTGGTGATGACTGGTAGATAGCCGTGGTTTCAGGGACTAGGACCAAGTGAAATATAATGGTTCCAGCCAGGGACTGACTGCAGACACAGGGGTTGGTGGGTAGAAGAACCTCAGCTGTGACTGAAAGAAGGGGGAGCCATGCAGAGTCATGGGATCTGAGTGATGGATGGCTTCTCCAGGGTTATCTGGAATATATTTGAAGGCTGTCTAACTTGCTGCAGCAGTTTCCAGAGGAATGTCCCTATCTTCAATTTCATGAATTTCCAGTCCTTTCTCCTTTTAAAACCCATCAGTGGCTCTGTGTTGTCCTCAGATGAATTCCCAAATTATTCAGCATGACACATTTTCTCTCATCACCCTCCTCTGTTTCCACCACCATTGAAACACACACACACACACTTACACACATGTACAGATCCCTTTAAAAACAATCCAATTATGCCATTGTTCTGTTCAAAAATACCCCCAAAGCTTCCCATTTAGAGTTCTGCCCTGTCCGAGAGCTTATGTAATCTTCTCCCAGGCCATCTGTGACCTCACCTCCTACTACTGTCCCCTACGCCACTCTTGCTTTTTCTCCGACACAATGGTTACTACCTCAGAGTTCTTGTGCTCCTGGATTCCTCTATCTGGTTATCTTGCCTTGCTTTCTTATCTTCTCCAGATCTCTGCTCAAAAATATTACACCAGAGTCAGCGGAGCCAGATGCAAGCACCCTAACATAAATGGGCCACCCTACCCAGTGCACAAGCCTGAACCATCATTCCCCTTCTCCTGCTTTATTTTCCTCCTCAGCACTCAACATCACCTTCAAGTATATAGTATTTAGCATTTCTGCCCTCCAGAAGACAAATGACTTGATTTTGTTCATTTTATTGCCATGTCATTAGTTCCTTGAACAGTGCCTTCTAGACACTCAATAAATCTTTGTTGAATAAATGAAAGTATGAATGATGTCAGTTTAGTTATCATCTATTTTGAGAAGATTCTCTGTCTACCTTTAGTGTGGGTGGGATTCTCCTCCTCTGTGCTCTCACAATATCCCACAATATTGTGCCTATTACTATATTAATTCCAATCACAACTCACACTGGATAGAATGACCTCTATATTTACATGGCCTCCCTACTGTTCTCCAACCTCTGTGAAATCATGGACCCAGCCTCGCTCACTCAGTTAAATAGGGTACATAGCAGATGACCATGCATGTTTAAAGAATGAGCAAAGGATTATTAACAGCACAATATCAAAGGAACAAGGATGAACTGATGATTCCTCTGAGCCACAGAATTACCGTTCCTTATATTCTTCTGGTCATGGTGGATCCCAAGGTCAAGAGCAAGGCTGAGTCTAAAGGTATGGCTCTGATAAGGATCCGGGATTGAATTATGGGTATCTCCTCTTGCTTTCTCAAGTATCACCAGGAAGCTAAGCTATGCTAAGCTACTCTGAGCTGAGCATATCTGAGTAGGTAGTGAGAATATTCTGGTTGCTCATAAAAAATAGGTTCACTAAAATTTCCTGGCTGCCTAGATAAGGGTATTGAAGTTCAGAACATACCAACATCCTGAACCCTAAGTTCGTTACCTTCTCATCTACTTTCAGATTTTCTTAATAGCCTGCAGAGAAGCCTGCTTCGCAAAAGGATCAGAAATCAAGGGTAGACAATGACTGTTACATTCTTCGATGTGTGCTGTCATATGGCTCGGTGTGAGTTCTGTGAGTCATCGGGGAGGTGGAGCACTTGAGTCAGAGTGCTGAGTTTCTAACCATTGCTGTTGGTTGTTGCATTCTGTGCCTGCCAAAAGGATGAACCACAGATTAAGTAGGCTTTATTTTAGTAATCAGTTACCATAACAATCCCAATCTCTAGGGCATGCATATTGCATGTCACAGAATCTGGATTCTTTAAACCTTGAGTAAGGGAGGCAAGATTCACTTTGGGCTGTTTGGTGCTTTCTCCAGTGAAGACTTTTATTATTATGCAGATACTGTGTTATTACCATATAAGAGGAAAATTAATGGGCTTCTTATTGAGAAATACACAAAGTCAGTTCAGAGGAAAATTCTTTCTAGCTTAAAAAATAACACCTAAAGTTCACTTAGTGTTTTATGTTTTCCAAACTCTTTCATTTGGGTTACCTTATTTTTTTTCTCACATGACTCACAGTTCACTGGAAAACAATGGAAGTCCCATGAGAGTTGTGAGTTAGTAATTGGCCTCAGACTGTACCTCCAATGTCCAGAGCAATACCTGGGTACTGACAATTTTTGAACAAAGGGAAGGACTACTTACTTACTGTGAGGTAGTAAAAGAAATATTCCAGAGTCAGAAAATTACTGTGAAGAGCTGTGGGTTAATGGGTAGTACAAATTGCCAGTTCTCTGATCTTGGGTAGTACTTAAACTTCAATTCTCAGTAGTCTCACTAGTTAAACAAATAGATAATGGTATTTAACTTTGCCATGTAGATTAACTAGCAGATATGAAAGTGTTTAGCACAAGGTTTGCATATAGATGCTATGCAATTAATATTAGTATCTTTTTCTTTCTCTTTTCATAGGAGAGATAAATTGCTATGGGATTTCAGAGGAATTATGATATTCATTTTTTAAATGTGAAACTTGAGAGTCATAAGACATTAAATGACTTGCCTGAAGTCACACAGCTAATATGTACCAAAGCTGGGCTGGTTCTGCACTCTACCAAATCCTACATTATTGTCATTACAATTGTACCCTGTCGCCTCTACAGTTTTAGAGTTGAGGCCCTACCTGAAAGACCTTACATCTGAGTATCTATCCCACTGTCCAATCAGAAAGACAATGCTTTTTCTAGGAGAGATAGGGACCAAGAAGTTAGAAATCTAGAACATCATTAGACTCTTCCAGGAACATACTGCTATTTCCAAAGAAGACCCATAAGGAAATCTCTGAAAATTTAAGTCAAGCAAAATTATAAGCTCATTTGCCCTCTGCATGGCTCACATAAAAACTAATTAGAATTCCCATGTCATGAATTTGGGAACCTCAGAATTCATATAAAACTTGTTTAGCATTTCGCATAATGAAATATGTCAACCTCCATGGAAATTAAAGTAACAAATCATCTCTTACCAATGACACTCAAATGCCATCACAGCTCTATGGAATGTTGGTTCTGTTCAGGGCTGTCACGGATCCACATTACCTTGATCCGACAGCAGGCAGCCACGCAGGTTTCAAGGAAGGAGATATTTAAAGCTACCCACTGATTGAGCTATGGCTTATGACCAACTGGCAATCAAAATGCAAGACACACACAGCGCAGGATGACTATAAACCACACATGAAAAGACAGTGATTTTTTACATGACAGCTTCCCACAGATTGTTGCTAAAGGTAGGCTCGCTCAGTGGGGTGGAAACTGGATACTCACTGTCGGGATACTCACTGCCTAGCGATCAACTTAGTGCATCTTCTGGCACTAACACTGATGGAGATAACTAGTCACAGACAGCAGTAGATAGGTTATGCAATGTGTTGGCGTTACATTGCACATTCCCTGGGTTTGGATTAAATTTTCAAAAGTGCTTACATTGCTGAGATCCAAAGGTATTCATTAATTAGTCCACCTAACGATAAGGGGCTGAAGGAGTGCCAGGTACTATGTGTGGGTTCAAGAACAGCAGATGAATAAACCACAGGCCCCATTCTAATGACATACATTTTCTGAGACATCAGCAAACCAAAAAACCCACAACATTCTAAAGCTCTAATACAGAATCAGATATACTATATCAGTAACACTAGTTAATCATGTAAATAATGCGTTAAAATCACTGGTCAAAAACAAAAATCAAAACAAAGCAAAGCAAAAGGAAAGGTGTGAAAGGAGGTTTGGGCTGAAACAACAAAAGCAAGAATCTCTTGTGCCAAAAGAAAGCCCTACTTTTAAAAATATCTTTTGAGTGCTAAGCCAGTCATTATCTAAAAATCTTGATCCCTGACATTTTTAGAGCATCCTAAAGTTTTCTAAACACCTTCCTTATCCTCATGTGTCAGGTATTATTTTCTTCATCCCACAGTGGCAGAACCAAAGAACTCGGAGATAAAGTAATTAATGTGGGTCATAGACAAGGGAAGTGGTGAGGCTGAAGTTGGACATCCGTGTGTGAGGGGCAGACAGAGGCTTCTTTCCCATACACCTCAGGACGAGTCACATAGCCACATAATACCAAAGCCACATAATACCAAAACCTACCTTTTGTAATTCCTACTCAGGTTGCTTTCACCAAAGATACTGATTTTTACTTTTTGTGTAATCCGTGGCAACTTGTTTAAATATAAATGATCTTTTTCAAGGGTGCCCATAGTTGAGTGCTTAAGAGCTTGGACTCAGGAATCCCAAACCTGATGTTGCTCAGCAGCTCACTGACCCTACCTGTTATGGACTGAAGCTCTTTGAACCTCAATTCCCTCATCTGTAAAGTAGGATAATGATGTGTGCCTCACAGGGCCATTTGTGCCAAACACAATCCCTGTTAAAGGCAGATTTTATGTTGAATAGCCCTTTAATCAACAAAAGGGCTAGTGACAATTTAGTAATTCAAATTTACCCAGGGACTCAGAAACGCCATGCTTTTCACAACCTCACTGATGACCTTTATTCGGAAGAAGCGCTAAAATCCAAGGCCTGCATTATACATTGCGAGCGGGATGCTCTGTGCAATCTGCAGACTCTTGATGACACTCCCTACCAAAACTGCTCCACGGTACTAAAAGGTCCTTGCCGTCTTAATGATTATCTTAGATTAAAATGCTTGACTGGTTCAAATAGAAAGCAAAAATGAGCAGTTTTCCTTTACCTAAGAGCCTTGGGTTGGTACTAAATATAAACACTTTCCAGGTTAGCAGATCAAAGCAAATACTTCTGTTTTTCTTCAATATTTATTCCCTCTCTTTCTCTCCTCCCTTCCTCCCCACCTCCCTCCTCCTCTCTGTCTCTCACTCATGCATCCATGTGTGTGCACATCCACTTTAGTTACTTGCTTTTAAACTGCCTGCACATGCTGAGTGGAGACACTAGAGTCAGGATACTTCTGTCCAAATCTAGTCTCTGCTTCTCACAGGCTGTGTGATCGTGGGTAAGGTTGTTCATTCATTCACTCATTCATCTACTCATTGACTTAAAATAATGACCGATGATCCACCATGTACCATGCATCATCATTACTTCTAGGCACACAGAGGCGAACGAGATGGACAAGGTCCTTCTACTCCAGGAGATTACATTTGGGAAAAATACACAGGTAAAAATAAAGAAAATGAAATCGGATTGTGATGAAGGAAACAAAATAAACATGGTGGAGTGACAAAGTGGTTTGGAGAGGAACTATAGGTTGGTGGTTTTAAAAAAATCTCTTTATGGAGGTGATTTTTTTTAGTGGAAACCCGAAGTATGTGAAGGAGCCAAGCCAACACGGTGCTCACTGGAGGAGGAGCACCGGCTTTGAGTCTCAGCTCCTTCCTGATGGGGTAGCTGGAAAAGGTGACACTTTATTCAAACACAGGTGATGTCTCAGCCTGGGTTATTTAGTTGTAAAGAAAAAAAAAAGAGCAAACACATGGCTTTGGCTAAATAAGAGAGAAAACCTTGCTAGGACATTGGATAACTAAAAGAATCAAGGAAAACATTATTAGCAAACTAGGTTCGGACATGGGCAAAAATTGATGAAACCTCTGGGGATGAGGCTAGAAAGAACCTTTTAACCATCTTTTCAGAGCATTTTCCCATTCATTCCAATCTGGCCTTGACGTGTGAACTGTCCGGAGTCAGCTAAGCACACTTTTCCTGAGGCAGGTCAGGATATCTGCCTTACAGCCTCAGAGCATCAGGGAAGTACCCCTATTCATCTGAATTGGGAATGGCTAAGCAAAACTATGTCAAAGTCTCAGTTCCCACACACTTTAGCCAGATTCAAGGTCCGCAGCACATTGCGATCAGAAAACCAGATAAACCATTGAAAATCTAATAAGCCCCAACACAACATAGTACACATGGTGAGAACAAAGGTGCTAACCACCTTTTCCAGGAGGATAGAAACCTGCTCTAAGGCTGTTAAAAGGCCCTGATTACCTGATCCAGATACTAAAAATAGCAATTTACAAGTAGATTCTAAAAGATCCTCTAGTAATTCTCATGTACTTGATGATGATGTTGATTATCTGTTTAATTCAGCTCATCTGAATTCGCACACTGTGATTTTTTGGCAGGTGCATTCGGCCCACCTCACAGACCCAGTTTCCTCCTTGTTTGCCCCACAGTCAGGCACCAACAAACCTAGTGATCTCAGGATGTGGGCAGGGGGGTTCCAAGGCTTATACTTCTTACCACCTAACTACTTCCATATGGAAAATATAAATCTCCAAGTTAAAAAATTTGTATTTTTAAGCATTTAATTATAAAACATTCAGAATCTATATAAAACAGTCATTGATTTATTAGACATTCTGAAACGGTTACAGAAGAAATGGTAAAATGCTTGGGACTAGGGAACCCACAGGAGAAATTCAACAGAGCTGATGATGGTTGAGACTGAGCAATGCGGGGGAAAGGTGTTCACTATTTGCATTATAGGCTTTTTTTCCTCTTTTTTTTTTATATTTATTTTAGCTTTCAATACCCGATCTATGGAATTAAGATAAAAATGTTTTGCTCACCTCACAGAGATGTTGTGAGAAATATTCAGGTGTATATAGGGGTCTGTCAACTTTCAGTGCAGTGTGACTGTAAAGGGTTTTATCTATAATGATGACCATTGGACTAATGTCCTCTACATTACATTACAGTTCCCAAATTATCTTCCATGACATAGTGATCTGATCGGGACACCATGCAAGTAACGTGGTAAAGGGAACTACATGATGTAGTGAAAAGCTGTTAGAACAGGGCGGGTGACTTCTTTTTAAGCTTTAAACAAATTGATGCCCAGGAGACTTTTCGTTTCAGATCCTGCCTTTCCCTCCCATCCCATGTTATGAACCCAGGCGATCGGCCTCCCCTTGCAGTTTCCTCATCTTAAAATTCCATGAACATCTTCTAAGGGTATTTACTTCTTTATTATAAACCTAAATGTTATCCAGCCTTCTAAGGAACTTACCTTTAAACAAGTGGAAAACAGAAGTAGGTGACTAATTAAAGGGAAAGAAAATAAAACACACCTCCTACTTCAAAGGAAACTAGAGGGTAAAAGAAATGTTTCCTCACTCACATCTCAGGAAAAATCTCCTTTGGGGAGTAAGGTTAAGGGTGAGAGCCTAATTGGAATGATCAGAAAAGAAAAAGGCAGAGAACTGAAGAGATTCTTCTATCATACATTCTGAAAATCTTCCTAGAAGTAGTTATTGCAGTAACGACTTGAAGAGCCCCCACCCGTGGGTAAGGCCATAGCAGTAATGACTTGGAGCCTAGGAGTAAATGTTAGTGGTATGTTAGAGAAGCAGGTGCTGAATGCACCCTGATTTCCTAGGTAAGAGGCCTTCCGCAGGAGTCTCTTTAGGTAGAGAGAGAACTGCTTAAAGGCAAGGAAACCACTGTGTTCACCTCTGAATACCCAGTCATATTTTATATGGTTGTCTCGGGATTCAATGACGTATGTGCAAAAGGGCCTAATAGTGGATATGGCAGAGTAGACACATAATAAATGTCCCTGCATTACATTTTTGGAAAAGGCTGGCAAGTGGCGAGCGGAACAAATGGGTGAAAAATACTTGAAGCAGGTGAATTTAATGTCAGAGTCAAACTCTCCATAAGGCAGCCTGCTCACGGGGATGCCTAGGCCCTCCGCGGCCAGGGCAGCCTGCCTGGGTGCTTCGAGGATTGAGGCTCTTGGCTTTCCTCACAGTGTCACAGATATTTTCACGAGAACAGATGAGATGAGGGCCCTTTGTGGCCAAGTCACCCTCCTCTCCAACCATGCAATCTGTCTCTGCCACGTGTTCCAGCTCCGGGGCGAGACTGCCTGGTGAGTTAAAGTGATAGATGGTCCTTAAGAAAAGTCCGATTCAGCAGGTTCAATAGTATATACATTTATCTTAGAACTTTAATAAATACCCACACATATTTGCAAAATGGACCTCAAAAAAGAAATGGAAATATTATACCAAAAGCATAAGTGCGTCATTCTTATCCTCATAACTTAGATTTGCAAGGTCGTCTTTGAATTCTGGGACTCCATGTGTATTCCTTCTGAGCTTCCTAAACACTGTGTAAAGAGACCAATAAGCATTCTAAGGGATCTGAGGGTGACCTTGAGCAAACACTATATACTCTAGTGAATCTGAGTGTGAAAAATCTGTTGATGACTGATTGTGATATGGATAGAGATCTTCCCAGATCCTAATTCCAGGCCTTTTTCATTTTACCTCATTTAGTCACCCCATGAAGTAGCAGTATGATGTCAAATTTTACAGATAAGAGCCCTGGCAGGTGTGGCTCAGTGGATTGAGTGCTGGCCTGCTAGCTGAGGGGTGGCTGGTTCAATTCCCATTCAGGGCACATGCCTGGGTGGCAGGCCAGGTCCCGGGTTGGGGGCATGAGAGAGGCAACCAGTCAGTGTATCTCTCACACATTAATATTTCTCCCCTTCTCTTTCTCTCTTCCTTCCCTTCCCTCTAAAAATATATAAATAAAATCTTTTAAAAAATTTCACAGATAGGAAAACTGAACCTCAGAGATGTTAGGTAGAGCCCAAGCTTCAAGCTCAAGTTAGCTTGACACAGAACCCCTGGTCTTTCCACCATTCTCTTCCTCGGCAAAGGGCTAGAAAGTTGTAAGTACTTCCATACCAACTTCCTTCAGGGAAATAACAGAGACGATTATTTGAATTCACAATGTCACACCCTACTTGGCTACTAAATGTTTGCCTTCCCGGGAGCCATTCTGGGTATTATTAATTCTCAATTATTAATAACATCCCTTTTATTATCAAACACTGTCACAAGTAGCTATTTTTGTCCAGTGTGTGAAACCTCGTTACTTATTTATCACAGACACAAATTAAGCCTACTTCAAAGGTAAAATCTGAGATTGTGCTGACCTAATTGCCAACATGTTTTTTCATCTTCAGGGTTTTTTAATTCTTCCTTAAAACCCAAAGTTAATTAAAAGGTAAAGTAAGAAATTGTCTAATAATTTTGTCCAGGCATTTAAGCCAACCTTTTAAAGAAGACATTTTTAACACGGTCATCTTCATGGAGCAGTAGTGCTTGTCAGAAACGTAAGTGATGACCCTAAGGACCACATACAGATAATGGAGGCTGACAGTTTAAGGAACTTTAGCTGAAAACAAAACAAAACCCCCCACTACATGCACTGACCCCATGTTTTAGCAGAAATATCTAGGGGTCGATTCTAAAATTTGATTGTTCTTAGGCTGGGTGAATCACCCATTTACAAAAGATTCCACATGTTGCCCTCCCCCAAAACACGCTTGTTCACAGCCATGCATAGCACAGCAGCACACACTTGTACTCGTTGCTACGAAGTATTATGGGTAGTGCGCGTGACATTCAGTTTTGTATTTCTTTAGGTCAAATTAGTCTAAATCACCAATGGGTTGGAGCACTGCACTGGGATTCAGGAGAACTGGTTCTGCTGGTGTCTTCCCATAGGACACGTAGTCTTCCTGTGCCTCTGTTTTGACCGTGATGAAATGGTTTTATTAAAAGCACACTCTGTTTAGCCCTGGCTGGTGTGGCTCAGTGGATTGAGTGCTGGCCTGTGAACCAAAGGGTGGCTAGTTTGAGTCCCAGTTGGGGTACGTGCCTGGGTTGTGGGCCAGGTCCCCAGTTGGGGGCATGTGAGAGGCAACCACACATGGATGTTTCCCTCTCTTTCCCCTTCCCTTCCCTTCTCTAAAAATAAATAAATAAAATCTTTAAAGAAATAAATTAAATTAAATTAAAACATAACCTGTTTATTTCACATAATGAGTATTAAGGAGCAATGGAACAGTAGTAAACAACACTCTAAACTTGATAAAGTATCATAATACAGTGAACACATTTTAAAATTTAACTTTTAAGTAAAAAGTAATATTTAGTGAGCACATACTATACAACAGACCCTGTGTCAAACATTTGCAGGTAACATCTCATTTGTCTTCACAAGACTCCTGTTAGGTAGATGCTATTTCCATTTTGTTCGATTTGCTTCAGAAGCAATTTGATATTTAGCAAGGTTAAATAACATGTCTAAAACTCCAAACCTAGGAAAAATCACTGCAAGTTTTGGAAAAGACTCTAAGTTTGAATTCCAGTTCCATCATTTATTGTTTAAATGGCTTTAAGCAAATGTTTACATTTTTCTCAACTTCATAGTCTTTATTTTCAAAATAAAGAAGCCAACATGTGCTAAACAGGATTATTGTAGGTACTAAATGGAATAAAATGTGTCTGGCTAGTGCCTCATGTTCAGCACTAAAGATGGGTAGATTATTTTTATTATGACCATCATTTATTAGTAGCAATAGTAAAAAAAAAAAGTGTTGTTTCCAGATACCTTAGAATATAGCTTGTGAATTTTTGTTGAGATTTGGGGAACAAGAAATGTCCTGGGTATTTGTAGGATAAAGTGTAAATAGGGAATGGTGCACCCTAGGGTCCAATATCTTACTTAGCATCTTGTCTTAAGTTTCTAAAGGGAGACCTTTAAAGGGTGTGGTCAGCAAAATAAAGTTCCCCCATGTTCTATCTAATCCCTGGAGTGTATATGTTGCCTTACATGGCAAAAGTCACTTCTCGGGCAGATTAAATGAAGGGCCTTGAGAGGTAGAGATGACCGTAGGTCGTCCAAGCCAAGCCCAGAGTTATCACAGGATTGTTGAAAAAGTCAGCAAAGGCTATGTTGGATAGAAGCCGAGTCAGAGAGAAATTTAAGGATGTTATGCTTCTGGGTTTAAAGAGGGAGAAAGTGACCATAAGTCAAAAAATGCAGGTGTCCTCTAGAAGCTGAGAAAGGCAAGGAAATTTATTTTCCCTTGAGTCTTCAGAAGACACTGAGCCTGGCACACACCTCGATTTTAGCCCAGTGAGACCCAATGTTAACTCCTAATATCCAAAAATCTAAGATGATAGTATAGTTATGTTGGTTAAAGCCCCCCACATTGTGGATATTTGTATAAGGTAAGTGATGTTGATATATAAGGAATCTGAAAGAAGGAGACACATAATAAACATTTATTGCAACCTCAAAAAGTGCTCAGAGGAGAGGACATGCAAGTAGATGATGGACAAGTACTCTGCTGCCTCCGCTAGGCTATGCTCAGGGTATGCTCAGGGGAGATGATCAGAAGGACAGCCATGACTTAGAGGTATCAGCAGTTAAGGCCTCCCCCCCCCGCCCTAATTCTTTGTTCATCCCGTAATCTTGTTATTATAACTTGGCTTCCCAAGTAGACATTTCAACTGGAAACACTGGCTGAATTACCAATAAAGTTTACTATCCCTCACTGCAGATTAATTAGTTGGCATCAGATCTCTATCTGCTCATTCCCTCATACATTCCACAAATGTTCACTGAGCCTCCTTACACGTCAGGCATAGCACGTTTACAGATACAGAAATAAGCCAAACCTACTTCCGCCCTCACAGAGCTCACAGTCTGACAGGGGAAGCAATCTGAAGAGCTGTAAACTAGCCGTGGCAATGCAGTGCGGTCAGTGCTAAGACAGGAACAAATACAGGGTGCTCTGGAAGCACCGGAAGGGTAGCTAATTCAGATTTGTGGAATCTGGAAAGGCTCTGAAGAGAAGTGACATTTACACTGAGATTTAAAAGCTTATTAGTTTTGTTGACATGTGTTAATACCTTGAACCTGCTCACTTCCAGATACACCGACCAACTTGAGCTCTTGATATTTGTGAAGTTGAAGAACTGGGTCTAACAAACAATAGTACTGAGTGTCGAGTGCCGCGGGCATGCCCTCAGACGTTTCCCACATGCCCGTGCAGACGGCGTGTTATGCAATAAACATGCACAAATAGCAAGCACTACAAAATATAAGCCGCCCCTAGTGGTAATTAGACCTGGGCTTCCTGTAGTCCTTTTAACTCGAGACAAAGAGAATCTCATACTCTTTACTCTAGGAATCAGATAATTTTCTATCAAGGGAAGAAGACTTCAAAAGAAGTCATTTAATCTTAAAGCATAGCCTAATAATTGGGATGAATTAGGTTGGGGTGATGATTACATTTGTAATTTGCACCAACCCTATTCTCAATTCAAACTTGATTTACATTTTGTTAGAAAAAAATTATGTCTCTTTGTAGCACTGCTTCAAAGAGATATACTTTGAAGGTAAAGGTGTTTTCATACTTGGCTAGAAATTTCAGTTTCTCTTATACACAAAACCTCAGATCGATAAAAGTTTAACTTGACTGGGTAGTTCTCTTCCCATACTAGTTCATGCTTAGCAAACAAGGTGACACTATTTGATTTTTATAATATAAACGCAGAGAGTCAATTCACTAGAGCACCCAAAAAGATACATTTCAAAGTCTAAATCACATCATTTCACTCTCCTGTTCAAGAACCCTCCACTGCTTTCTTACATCATTCTGAATGAAACCACAGTCCTTTTCTGGTTTATAAGGCACATGTAAGAGCTTCCAGCCTTATTCATTTTAACCTCCACAGTGCCTCTCTGTCCTCACTTCCTACCACAATTCTCCCTGCTCAGCATGCTGTTCTGCTCTTTGTACTTGAACAGGGGAAACATGGTCTTAGCTCCAGGGCATTTGTGGCATCTGTCACCTTTCATTGGGGCACTCTCCATTATATGCATACCTAGATTTGTTATTTTTTAGGTCTTTTTCTCAAATGTCATCTTAATAGAAATTTCTTCTCTCTCCCTTAGATCTAAGATAGTCCTCACTGTCACCCCACTATCAGTTCCCTATGTCATCATTCTCTTTTAGCGCTTTTTAAAATAGTATTTACCACCATTTGGCATTAAGTTATATGCTTATTTATTAATTTTCTGTGTATTCCCACTATAGTTAAACTTTGTGAGGACAGGAAGTTCTGTTGCTTTCATCATTGTTAGCTTCCGTGCCTTCACTGGTGCCTGATATAAAGTACTGTTCAATAACTTCTTATAGTTGACTGAAAGTAGACATACAGACCAAATGGACTCATATAACATGACTGACCTTCCTAATATCAATGTGTAAAAGTTCTGGATAAAAATGTAGAAATAAGAGCTCAAACGCAGGAGTTGGAAATCCTTTGGTGCCAGAAATGTAGCAGAAACTTGAAGCCAGAGTGATTGGTTTATAAGCCAACACTACTGTGTATGGACTATATAAACCATAATAGCTTGAAACTGGAGTTTCAATGGCCACTTGAGAATAGAAGATGTGTCATAGATTTGAGGCTGTGAGCCATACATAAAGTCTAAATTCTGGCAAAGCTGCTGCTTAGACACACAAAGGGATTTAAAAAATCTTTGACCTTGCTTAAATGAAGCAGCAAGAAAGATGGTCTCCACTTTAAATGAAAATGTCTTTAAGGGAATTTGAAATCCCCAATCCAGATCTTCATGTGAATGTGTATTCCAAACTTACAGTTCCCAGGAGGTATGAGGCTCTCCTAAGTGGCAAAATTAATGTAAAAACCAAAACAAAACCAACTGTGGTTCTGGACAAATGAACCCTCTGGAGTATTGGGGAAAAGCAATCACATAACCTTTCTCTAGTGATAACACCCCAACCCCTGGTGGGTGTAAGTACCACGGATAAAACAGTGCCTGTCAAAGTTGAACTCACAATAATAAATTGTAAACAACCTGAGAAAGCAGCCCGTCAGGAGGGTGAGTCATCATATACAATAAATGGAAGGGTCGGCATACAAAGAATTCAAAAAAATATTGACTAATTTGGGAGAAAGTAAAAAATCTGTTTTAAAATGGCAAAATCGTGGGTAAATTGAGTAGCAGATTTTTCACATCTGAAAAAGGACTTGGTGAATTGAAAATTATTCAGAATACAAACTAGAAAGAAAATGTGATGGAATATACATGAAAAAGATTGTGATATGGAGGATTGAAGGAGAAACCAAGTTATATCTACTCAGAAGGACACAATAGGAAGAATGGGGAAGGGGCAATATTGGAAGATTCAATGGTTGGAAATTTTTTAAGTTAGGGAAAAACATGAATACTCATATTTGAAAAAAGGATACCAAATTCTAAACAACACAAAGAAAAATAAATTCACTTGTAGAGGTATCTTTTGGTAAAACTGCAGACTTCCAAAGATTAAAAAGACTTTTTCAAAACGATTTTATTTATTTATTTTTATATAGAGGGGAAGGGAGGAAGAAAGAGAGGGAGAGAAACATTCATGTTTGGTTGCCTCTCACACACCCTCCACTGGAAACCTGGCCCGCAACCCAGGCATGTGGTGACTGGGAATCAAACTAGCAACCTTTGGTTTGCAGGCCGGCACTCAATCCACTGAGCTACACAAATCAGAGCAAAAAAAAAAAAAAAGAAAGAAAGAAACTTTAAAAACTATCAGAACGTAATCAGAGTTCATTTGTTCACAGTAATTAGAAACAGTAAATTAGAATAAGGTAATGCTGCCCATTCTGGAAGTACAAAGAAGTGTTACTTATTAGACAAAAGCTGGGGCAGGGAGCTAACATTTCATGTGTAACTATGTGCCATGTAACAAGTTAGATTCATGTTATTGTGTTATCTAATTTAATACCCAAGAATTCTCAAGATTATATTGACTACATTTTATAAAATTGAAAAGAAGTTCAAAAGTAAGTATCATGCTTGCAATAAACAAGAGAGCCAGAATTCCTGAGGATTCGGCTTCCACTCTCACTTAACAAATACAAGAGCTCAGAACAGAACAAAGCCACATAGCTGTTCTACTAACCTGGTTGTGTGGCTTTAAAGAAGTCATAGCCTGAGGTTGCACTTTCATATCTGTAAAATGGGGGTAAAAATGGCACTAGCCTCATAGAATCACTGTGAGGTTATGTACAACTTAGTATGTATGCATGCTTCTCATATCCCAGCTATTTGTATTATTAACAATTAATGGTGGCATGGTCAGTCACTCATTGTAGGAAGAAGATATGTTTCCTTCATCTTTTGTTCTCAATAGGCCTACATAATAGAAATTTCATTAATATCAACTAAATGATTATTAAAGTACAATAAATTATGTTCCTAATATTGATGATGGGACAATGAAAGGAGGTTAGATTTTGTTTGGTAATCTCTAAGACTAGAAAAGTCAAGTAATTTACTTGAACAGTTTCCCATAAAAACTGGTAAGCAATTTGTAACACTTCAAAAAACAAACCTAAATGATTAAGATAACTTCTTACATGGAACATCTCCTTCCTTGATATTTAGAATTCAGTGGCTGAGTAAGTACTGACTGTACTTTAGAAGGACAAAACAATAGGACTGTTTTTCAGAAGATCTTCTCTGGGTAAGAAAAAGAGGTCACAATAACGTATCAAATAGGCTTGTGGGTGTGCCAGGGAAATAACAATCCATGAAAAGGAGATTACAGTTTATAGTTTCTTGATGTCAAGGGTAGAAAACTTTTTAAATTTTTAAAAGATTTTTATTTATTTATCTTTAGAGGGGAAGGGAAGGAGAGAAGGAGAGAAACATCAGTGTATTGTTGCCTCTCGTGAGTCCCCTGCTGGGAACTGGCCTGCAACCCAGGCATGTGCCCTGACTGGGAATCGAACTGTGATCGTGTGGTTCACAGGCCTGCGCTCAGTCCACTGAGCTACACCAGCCGAGCTGAAAACTTTTTTTTCCTAAATTTGACTTTGACTTTTTAAACACTTTTTAAAGTTAGAATACTTCTCTCTTTAACCTAAAATAAAAATAATTGAGCGAGATTAATAAATGTATGAATAATAAAAAATAAACACACACTTTGAAAACTTTGCTTACCCTTAAGTCAGTCCAAATAGTCCTTTTTCTTTGGACTCCAGATGGGATGACTACCTCCTTCAAGAACTATTGAAAATTAATAATGGCCTTTGTACTTCAGATTATATCAGAGTTTATATATAGTTTGTCCCTCTACAGCATCTGGAATAATGCCCATACTGAGTAAATTCCAAAGAAATCTTCATTAAGTGATTCAGTTTAATAACTTAGATTGACAACAACTAAAGTGCCAAGCAGTGTGCTGATCGACAGCAGTGTTAGGACCTTTCATTTCTATTAGCTTAAAGGAATGCCAATGTCAACGGCATCCTTCAATGATAAGGATTTTGGTATCCTTCAGCTACCAAAGACTGCTGGCACCTTCTGTGTGCAATGCAACCATGCTGGCTCTTCATATGCATCTCTCAGTGTTTCCCAAACTTGCCTAAAGATAAAAATCATCTGAGATAATACATATGCAAGTTCTCAGGCCCCTGTCTGGAGATTCTGATTCAGTAAGTCTAAATGGACCCACTATATAGACTTTTTTGAAGGATAGTTCTTATAAGAAGGTAAAATTTGGGGAAAAAAACACTATTCTGATTCTCAAGTAACCCTTTGAGGTAAGTTGGATGTATTGAGACACGATTATTTTGTGACACGCTCAAGGCTGCACCCCAGCAAAAGACAGAGCAGTGGGGGTTCGATATCAGTCCTGGGTGTCCCAAAGCCTGCAAGTAAGTCTACTAGCTGAGGTTCTCAGCCGAGGCAAGAAAAGGGCTTTTGAATTATTGTTGTTTCTCAAACTTGAGGAAGCCATGGAAGCCCTTGAACTGGGCCCTGTGATGATATGAAGTCAGTTTCCAAACAACCGAGTACAGAGCAGTATGTAGAAAGCAGCCTGTGGCCAGAGCTGGGGTGAGTCTGGCCTGTTTTAAATTTTGCTCCTTCCTGATAAGAAAAGACCAGCTGTTTTGGGGTGCCTGCTTTTGTCTCTGAGTCCAAAAGCAGGCTCTTTTCTTAGCCAAGGCAAGCAAAAGGCTTTAGCATTACCACTGCCCCTTATTATAAGGGGCACGAGGCCAGGTGGCATTTCCAAAGGCAGAAGGCTTTTCTTAGTAAAGCCATGAAGACAGCTGTGCCTGAGCCCTCCCAATGGGGCTCCACTGTAATTTTTGTGTTGTGCTAAGCTTTCTGCAGCTTCTCTGCATGGGAACTTCTGCCTGTTCTCAGATTTCTGAGTCAACAATGTCAATATTTACCAAGAACTTCTAGGAGAGAGCAGAATATTGCGGGCATAGTAGATCCAAATGTCAGAAGGTAGTGCCTTAAAAACATCAGGTTTGAGAGAATATGAGGGAGGGGAAAAAGGCTACTGGTTGCTCTGTCCTGTGTGATTTCACATTATTTAACATATTATCTTTTTTCTTTTGCACTTGAATTTGAGCTCCTTTGGAACAGGGACAGCTTCTCATTCATCTTTGACTTTCTAGGGGTTCGCACAGGACAGAACGTTATGAATGCACTCTATGCTTGTAATATGAATTTGTAAAAAGAATTTAGACTAGGCAAATTGCCTAATCTCATGTGGTTTCAGTTTCTTTTCCTGAAAGGTATGGGAATAACTATGGGCCTCCTCTTTCACAGGGTTGTTGAGCTAATGAAAGGAGACATGTGAGAGTGTCCTGCCAACCATTAACTATCACATGAGAATATGAGGCGGATGGATTCTGTCCCACTCTTCATCCCACCCTTGTGCGGTGCCTACCACGGTGCCTGTCCCAGAGTGACCACTCACACATTGTTTAACAACTACCCCAAGTACAGTTGTTCAAGTACAGTTTTCTGCCTTTTCCTCCCACCCCAGCCCAGCCCCCCAGCTTTCCCCACCTCCCTCCCATTTCTACCCCCTCTGTTATTGTCCATGTGTCCTTTATAATTGTTCTGCAAATTGTTCATTCTTTTCCTCTGAAATTCCCTCCCCTCTCCCCTCTGGTCACTGTTAGCCTGTTCTCTATTTCAGTGTCTTTGGTTATATTTTGCTTGTTTGTTTGTTTTGTTGTTTAGGTTCCTGTTAAAGGTGAGATCATATGGTATTTGTCTTTCACCGCCTGGCTTATTTCACTCAGCATAATGCTTTTCAGGTCCATCCATGCTGTTGTGAAGGGTAGGAGCTCCTTCTTTCTTTCCACAGCATAGAATTCTATTGCGTAAATGTACCATAGTTTTTTGAGCCATTCATTTACTGATGGGCACCTAGGTTGCTTCCAGCACTTGGGTAAATTGTAAATTGTGCTCAGACTTCAAAAAAGTTGCCATAAAGAGAGATCCAGAAGGTCACTTCATAATACTCAAGGGAGGAATCCACCAAGAAGACATAAACATTGTAAATATGTATGCACCCAACATAGGAGCACCCAAATACATAAAGAAAATCTTGGAGGACTTCAAGAAAGATATTGACAGCAACACAATTATAGTAGGGGATTTTAACACCCCACTGTCAAAAATGGACAGATCTTCCAAACAAAATATCAACAAAGATATTGTGGCATTGAACAATGCCCTAGATGAAATGGACTTAACTGATATATATATATATATATATATATATATATATATATAGAGAGAGAGAGAGAGAGAGAGAGAGAGAGAGAGAGAGCCCGCCATCCCAAAGAAGCTAAATACACATTCTTTTCAAATGCACATGGAACATTTACAAAGATAGACCACATGATAGGACATAAAACAAGCCTCAACAAATTCAAAAATATTGAAATCACATCAAGCATTTTCTCTGACAACTACCCATAATCTTAATGGACCATGAGCACAGTGGTGCTGTGCTCAATCTCACTAAATTCTCATTTTGGTTCCATAAACTAGTTACTGATATTGTCATGGAATAGATAAAAAATGCAAAGCCTAGGGAGACCAATGACTTGCCCAAGGTCATGCACAGTGAGTTGTGGAAGAACTTGGACTTGACCATCTGGGCATCATTTCAAAGTTCTTGTCCTTAACAATTAATCAGCAAGAATGGAGAGCGATTGGCAGAGAGACTGAAAGAGAGGAGGGGCAAGAAAAAATACATAAGGCAATAACTCAGCTAACGAATGCTAACAGATAGACAATAGAGATAAGGTGCCAAATAATGTTCCTAAGCATAAAATGTATTTAATACAAGATATTTCCTTTCCAATAAGCATTATTCATGGCCTCAATACATTCTCCTCAAGAAAACAAAAAGCAAAGCAACTGTGTGATCAATTCCTTCAACAAATTTCACTACCAAAATATGATGAGTGTGTGGAAAGCTCTTGAGACTGCCAGGATCTGCTTTGCTGGGGCCCATGACACCTGATCATTTATTTGACAGAGAAAGAGGTCCAGGTCCTGCAGTTTTCCTTAAATTGCTGAGAAATTTTCCCCCAATTAAATCACCCAGTGGCAACTGCAATTCTGCTAGGCTACTTTCTTCACTCAGTCGGAAGGCAGAAAGACAACAAGGTAAGGCCTGAAACAATACAAATCATGTTGAGAACCATCATTCAGTGGCTTTGGGTCCAAATCAAAGCTGTGAAATATAGAATGATGTTGGATTCCGAATGAAAAATGCCGACCATGTTTCCCCGAGACCCAGGCATTAATACACATTGTATATAACAGGCTGCTGAGAGGATTAGTAAAACAGAGGCTACAAACCCTGGAAATCCTCCTGCCCACATTAAGCTAATTGAGTCGGAGACATCCAATTCATCACATTTGCAGCTTGATTTATAAGCAAGAAACCCTGCCCTGGGAGCAGAAAATAAAATGTTATGAGCTAGCTAGTCTTAAAATTTCAAACCAAGCAACTCCAAACCTATCAATATCTTAATGGTACAGAGAAAAGAAAAAGAATCCCATTCAAGTGCACTTGGTGAGCCTGATGAAAGAGTAAATATCCAGTGTGCATTTTATGACGGACATTTCCATGAACAGTCTAGCCACATAATTGAAAACCCTCTGTGTCTGAATTCTATGGTAAACACATCACCATTTTAGAAAGTTGATGGGGTAATTTGAAATCAGTTTGTTTTTGCTAGGAAGCAACTTTCATTCAGCATGAAGAAAGCAATCTTATAACAGTTAAAACCAATTTCAAAGAGGCAAGATATTATAGCACTTGGCTTGTGAAAGCTTATGATACTAATAAACACAGAAAAATTGCCATAGGAGTATACATCAACAATACTGAGGGGAATGGCATCAGAAGCAGAAGCTGCGCTGAGAACCTACTCCCGAAGCAAATGCACCTGCGCCCCTCCTTGTCTGGAGGAATCTGCGGATCTCTGCCATTGAGCCTGCTGTGGAATCAGCTGGGGCTCACTGACACTGGATCGAGAGGCCGCCTTCTATTTTTCTGACAAAAGTTTTCTTGAGAAAGACAAGCATTCCTTCCTTATCCAGGCAGAAACTGTGAGGTGCAGAAATGACAGTCATAGGTTCCCAGAGATGGCAGGGAGCTTGAAGCTCATTCCACCCCAAAATTCTTACCCTCCAGTCTATGGTCCTTACTGAGTCCCTAGATAGGCTTTAAGTGACTCATGTCATCCCTGAAATTTTATGCAAAATTGTGGGCCTATACGCACGAAGACATATTTTTTTCTGGGAAAAGAGTTTTTGTCAATTTTTTAAATGGGCTCATGATTTCAAAAAGGTTAAAATCACTGTTGTTCAATGTTCTATTTCATGTCTGAATCACCTCTACGATATCCCATTGAGGATTGTCCAACTTTGTTTAAATGCCTTCAGTGACAGGCAGCTCAGCACCCGATGGGGCAGGCCCTTCTGTCTTCAGACAGCTCTTAGGCTCTGTCTCTGCATTGTTTACTCTAGAGGTCATGGTGTCTCCAGAAAACATATGGAATAGTTGCTTCTCATAAGCAGCCTATAGCCAGAACTACTCGTTCATCCTCTGAGCTGAGACTATTCCCTCAGGACATCACTCGTGCCTTTGATGTTTCCATTTGACATGGTTTTAATCCTGTCACCAGCCTATTTGTCCCTCTCTGAAAACACCCCGATATACTCCCATTCTCCCTGAAATATGCTGCTCAGAGCCTAATGGCACGTTCTGGAATAGAGCAGAATCATCAACTCTTTGCTCTTGGCATGACAATTCCATTAGCATAGCCAAAAATTTTACTGACTTTTCTGAAAGCTCACATACTGGCAACTGCTTGAACTGACTGCAGGCTGAATGCCCCAGATCCTATTTGTGTGTCCTATGTTGCTGATTTCTTCCTTGATGATCATTCTGCAAAGTGTGAATGAGAAGAGAATAGAGGGGAAAACTGGAGAAATATGCAGGAGAGGTGGACGTAGCCACAGGAATCTGGCAGTGGTAGTGGGTGCTGTGAGCTCAGGATGTAAAATTGGACCCAACAAACAAAAATCTCCTTAACTTTAGTAACTGCCCTAATTAAGTGTATTATTATCTTCAACATGCAAATGTGGAACCCAGGGTTCAGGGAGGAAGTGTGCCACCTGGGAAATCACCACCAGGATTTCCCAGGTGGCACACTTCTGACTGCAAGGCCATGCTGCCCAGCAGCTCCGAGAGGGCAGCTGGTAAGACACCCTCGAGGTAGATGGGTCCTTCCAGACATAGCTCCTTCAAATCTGGTTTTATACAATTATCTCATCAAAGGCTACACAAGTACATAACGTGATATCAGCATATACTACTAACAAGGTGATGTTATTTTTGTTGAAACAAACCGATGCACCCAATTTAGCTGGACAGATTTAGGATGAGAGAGATTTTTGCCCAGTGTAAACAGCCTGATTGGGCCTTTTGGGACAGGTGAAAATTGGCATAAACAAATGAAAACTTAGTGATAATTTCCAGCAACACCTCCAGGAAATTGGAATAAGTCAGCTTCTGTGACCTGCTGGGTAGAACATACCTGCTCCTTACTTTTCCTGTGAAATGAAGAAATAAACTCTAGCCAAGGAATCTGGGACCCAGATTTCTGTCTCATCTTTAGTGATAACTGAGTCTGTCTAGGCTAAGTCCCATAGCTTCTGTGACTCTTACTTTCTTCATGTGTGAAATAAAGGAAGGAGTTAGATTTTATTACTTCAAATTTCCCCACTCAGTTTTAAGCTCTATAGCTCTACGGTCTTACTGTTGAATAACTGGTCGTGTGGCTACTTAGGGAATGTATTGCCTGGCTCCATACAAGGTGTGAATTATAGCAGGGTGTCACGTTGCTTGTGGAAAGGGAGGGCTCCTTTTTCAAATTCATGTAAATATGTGGAATGTTTAATGGAAGCCCTGCTTTAATCATTGGTACCAGGGAAATAAAGCCTATTTTTAGAAATGCTATATTGAAGTTTCATATTGCTTGTTTATAATGAAAAGCTAGTAATATAAATGTCTTATGAGTCTCGGCAAGAATAAACTACCAAAGAAACAACTGATTAAATCAAATGCCTTGACATAAAGTAGGAGGAGGTAAAAACAAAAAGTCTCTAGAGCATCAGTGTTGCAGCGCAGCTACGCTAATTCCAGCTGATTTTTACAAGAGATCCATGACCTCTGTGTATCCTGCAGCTGAATGAATGGTCCTTATGGTGGGGGTGGGGGAGGTGGTTCTCCAGTACTGTCCTGTGTGAAGGGATTTCAGTAGGAGTCTCTTGAGTGCATTTTAAATGAACTTACCTGTGACCTTGAAATTGGCCAGGAGCTCTAACTCCCTCAACGTTCTGCCAGTAAAAAAGGAACAGATCATCCGCCTTCAGGGTGAGTTTGGTGAGTCAGCTGGCCTGGGGAACACCTCTCAGGAGTGCAGCTTTGGGCTTCATGCCACTAGTTTGACACAGGCAATTCGTCTGTGTGTTGGGGGAAATCGATTCAACTCTCTCTACCACATTTTCTCAGAAAACAGTTTCTCTTAAACAAGCATTATAAGGTTTCCTGAGTATATAACAATAGAGGAATTTTAAAATTGCTTCTTGGAATACCATTGGTACTTATTAAATAAGGTTAAATAAACACTTAGTTATATAGTTTCTGTTCACTAAGGGATTCATGTACATCTTGGTTTCCCTAAGAAAATTTAAGCCTCTTATAAAGAGAGAAGCTCTCTGACTTCTGCCATCGCTTCTCCCAGTGTTATGAGAACTCTGGCAGTGACAATCACCAAACACATGCTGTGGCAGCAGGGCGTTCAAGGCAGCAGTTAGTTCCTCAGAGTCGGCGTGCAGCAAAATCACTGACAGAAGTAATAAACACACCGAGCCCCGGGCTTGGGGAAGCAGGAAGCTTGGGGAAGCAGCCCCGGGCTTGGGGCTGGGCCTTTGCGTGAGTCTGAGACACACCCAGCTTTGAGAACCACTGGTTAAGGTAACTTAATTGGTAGTAATGGCAGCCACAACAGAGGCTGAGCAGAGAAAATAACAGTAGTTTATACAGTTTTTTATCTCAGGCTCTGCCACTTCTGATCAGTGTGTTCTAGGGAACCATTAAACTTCTCTGGAGCAAAGTTGTTTTTTCCCCCACCCTATATGCCCTTTTGTCAAATGGGGAAGTTGGACCTGATTAGTAGCTTCCTGACTTTCGTGACCTTGATTACAATAAAATTATATTTCACATTGTGAGCCTGTATACACCTGAACACACCTACACTAAACTGAAGTGAAGGTTTGTACCTGTGATTTACTCTCATATTTTCTATTGTTATTTTTTTCTGTTCTAAAATTACCAAGTACATTGACTTCACAACTTCAAGTGGCTCACTTGAAGTTAGAAAATCCCAGATTTGATTATTTCCACTGCCTCCTTTAGTTTTAAAACTGTATGATTCTCATTTGCCGATGAATAACAATAGCACTCCAAGGCTGAGAGGTATGATATCAGACCAGCTGGACTTATATCCTAGATCAAGGACTAACTGTGTGACCTTAGAAAAGTTTTTCTAAACTTTTTTTTTGTGCCCATTTTCCTTGCTCATAATTGAGAATAATAAGAAAACCTATCTTATGGTATGCTTGAATAGAATAACTCAATTCATATAAAGGATTAAAAATAGTGTCTGTATATATTAGAAATTTAATAAAGACTACATTTTATTATTGTTATTATTCCTCCTAAAACAACCTCTATACAGAAAGCTTGGTAAGCAGATAGCAATACAAAGAAAGAAAAATTTATGAAATTAAGTTTTAGACTTTAGCAGCTGCCTCATATCCTCTCCCCAGAAACCAGCAGTTTTGCTGAACAAATATAAATGAAAAAAATACTGTTGATACAGCCAAAATCTCTTTGTTGAAGAGAATCCCAAATAAATTAGGGGACCCCAAATAATTAAAATGAAAAAAATTTAAACCCCATACTAATGAAGTGAGATGTGATCTCCATTTAAAATTAGTTGGGTATAATTGTGAATACATTGCTAGACATTGAACAAAAACTAATTTTATTTTCATAGGTTAGTAATAATATTTCTAGATTTTAATGTGGTTAATACATAAATTCAATAAGTCTGTTAAATATCTTTTATTACTCAAAGCTTACTATATATCAACTTGTCACTATGAAGTAACATGTTTTAACTTTTTTAAGTAATAATTTTTAAATAAACATGAGGAATGATATACCAAAATTGATGTTTCTCTCCAAGTAGCCATCTTAAAAGATTTTACACAGATTCCACTAGCCACAAAGGAAAAGTACCTCTCTTCATTAAGTCTTGCTTGGATCACTCATGTTCCAACTTATTTGCTACACTTCATTTGAATAAGCCAAGGTGACATTCACATTTATTTGAAAGATAATTTTGGATAATGTACTCTTGCTTAGCTGAGACAGAGGTATTCCAAAGCGTGAAGACATTCTCTCAAGGAGAGCGAAAGTGCAGACGTGATAGGAGGGCCACCTTTATTGAGAGCTCAAACGGTTCATTGGTTTGGAGTTCAGGTTTGCTGTTGCATACACATGCATTTTCCATTTTTTAATATAAAATAATTACCATTTACTGAGCATCTACTAGGTACCAAGTGCTTTCTAAAAACTTCCCATGTACGCCCTGGCTGGTGTGGCTCAGGGTCTTGAGTGCCGGCCTGCAAACCAAAGAGTTGCTGGTTTGATTCCCAATCAGGGCATGTGCCTGGGTTTCAGGCCAGGTTCCCAGCAGGGGGTGCACAAGAGGCAACCAAACATTGACGTCTCACTCCCTTTCTTCCTCCCTTCCCTTCTCTCTAAAAACAAATAAATAAAATCTTTTAAAAAGATTTATTAAAAAACTTATTATGCTTTAATATATAGAGCAACCTAATATTTCTTAGGGAAAATCCATTATTGTTGCTACAATTACAATACAGGTGAGAGAAATAAGAGACCTGGATGTCGTTTCATTGACTTGTCTTTCCAAAGCCACTGTGCGAGCCCAGTAATCCACGGCAGGCTGGTTCTAGAGAGCACTCTGGACCTGTGAGATCTGCAGTAGGACTGTGCCTACCGTTTTCTTATTCCTTTTCCCAACTTCTGGCTTAAATACCCAAGATTATTGGAAGAATTCTATCATATAATAGCTTTCAAATTAATGAGAACCGAATCAAGAAATGTTTTATTTGCATAGCATTTTGAACAGGAGCTTTTGTGCCATATTTACACAACCATTTCCTCTCACCAAGGTCTGGGTCGGGAACAAAATGTATTATTCACAATTATGAAAATCTCTGCTAAATCCTTCTTATGTTTTTATTATCGGAGAGCTTCTCTCTTTAGCCTCCCAAATCACAGTTTCTTCTCTAAGACCAGATGCTTCCTAAACCATCCACTCAGCTACTACCACCATCTAGTGGCAAGAGACAGAAATGAACAGATTTTACATTTTTGAAAATTACTCATTATACTTTAAAAAGCAATATCAGCTTCATTTTCTAATAGCAATATCACTAAAACTAATACTGCTGCAAGGAAAAAACTACATTTTTAAAGTGTTGGTCAGGCCCCCATGATTAATGAAGTCAAATACACAGGGTGGAGCAAAAATAGTTTCATAGTTGTGAGTTCATGAAACATAGAGTTTGTTCTTGGATTATTATTTATTAAGTATTATGTTATTTTCCACATAAACAACTATAAACCTAATTCTGTCCCACCCCATATTTACTGAGTGCCTACCATGGGCCAAGGAATGTCCTAGGCACCAAAGAAATATCGCAAATAAGACATCAGTGTTTTGCTTTCTTAGGGCTTATTCTCCTGGGTGAGATAGACAGCGTAAGCAAATTCATGTCCAACTCAATACGTTAGGGAACTATATTCAGAGTGAGGGAGGGACAGGGGTGTGTGAGGAGCCACATTACTTTGGGTGGGCAGGGAAGGCCTCTCTGGGAGATGATATTAGAATCAAGCCCTGCAAACCAGGAAGGATGGGTTTAGGTGAGAGAGTCTTAGAGCTGGACAAGCCCTCGGGAGGGATGCTCTTTCTGGGACTGAGAAGGGAAAAGAGGCCTCCGAGTGACGGTGGAGCATGGGCACTAAGGCAGGGGAAGAGCGGGGCCAGAGGGTCCTCTGTTCCTCACTGAGGATGGAGATTGTACAGCCTTTCTGGGCATTTGCATTCTACATCCGTTTAGGATGTTCTTCAGAGTCTAATCTAATCCACCCCACAATAGAAAAAAAAGCCTTATCTTCCTGTTCTCTCCACTTTTACTGCCATCAGATGTCAGCAGGGCTTCGCTCCAGTGCCTTGGCACAGACCCTGAAAATACCAGGACAGTAACAATTCCTCAGATCCTGGGGGCAATGGAGAGTGACCTTCTCAGCCACTGGCTCTGGTGTGGAGGAGAGAAAGCGATAGTTGGCAGAAGCTCCCACATGAACCAGTCTATTCTGAAGACTGCAGCTCTGACTCATTCCACCGACATTTTGATGCAGGGCTTGTAGGTAGAGGACCAGGGTATCACCACTGGAATATTAGAAGATGGACCTGGGGTTCTCTAACAATGGCATCTCCCTGCATTTGTCTCCCATCAGGTCAGCTAACCTCACACACCAAAAGCCTGAGACCCCACCTTGTTGGCTTTGGCCAGAGCCTGTGCCCTTTCCCCTCTTCTGTCCACTTCTTCTAACTGTCTGTCTGGCTTCCTGGGTGTCCGTTTCAAATGTCATCACATTGGAAGTCAGGGCTCCCACACACACATTTCAGGAGACACAGACATTCAACCCATAACGATAGGAAAGCCCGTGTGACACAATTCTGGCCGACGGTGAGGTAAGAGAGAGTTCTTGTGTAAGATTTCCAGGAAAGCTCCCTGACAGAGGGGAGGAAAACAGCCGCTGAGACTTATGCGCCTTGCCTTTCTCTTTGTCCTGCCTAGAACGCAGAGAGTTCTGGAGGTCTACCAGCCTCCACGTGTCCACTAGGCTTCTCCTATTCTGAATGAAAACAGAGAGAAAATACGGGTTCCTGAAGGCATTCCAGAGGCGCCATACCAGCCCTGTGCTCCTTCTTATTTCAGGAGGAAAAACAAAACTGCTAACTGGTCAATACAAAGCTGTTTACGCACCAGTTGCTGTCTCTCACTTAATTAGAACCACCTGTAGAGTGGTCATATCATGTTGTAGTTATTTTTGTGGCCTTCACCTTGCCTAACATGATGTTTTGTCGCATTATTGGCTTAAGAAGTGCTTGATAATTAAGGTGGGGGCAGAAATGGGAGGGAGGTGGGGAGCACTGGGGAGGGGCAGGGCAGGGAATATAAAACAGAAAACTGTACTTGAATAAGAATTAAATTTAAAAAAAAAGAAGTGTTTGATGAATTTCTAACAACAGGTACTTCTGCTTGATTTTTTCATAAAAATCTCAGAAAGTCTGGACTATTTATTCCAATATCTTTCAGTCATGGGACTGTTGCCTGATCTCCTAACTATAGAAATTTAAGAGTTACCATCATCTTTCTAGCCAAAAACCTGAGTTACATGTCGACCCTTCTCTCTTCATCAGAATCGGAACCCAAAGTTTGCTATTTGTTCTCTCGTAATGTGACATTAATGTCCCGACCGCTCTCATCCCTAGAGCCCGAAGACAGATTTGAGACCTAAACCAGCTTCTCTCTCAAGTCTCTGGTCCCCTCCCATCTCCATCCCTTGCTTTACTCAATAGTATACACTTGAGTTCTATCAGTATCAAAGGGTACAGAGGGACGCCTGTGCACTTTGGCATGAAATGACCGGGATTCCGTTCCTGGCTCTGCTCCTTACTTATTTTGTGACCTTGGGCAAGTACACGTTACCTCTGTGCCTGAATGTTCTGGCTCCCAGACAAAGATTAGGATTCATATTGACACCAGTTTGATATTTAGATTAAATAACTTTATCTCATTTTGAAAGCCTAAGGTGTAAAATAAATACTCAATAGTGATATTAATGTTTAATATCATTTCTATTGTTCTTACTTCTAAAACCCAATTTCTCTTTCCAAATTGGGTTTTCTGTGGCATCCTTGCTACTTCATCTGTGTCTAGTAAATTTTATTTGTCTCTTATTGTCCTCATTCTCACCTTACCTATCTAAGAGTTGGTCCTTGTATTGGTAAGGTTGTATTTGGTTGTAAGTAAGAAAGTCCCAACTACTGTAGCCTTTAAAAAATGGTTTACACAATAAGATATCACCTCACACATATCAGAATGACTATCATCAATAAATCAACAAACAAGAAGTATGGGCAAGGATGTGGAGAAAGAGGAACCCCAGTGAATTCACGGGACTGTAAATTGGTACAGCCACTATAAAAAGTAGCATGGAGATACCTCAAACAGTTAAATATAGAATTGCCTTATGACCCAGCGATTCCACCTCTGCATATATACCTGAAGAAACCCAAATCACTAGTTTGAAGAGATATATGCACCCCTATGTTGACTGCAGCTTTATTTACATACAGTAGCCAAGATTTGGAAGCAACTTAAGTTCTCTATTGATAGACAAATGGATAAAGAAGATGTGGTATGTCTAAGCAACAGAATATTAGCCACTAAATGGGAATGAAATCTTGCCATTTTAGACAATGTGAATGAAGCCAGAGGGAATTATAATAAGTGAAATAAGTCAGGCAAAGAAAGACAACTATCATATGATTCCTCTTATTTAAAACAAAATAAACAAACAAGCAAAATAGAAACAGACTCATGGTCACAGAAAACGTTTTGACGGTTGCCAAATAGGAAGGGGATTGGGAAGGCGGGTGAAAAGGGGGAAGGGAGTAGGATGCACCAATTGCCAGTTCTAAAAACAATCTCAGGGATAAACCTCACAGCATAGAGAATACAGTCAACAATATTGTAATAACAACAGGGGAGGGCAAAAGAAGGTTAGTAATTATACTAATAAATATAACAACTAATTAATAATAATATAAGAATAAACTATGTTTCACACACTCACACCTGTGAACCTATTTTACCCATCCCATATGCTAATACATACTAATAATAAAACAATAATAGTAATAAAAATAGATAACATTTTTGTGTGTTTATGGGGTCAAGCTCTGAGCTGAGGTCTTTGTATAGATTTTTCTCACTCAAACTTCACAGAAGCAAATTAGAGAGAATGCCATTATTTCATTGTATAAATTTTAAAAAACAGGCTTAAGAAAGTTAAATAACTTAAAAATTGCTCGTACAACTATTAAGGATAGGACTGGGAATTTGAATCTGGCTGAGTCTGACTCCAGGGCTAGAGTGAGTTTTTATGTTACACTTTTCTCTTGGTTGTATTAACTACAGTGTATGTGTCTGTTACAGTGTTTTTTAAAGTTTGTGTGCCCAACCAATAGTGCTTTTTTTTTCCTTAAAAAAGGTCCCATGACCAATATGTTTTGGAAATACTGTATATTAACATATTTCCATCTTAGAGGAAATATGTTTCCATCATATTACTTATCATCACATTAAAGACTCTGGGAAACCCTTCAGTAAGTCAGTGCTTTCAGCCTTCATCCCTTCAGTTTCCTCATAATGATGACAAAGTCCCACCAGACGCACTTTGTGAAATCCTGGGCTTATGTCATTATAGATGCCAGTAACAGAGAAAAAAAGAAAACCAAAACAAAGATGTGGTCCATTTAGTAGGAGTTAACACATTTATTAGGAGCAAGACAAATGGAATATCTAGAAGAAAGGATAATACATAGTTCCACAAAAGTCAGTTAGAAAAATAAAATAGTGTATAGAGAAGCTAACCGTCAACTCCGTGTGCCGTACAATGTTATGACCCGGTGGAGTCCGGTAGGCGTTAACAGGAGAGGCTTCTTGAAGGAAGAGGATTTATCACAGTGTTGGCTAAAGCATAGCTTCCGATAAGCAGGCCTGGGAACTCTGGCAGGAAAACCGTCACTGAAACAGAGTGCACTTTATCTGCCTTGCCTGCAGTTCTGTATACCAGCTCTCCCTTTTCGAGCAATCCCCCTATAAATCCCAAAATGCGCACTGCCTACAGATTCGCCAATGTTTTCCGATATATTCAATAAATGCCCGATTGTTCAAGGGTGTAGAAGTCTATCCCAACCTCTCATACTCTTACATTCCAGTAAACCTTTCCAGAGCTGTTCACACTGGTCCCAATGAGATCAATTCTATTTATCTGGTCAAAACAATTCACAAAGATTAAAGAGAGTTTTAATCTTCCTGGTCAGTGGACATTAAGTCTAAGAGAGCTTTAACTGTAAGAAACAACATTTTCTTATGTGCTCTAGCAGATGCTGCCAAACTTCATCACAAGACAGCACTGATTCTAGGACATCTCCAGATTTCAGACATGGACCATGTGAGGAAACAATCAGGTTTAAAATGGATGGAATTCTGTATTGATGATAAGTAGCTAAGGGAGAATAGGACAGCAGAAATGGAAAACCAAGAAGTCAATGCCTTAATTTCTGTCAGTGTGAACAACTGCCCAGAAGACAGATAATTAATATTTAAATTAATTTAAAAACAAGTATTTGGAGAGGAATTGATGGTATAATGAACAGAACCAACAGAGACCCTGACCTTAAGGGTGTTAACATAGTGATAGTAATATGGACAGCAAATTTATTAAAATGAAACAAAACTAATGGTTATGAATGCAAGTGGAATTCAAACAACCAGCTAGATTTTCAGTCTGACAAATGCCATGGTAACAAGAAACAGAGCATAAAGAGCAGCCTTATTCATTCACTGGCTGATGGCCGAATGTGTAAGTTCTATGTTGATTATTTCTGAAAATGATAAGATAGTTTAAGAAATTAAGGAATATAGAATGAACACTTTAAAAAATAAATAACACATGGACACGAACAACAGTGTGGGGGGGTGGTTGCAGGTGAAAGAGGATGTATGGGGGTGATAAATGGTAATGGAAAAATATGATAAAATGAACAATGAAAAAACAAAAGAGTAAATCACCAAATAAAAATGATAGAAATAGATCTTGCTGGGTCCTGGGAAGGAGAAGCAGCGGGGCCTGGTGGGCTGGACTTGCTGGGTCTGTTGAGGACACAGGCCCCAAGTGCGAGGAGTGCATCTCAATGTGAAAGTTTCTTCAACTGCTCAGGAACAGATTCCTACAGTCTCAATGGAATTTTAAAGGGGAAACTAGTCCCCCAACACTACTTGTTGCCATGGGAGTGGAGCACAGTCTTTGGGGAGTCTTCTACTGGGCAGACTAACATATTTTAAATGTAGACCCTGTTTTCCTTCTATTTCCTCATAACGTTTCATTTCCCTCTATCAGCACTCTTCATGGTTCTCATTTAGAAAGCTGCTTTTTATACATTCCCTTATTTTTATATCTGTTTAATTTTACAAAATAAGGCTCTAAGAAAGAAAAAAGAGCTTCAACATTTACACACAAAGAGAAAATGAATAAAAATGTAAATGTCAGATCTCTTTAAAAATAGCAGAACGATTTAGAAAAAGTGATAAAACACAGGAGTAATAAAGCATATCAGCTCTGGACCCAGAGAGATCTGAGTTAAAAATATTGGAATCTTATTTACTGGCTCTGTGGTTGAAGGGAGCTATTTAATTTTTAAATCAGGTATAATATCTCTTAGAGATAAAATGAGGTAAATAAAATAAGTGATTTTAAGGTATTTGTCATGGTAGCTGGTTGATAAAAATAAACAAGATACAAAATAACACTTGGTGAGCACTTAATGTGTGCCGGGCACTTTCTAAGTAGCGTAAATACATGTAGTATATAGTTAAATTTGTGCAAAACTCCTGTGAGAGGAACGTTACTATTATCTGTATTTTACAGATACAATACCTGAGACAGAGAGGATAACTTGATTAAGCTCATGAAACTACTAAATGAAAGGGCCAGGGTTAAAACCCAGGTATTCCAACGTCCAGACTCTTAAAAATAAGTCAGCCTGCTCCCACCTCTCTCTGGCTCTCAGTCTCCGTCTCTGAGAGAGTACTCTGCTGGATGCCTGGCGTCTCGCTGTGTCTAGGCTTTGGGAATTTGAGGTCCTGTTGCAGAGTAAGAGTAAGTAACAAATAACTGGAACTCAGATTCTCTAGGGTAGTGAGGTATCTGTGGGTGTGTGTATGTACATATGAGAAATACATATGTGTGTGTACGTGTATCATGTTTTACTGCCCTTTGTTTCCCTACCACATATTAGTAGTAACTCAATTAATATTCATTGAATTGACCTAAACTGAAAAAAAATATTCTTCTGCTTTATTATTATTTTTTTTTATTTAACTCTTGTTCAAGTACAGTTTTCTTTCTTGTATTCCCAGCCCTGCCCTCCCCCAGTGCTCCCCACCTCCCTCCCATCTCTGCCCCCCACCTTAGTTACTGTCCATGTGTCCTTTATACTTGTTCATGTGAGTCCTTCCCCTTTTCCCCTGTGATTCTCTCCTCTCTCCCCTCTAGACCCTGCTTTATTATAGGCCAGTTTCTTTTGTGGACGATTCTAGGTAGCATCTGAAGAGAAAGCATTCCCATCTTGAGGCAAGGAAAACAAATTCCCTTGAATTGACCGCTATGCATTTCTCCTCACAGCCCCATACTTCACACTGGCCAAGCCACTCTAATGAAAACAAGCCTAGCAAGCCCCATCTATCAGCCAGGCAGTGGGTGTATACCAGGTGCAGATGAATCTTAAAACCAAGGCTTCGAGTGACACACGGTGATGGGAAAAAAACGATTGCAAAACCTGCAGCAGTGAGATTACTCAGCTAATGGTCCAGAGGCTGCTCAGGGCGACATTTAAAATGTTACACAGCCATCTCACACTCTGTGTAGGCATGCCGTGTGTAAATTCCTAATTTATACCAGAGAGCTACAGTGTCTCCTAAGTAGGATTCAGGGGGCAGTATCTGCTTATGTGCTTTTTTGCCTCCTCTCTCTTCCCCCTTTTGGTGCTTGACCCAAGAACACCAAACAGGTAGAAAAAGCAAAGAGTTGAAAATATGCCCCCTCTAAAGGAGAATTTGTACCTTCTTAGTATTCCTCTGACTCAAACAGGCTTCATTTATGAGAAAATAACACATTGGATTTTAATCATGCCAGGTTTTCCAAACACTGGAACTGTGAGAGTATAATGACCCCTCAACAACTGGATTAGGAAATGTGTCCTGTTGCTGTAAAAACACCTGTGCTTGAGCCTGACAGTGCAGTGAGTGCCCGGGCTCGCCTCCTGTGCCCCTCTCCTGAATCCACTCAGTAGCTTCCAGCTGGTAGCCTGAAATCAGCCACGGCGGGGGTATTTACACCGCCCAACTGGCATACTCTACACATCAGAGAGTTGTGTTTTTTCCAGGAAATTGTGCACTGTTATCCTTCTCACTCTTGCTGATAGACGAAATATTTACAAGTATATCTTGTTCAGCATAAATAGCACCTCGAGCCTGTCATGAGGGAAAAGTCCTGGCCACGAACAGCTACCTCGTAGCCTGGGCGCAGAAGTCCTGGATGAACTCACCCTTCACCCTCTGCACCGTACCTCGAGGCTCCCACCACTGTGCTGGTGGTTCCCAAAGGAAGGGGAAAACTTATTTTTACCTTACTATTTCATATCAGGGTTTTTTTAAAATTCATAGGTAGCTACTTTCAAAATCGACATGAGCTGCTTTCAATAAAAACATGAATACACAAAAACCAGAAAAAAATATATATGTATATATAAAGAACTGAGTAAGAAATAAGATAGGAAATATAAATTGAAAACCTAAGCTAAGAAAAACAACTGAAAATAAAGACACAGCTTGGATTCCTGGAAGGCAAGAGATAAAGGTAAAATGGGAATTATCCCTTTATAGCTGAGATCTGATCTTTAGAAACAACAACCTTTGCCTTCGACTCCAATATGCAGTTTCCAAATGAGGCATTAAGTGGCATCACACATAGTACAATCACCCAAACTGTAGCTGCTCAGTTATATTATGATGCATATGCTGAAGACACAATGCACAAAATGAAAATCCTATCATACTTGTATCAGTTGTTCCATATATATGTGTGTGTGTGTGTGTGTGTGTGTGTGTGTATATATAAAATTTTTATTTTGTTTACTGTAACGTAGCTAGCTCTAGACTAGCCCTATCCCCGCTGGCTTGCAGCCTTTAGGAGCTAGGCTACAGAGCTGATGAAAAAGGAAGTGCTAGGCAGAGAGGAGAAGAGGAAGGGGGGCTCCATGGAGGGCCTTAGAGTGGTTCTTTCAACAGGTTAGAAAAATGAAATGAACTAAAATTTTACCACTCGATGCCATCCAGCCTCCCAGCTCTGCCCTTTCTCAGTTTATACTGGTCAGCACACAAAATAGGAATAAACAATTGCTTGCAAAAATGGAAGGGTCCTTAAGAAGGAAAGTAATCAATCATCTGTCCACAGAACAGAATTAGATTCCTAGAGTTAGGCTGAACCTTAGGGACAGTATTATGCCCCCTCCTGCTGAAGAAGGAGTCCTTCCTCAACAACACTGCTGCCCAGTTGTCATCCGGGCCTGACAGACTTCTGGGGAAACGGAACCCCAGCATTTTGGGGGGTTGCTCTCACTGTCAGGAACTGTAGTCTTACAGCAGTCACAGATATGCACAGCGGCACGGCTTCTGCCCTCTGCGTGACATTAGAGTCATGTTTTCCTTCTGACAGCCCTTGAAGTTTAAGAAGGAAGTGATAAATCCCCTTAATCTTATTTTCTCTGGGTTAAATGTATCCTTTTCCACCAGTCATTCAATGACTTCCAAAGAGAATCTGGGAAGAATTGAGCAATGAATTCTAAAAGCAGAATATTTATATATTTTATATATTATAAAATATTTAATCAATTTTACAATTAGCCTAATATTCTAATTAACTTGTGGCAAGTAGAGCTAGTTTATTTGATAATACATTTTTAGGATTCCAGGGTATTTTAAATGTACCAACTTTTGAAAGTATATTAAACATAATTCAGCCTTTCTTTGATATTTTGGAAAGTATAATAAAATCTCAGAAAGCATTAAGGCCACTTTATGGCTATACTTTTTAAATATTTTCTTTTTTTTATTTTTAGAGAGAGGGGGAGGGAGAAAAAGAGGGAGAGAAAGAGTGTATGGTTGCCTCTCCTGTGGCCCACATTGGAGACCTGGCCTGCAACCCAGGCATGTGCCCTGACTGGGAATTGAACCCACAACCCTTTGGTTGGCAGCCCGTGCTTAATCCACTGAGCTACACCAGCCAGGCTATATTTTTTTATTGCAAAACAGCCATGTGGAAATGCTGCTACAGTGGATGTTCTGGCTAAGAAAATAAAATTTTCTTTACCTACATCCTAGGTTATTAGGTAGTTTTGTTGTTGCTTTATTTTCCATTTCAGTTCTCTTCTATTACACATCATTGACTCTAGTTTTGTTTTTCTTTAACTCTAATCAACACATAAGCTTTTACTCAAAGCACAACATCCCATAACATCAGCAAAGAAAAAAGAGCACAGAAAATTCTTACTCCATGTACTTGTCCCTCCTTATCAAAATACCATTTATCAAGAAATTGCTTAAAATTAAATTAAAAAGGTAGAAAGCTGGAAAAGTATGGCACCAAATAGAAAAAAAATATAGCATAAGATAGAGGTGTTTCTGAGGCCACTCACACATTTTCCATTTCAGTCTACACATACGGAAATCACTGGGTGTTATCATGTTACATTCACCTCCATTGTTTTATCAGGAACCCGAAAAAGAGACAGAAAAAGAGCATTTGAACAAAGCCTTGATGTACTCCTGGGCTTTTAAAACTGAGGTTACCTTAATTCTCCTTTCAATTATTCACCCTTGGCTCTCCTTAACTCATCCTCAGCACCTAAATGGATTTTCCAGACATTCAAACAATTGCAAGAATAACTGCCCCCATGTAGGGAACTCCGGGCTAGCATCTAAACACAGAAAAACCCTTTGGCAGTCACAGTCTACTGCAGTGTTTTTAAAAGAACCTCGTTCACTCAGGCCAGCAAACATCGCCCTGAGCAATGCAGACCAACTGCGCTGCCAGCTCGAGGAACAACCAGACTGACCTTCAGAGGAGAGATGTGAGACTGCAAGACGTATCCGTGGACATTTTCTATTTGAGACAGGTTCTTTTCTGATACATGCACAAGTTCAGGGCCTCTCACTTCGTGGGTTAGTCGAGGTAAGGAATGATCGTGTGGAGCGTCCTCATCTTGATATCGATACTTCTAGGAGAAAAGGCAAGAAAGAAAACAAGCATTAGTGTTTGCAAAAGGTACAGCCTTGAACTCCACCTTCTGTCTTCAGTTACAGGACCCAGTGTGGGCCCGTTGTTGACAATCAACAAACAGGCTTTGCTGCAGGCTCTCTCAGTGGTCACCATAAACCAGGTCAGGTGCAAGCCAAAATGAACCCACCGCCAAAAGCAACCAACACTGATGTACTGGTTTTTGAGTGACAAAAGTTGTCTCTACTTATGAGCTACAGAGGGTGCCAAGTGGCATGTGCTAATGTAAGTGGCTTATAGGTAGTGGTCTGTGCTTGTTAAGAGCTATTTAGTCCAAATCAGTAAACAATTTAGTGAGCCCACTTAGCTACCTGAGAATAGTCTTTACAGCTGATGTGGCTCCACCCCTCTTGGGGTGAACTGGCAGTCAGCTTGTTCTGTAAGGCGGGGTTGGCTCTGGTAAGTACCGGAATCACTTTTCCCGAGAATTTTATGTACTACGCAGGACCCAGCTAGTAAAATGCTAGTGTGCCTTGCTTTGCTTTTGTTCCCTGTGGGTGGCACAGGGGTATTATGGGCAGGAGTCTGAACACTGTCATAACACCATCTCAAGCTTAACTGTGAAGTCTAACCTTGTGCCAGTCCCCCATTATTGTTATCACCAACAGTTATTCTCATCATATCAGCTTGCTAACAACATGTCTTCTTACAAAATCACGCCTGCTTTTTTCTTTTTTCATTTTGAAGGTGAAAATATGATTGTTTTGGATACTGGCTCTCAGTCTGACCCATAATGTGACGGCAAGAAGTGCTGGTAATGCAACCTGTTGTCCACTCTTCTTTAGAAGTTGATTAGCATTACTAGTATTTTCCAGAGAAGGCTTTCTGCCACGTTCCAGGCTTAATATTAGTTTCAAAGTAACCACAACAAAAATACTGCTAACAATCTCTTGGCTGCTGTTTGCGAAGGACTCTCACCTAGTTCTTCAACAGCAGTTCCTCTCACCCAGGATGCCCCACTTTCCTTGTGAGAAAACTAACACTCAGAGAGGTTCAGAGATTTGTCCAGGGTCCCCTAACTAGTGAGCATCAGAGCCAGGACCCTGTTCAGATCATTTAAATTGGAATCCTCTCTCCGCCATCATCAAGCCATCCCAGCTCCCGTGAGGAGAGGAAGCCCATGTCTGATAACTGAACTGGCAGCTTCGTAGAAAACAATTCATTGAGAGAGAACACACCACAAAATGAGGTTACAGCACTTCTGTGAACTGCAAAATGCCATATGTGTGTTTTCTTAACCCTGTGAATAGTTTGGGAAGGTAATCTGCCTCAGAAACATGGACCTCATTCAACACTCATTCTTGATCAGAATGTGTTCACTGGGCATGGAATAATGTCCTACATATGCCCGGGACAGTGCCTGGGCTTTCCGCCCAGATACACTCCACATCTCCTCCTGCTCTTCAGTTCTCTCGCAGGCTGCACTGCACTTCTGTGGTCACCACAGCCAGAAAAGTAGGAGTCACTCTNTTGGGAAGGTAATCTGCCTCAGAAACATGGACCTCATTCAACACTCGTTCTTGATCAGAATGTGTTCACTGGGCATGGAATAATGTCCTACATATGCCCGGGACAGTGCCTGGGCTTTCCGCCCAGATACACTCCACATCTCCTCCTGCTCTTCAGTTCTCTTGCAGGCTGCACTGCGCTTCTGTGGTCACCACAGCCAGAAAAGTAGGAGTCACTCTGACTCCATCTTCTCCTTCACACCCCCCCCCCCACATCTGTCAATTCAATAGATCACAGAGTCTGTCTAATTTATCACTTAAATGATTCTTGAATCTACTCCGTCTTTATCCTCCACCACCACCATCACCAACAGTAACCTGCCCACTGACCTACCCACATTCAGACTCTCATCGGCTCCAAGCTGGCCACAGCCACAGCCTCTGCACTGGCCAGACTGCTGCCAGGGCAGCCTCTTTCCCACCCATCCTCTACTTTCTGAGTCACAAACGGACAAAATTCTTCTCTTCAAACTCTTTAGAGGTTCCCACTGCCCACAGGGCAGAGCTCAAGCTATAGCCACCCCCAACACCATTACATGGGCCGAGCCCCCATTACTTTTGAACTCCTTTTTTTAATGATTTTATTTATTTAATTTTAGAGAGAGGTGAAGGAAGGGAGAGAAACATGGATTGGTTGCCTCTCACAAGTGCCTCAACCAGGGACCAGGCCCACCAACCTAAGAATGTGCCCTGACTGGGAATCGAACTGGTGACCTTTTGCTTCCCGAGACAATGCCCAATCAACTGAGCCACACCAGTCAGGGTACTTTTCAACCCTTTTATATCACCAATCACACCTCAGGACTGTGAAATCAATATAAACCAATCATTACTTCCATTTTTTAAAGCTTTTTAAAAAGCTATGATAAAATACACATGTCCTAAAACTTACCACATTAATCATTTTTAGGTGTACAGTTTAGTGCTATTAAGGATGTTCACACTGGTCTCTAACCAATCTCCAGAACATTTTCATCTCGCAAAACCAAAACTCTATACTCATTAAACAAAAAAATCTTCATTTTCTTCTCCCCCAGCCCCTAATAGCCACCATTCTACTCCTTATTTCCATGACTCTGAGTACTCTAGATACCTTAAATCAGTGGAAGTATACAATATTTGTCTTTTTATTGCTGGCTTATTTCGTATAGCGTGATGTCCTTGTGCTTCATCCATGTTGGAGCATGTGTTAGAATTTCTGTATTTTTAAGGCTAGATAATATTCCACTGTGCACATGTGCCACACTCTGTTTATTCACTCCCCTGTACGCGGGCAGTCTGGCTGCTTCTACGGCTGGGCTGTGGTGAGCTGTCCTGCTCTGAGCACGCACATCTTTCCTTTTGAATGGATAACCAGAAAGAAATCGCTGGATCGTGTGGCAATTCGACTTTGAGTCTTTTGAGGAACTTTTTTAAGCTTTTTAAAAGTTAACATACGTAAAAACGTATTCATGTCACTCATAGGAATCTGCAACACAAAGATTAAAGGGGGGAGTTTAACTGATGGCCGTGGCCCCTCGAGGATGCCTGTGGCAGTGCTCCGCTGCTGAAGGAGAGATCCTGCCTGTGGCAGTGCTCCGCTGCTGAAGGAGAGATCCTGCCTGTGAGCGCATGCACCTCACCGACTTGCTTGGGTGAATAACTATCAGGGCACAGATAATAAACTTAGTTGAACTTACGGGAACCACGAAGAACTCACTTTGCATAATTATTTTTATAAATTTAAAATTTATTTCAAAGACTGATAAAATTTTAATTAGACTGCAAAACTGATCACTTAATATTTTACTGGTAAAAATTTTTTCATTTTAACATTCATTGATCCTTTAAGCCTCAACTCTCCCATTGTTTTTCTGGAAAGCTGTCGTGAACTGCAAGCCTCAGATTTTGTGTGTTCCCGTAACTCCCCATACTCCCCAATCACAACTGTTACCATGCTGTATGGTGCTGTGCTTCTGTGTGTTTGTTTTACATAAAACTATGACATTTTGTGAGGCCTAAGCTCATTTAGGTCTTGCTCATCCTCATATTTGCAGTTCTCAGCCACCTGTCTGGCACATACGCTCAATAAGTATTTGCAAATGACAAACGAATAGCTGAAATAGGTATTCACTGTTTAAGCTACAAAGGTATTTTGGGGGCTACATGCAATTTCTTTCATTGCCAAACAGTTTGATTTCAGGTTCAAGCAAAAAAAGGCATCTGAATGATTTTCTCAACACACCTGACTAACATCAGATCCTAAAGTATTACATAGCTCTTGCCTCATCATTCCTTTCAGTAATATAGGCTAAAAATATAAACTGGATAAGAACCAGTTCTTGACCTCAAGAAGACAGTAAGTTATTGAGTTATAGACACGTGCAGCTAAGTCATGATACAGAGTGATAATGACTGTAAGAACAAACTGAGTTTTGTGGCAGCAGAAATGATTTACCATTTGAAACAGGATCTAGACTGCTAATAAAAAAAAGAAGTAAGAGATATTCTAAGCAAAGGCAACACATGTGCAGAGAAGGTAAGTTTTAAGAGGGGATGATGTTTTGAAGAAACAGTGAGATCTTGAACTGGATTGTAGCAGATGCTATTACCCACCCCCCCACCCCCCACACACACCTAAGTCCACAGAAATCCCTTTCACCCATTCAATGCCCACATCAGCATACTCCTCAGGAAGTCGGCCCTTTGGGCTGAAGTCTCCTCACTTGAACATGACCGAGTCCTGCGGGCAGAACTCCCAACTCCCAACCCTCAAAGTGAAATAAACCATTGTGCTGCAAATTACACTCCAAAGCACCTGATAGGATCAACCTGCANTTTTAAGAGGGGATGATGTTTTGAAGAAACAGTGAGATCTTGAACTGGATTGTAGCAGATGCTATTACCCACCCCCCCCCACCCCCCACCCCCACACACACCTAAGTCCACAGAAATCCCTTTCACCCATTCAATGCCCACATCAGCATACGTCTCAGGAAGTCGGCCCTTCGGGCTGAAGTCTTCTCACTTGAACGTGACTGAGTCCTGCAGGCAGAACTCCCAACTCCCAACCCTCAAAGTGAAATAAACCATTGTGCTGCAAATTACACTCCAAAGCACCTGATAGGATCAACCTGCATCTGGACAACATCTGAATCTACCTTCTTGCAGAACTTTCTGGTGCTTTTCTCACTCCCTCTAGGGTCTCTCTTGGGAACTGCCCTGCATAAATCACGTTCGCACGGTTCCCAGTTCTAGGCCTGCTTCACGTCAGCCCGATGTAGCACGCAGCCCGGGGTGTGAGGCACAGGGTGACAGCGGACAAGCCCAAAAGGCGGCCTGCTATACATTGTGGATAACCGGGAACTATCCAGGAGACCTAAACAAACCCTCCCTGGGGCCAACCAGATATTTTCCAGCTTTGTTCCCCCAGTGTCCAGTGAGAGATGACTAGGAACGAGAAGACAAGAACTGGTGAGAACAACCATGTATCACACAAACACAAGCTTCCAAAGAAATCTCCCCGATATCACAGAGCAGAATCTCTGCTTGGGTAAACTTCAGTTGAGCCATAAATGATGCTTTGACCTGTAATGGTGAGACTAATATTAATATTACCACTAAAGCGACATTAAAAGAAATACTAATCCTAACACCAATGCTAACATCAAAACCAGTAGTTACACTTAATGTGCCGGGAACTATACTCAGTGCCTTCTATGCAGCATCACATCTGCATCTGATAGATGGATGACATTATTCTCCTCACCTGAGATTTAGTTAGGCATTTTATTTTCCAAGCGTATCTACCTGGCGAGTGGCAAACTAGGATTCAAACACATGTGAGTCTGCTTCTAGGGCTAGAGCACTGAAAGATTCTTCTAAACTGATTAGGACTCAAAGGTTTGAAAAGATCAGCTCTGTCTTCAGGAAATATAGCTTCTAGAAAGTCTTGAAGAGTCATCTAACGATGGGGAGTAAACAGCTCTGCAGAGGCCATATCCTGCTTTAAGAATCATTTCTAATGTTCTGGGCAGTTCTGTGTCGTCTCTCATGCCAGAGCTCATCTATTAGGTGCTGATGCCGTTCTGGGCGCCTTTCAAGGGCTGCACTGCCATTCAAGGAGGGCCGGTTGAGGAAGACCTTGGTTTTGGATCTGCACCTTCCTCTTTTCCTCTTCTCAGCTCGGTCCTCTGGAGGGGACTCTGGAGCATAAGAACTTTTGTGAACAGATTATATTTCCTCCCTCAGCTTTGATGGGAGTGAGGCACAGGAAGTGCTCAAAACAGGGAATACTAATGTTCTTTCTTCCCCCTGTGACTTGGCTCCTTCTGTCCCTGACTTCTGGAATCTCACTCCCTTCCCCCTCCTGCAGCTAACCACCCACCCCCCAACTCATGCATCAGGAAAACGTTTTAGGCCCTTGATACTCAGATCGGGTGTCGTCTCTTGCAGGCATTCTCTGACTGCTAAGGTAGAGAGGATGTCCACCCTTCAGACACCCAGAGGGTGCTGCCCAGACTTTGGTCTACACTGCAGTGACCTCTGTCCTACTGGCCCCCGAGTGCCTCGGGAGCAGCCATGGAGTTTCATCTCTGACTCTCCAGGGCCCCATCGATAACTAACACATAGCGCAAGGCCAATACACGCGACTTTAAGTGAACTAAACTTGGATCGTCTGAGCAGGAATACGATGTGCCTTATCAAACAGCCCTCCCAGCTGAACCAGCGAGCTGTCATTCTCACACTCCTACCACAGGGTCTCACGTGGATGGGCAAAGCCTAGCAAGTCTGACCAGATCCTGCTCATTGCATTCTGCTGATGCCTGTGTGAGTCCAACCCCCCCAAGTCACCCAGAAGTCAAACGCAGGAGCCTGCAGTTGGGGAGAGGGCGCTGGGCTGTCACCGCAGGCACAGTGTATGGTAACTGAGGGAGGAGCCGCAGATCTTTCGAGGCCACATAATGAAGATCGGAGTCTGTCTCTGTTTCTGCGTAAAAAGTGCCCTGCTTCCCCCAGCAGCGGGCGTTGGCACTGTTCCAAAGAGAGAAACAAATCAGCCAGCCCACATTTGTAGGCGCTTGAAAGGTAAGTAATAATAGAATACCTAACAGCTCATGAGCACTTCCCATGAACGCTTGCCTAAGAGTTTGTAGAAAGGACTCCATTTAAGACTTAAAACAACACTAGGAAGCAGGCACACAATTAAGGAATGATTACAGTTTCTTACACCAAGCCGAACATTTGGGAAATGCTCAAAACCTCAGTTCCATCCACTGCTTCTGGTAAGGACACTGACAAATAACCTCTCTGTGCCGAGTTGCCTCTTCCCTCTGGAACCTGAGTTCTCCGAGGGCAGGAAGCCCTGCCCTCTGTCCACCTCTGTCTCCCGCAGGGACCTGCCGGGGCACCGCCAGACAGGGTCCCGGAGACGAGGCCGGCTGCGTGCTGCCACTGGAAGCAAGCCTCTTCGATTTAACAAAGTGTTTGGGCCTAAAAGAAACACGTATTTTAGGAGCAGCACGAAGTCAGTAAGGAAATCAAGCAAATAATAGACTTGCAAAGAGTAATAATGCCTCAGGGAGAAGTGACTGCAGCTCCGCAAACAGAGAAAACCGGAAGAGGGAAGGAAGCAGCCTCGGAAAAATGAAGTGCCTGAAAACGAAGGTTTTAACCTTCCTCTCAAGACTCTAGGGCTCACTTCCACAGTAGGGTAATCTCATCCAGGCTCTGCCCTCTGCCACCTGATTTTAAAGAAAATAGTAAGCCCTCTGATATTTCTTTTCAGGGGTGTTATTTTACTGGAGGCTCGTGCAGTGTGTAACCAGCCAGCTCTGTTTTCCATCTCCTTCCTCTTCCCCTGGTGTCTTAGCCCCCTGTGACCTGTGACCTGTGACCCATCCCGCTCATCATGCCTACTGTCGCCTCTCTGCACTTCCCTGTCTCCCTTCCTGGAAGGAAAATGTGGGTGAAAGAAAGAAAAAAATAGAAGGTAAAGAATGGTTAATGCAGTGATCAGACCAGTATTTATGTTCATCTTTTTGATTTGAAAGAAACTCTCTGAATGACATTTTAGCCAGAGCAGGGTTCTCTTTTCCCTTTCATCCTCTCTGGCCACCACCTTGACTCGTTATTCTAGGGTAGTTACACGTATGTTGCGTGTCTGCGGGAGCAGGGCACAGCAGGGAGATCGGAGGATGGAGGTCAAGACAGACCACGCATTATCTTCACCTTCTCCCTCGCGGAGACCTCCTGGTTCTCCTCCCCCTACCATACCCCTCCCAGTTCCACAGGACTTTAAGCTAGCCTGTACTTATTTTTCATAAAACTCATCACATTTTAATTTTACATTTATTTCTGTGATCACTCACTTAATGTTTGCCTCCCCTATGTCACTGAACCCTCCATAGAATCAGGTACTCTCCCTGCACGGCTCACTGCTGCCCTCTGGTGCCTGCAACGTTGCAGGTTCTCAATCAGTGTTCACTGAATAAAGTCGTCTATCCAAATCTCTCCTTAAAACCCATGATTACTTGAAGAGTTAATAAAAGTGGGTCAAAACTCACTGATTGCTGATGTTACACAGATCTCCCCAAGTGGCGTTAGCTTTCAGGAAAACTGACCCACAATTAGCTATACAGCTGGCCCAAAGGACACCTGAAAAGAGAATTTTTTGAGGAATGGATCAGGATGTAACAGAAAAAGCTCTCCCAGGTGTTCCATTTGAATTTTCGGGGGGAAAAAAACCATGCAAATGAAAGGAAATACTTTCCTGCATTTTGCCACGAAAAACAGGACAAGCCAGGATGTTAATTAAATTACAAATCAGCTGTCTGCTTGCAGCTGACAGAGCTGTGTGTACTTCCAAGGAACAGTCCGATATTTTAAACCCTCTGTAATTGCCTACAATGGAGGAGCTGCCAAGAAGGATGTGTTCATGAATATTTAACGGGTCTTGAGATTCTTTTTAAAGCACTGGGGGTTTGAATCATTGTGAAGGAACTCACTCTAGCTCAGTGCTGCCCCACATCTGTTAACTGAAGATGCTGGAAGTGTTGTGTGGTCGGACATGCCTTCTCTCCTGAAGCTCTGAGCTGTGCCCAGGACCAAGGGGAGGCAGGGATCACACAGAAGAGGTAACTGGATGCTTAGAAGGCCCTAAGCTCTCTGGTCAAGCCTGAATGGAATCACAGACCTCTGATCTAGGAAAATCAGAGGTGTGGAATCCTAAAATGAGTTTGCATAAGATGCCACACATTCAGGGTGTTATTTACGATTCACAAAGCCATTTCAGAAATACTGTCTCAAGTAATTCAAAAATTGGAAACAGACGGTATTGTTATTCTGATTTCCAAATGAAAAAAAAAATGGGAGAGTCTCCAAAGTGAACAAATGGCAAAGCTGCCTTTCAAACTGACAGAGCCAGCTGACTCCCAGAGGCAGCTCAGTGTAGTGCAGTGAGCATGAATCCTGGCATTAGAAACACGGGCTCAAATCTCTAATCTCTAATCTCTAATCTCTAATCTCTAATCTCTAATACCACTCACTAGCAGGGGGACGTCCGTCAAATTGCTGGATATCTCTGAGTTTCCATTGACCAAGGCAATAAGCCGGTATGTACAGAAACTACCTCACAGAAATAGGAACCCCGAATGTAACTATATTTCTGGCGCATGGTAGTTGCTTTACCAAAGTTAGTGCTCTCCTTTCTGGAACTATCTAGTCCTTTGTACCTTGTAGATCTGTAATGAAAACAGTAGTTCCTCCGAGTGGACTCTCCAGACTCTTATGCTGTGAGTGGAAGGCAGATGAATGCGACTGATCATTTGCAGCTTCTAAATACGTCTACCGTCTTTCCCTTCTGGGACCATCATACTAGAATAACTGTCTGAAACCTCAGTTACAGTGTGGTGGCTAAGAGTGCATATTCTGGAGAGATTGCCTGGATCACTGCACAGTTCTATCAGGTACTACTTGACCTTGGGCAGGTCATCAAATTCTGTGAAACTTGATATTCTCATCTGTGAAACAAGACTATCACTTACCTCAAAGAATTTTTGAGGCCAAGTGAGATAATGCACGGAAGGCAGTTAGTAGAGTGTCTGTGACAAGTACATGGTCACTTAATATCAGCTGTGATGAGCTTATTGTGACATCAGATTTTTTTACTTGATTATAAAAGACTTTGGAAATATAAAAACAGGGGGAAGTATAGCCCTTTTTTGCCTTCAATGCCTTCAAAGCATACCACTTTTGCACCACCCTGTGCCCCGTGGACTGGGTTCCAGTCTGACAGCTCTCCTGATTGCGAAGAGCACTGCGCAGCCTTCCGCCATCGCCCTCAGGGCCAGCAGACTTTCCGGGCTCTCTCAAACCACCTCCACCAACTCGGCCGGCTCCGACCATTCTAGCTCCTGCGACGCCTCTCCCTCCCGTTCTTTCACTCCACAAGAAGTTATTCCAGTTATACAATAAGTCAGTCATGGGGACATAGTGTACATCATGGTGACTTTAGTTAATAATACCATTAAAAACCAAAAACGACATACATTTGTTGAGCATCAACTGTGTGTCAGCCATTATAAGTGCTAGGACGCATTTTCTCCCTACCCTTTGTTCTCGACATCTTCTCTACCCCTAATACATGACCTCCCCAGCTATTTACGTTTCCCCTGGGTATTGCTAATCCCCCTAAAACTTACTGCCAGTGTTGATTTCTTCCCAGGTGCTTCCCCTGGACAGCCAGGTCTGCCTAAGTGTCCTTTTTCTGTGCTCACATGACTGACGACCTGAGAACCCCTCCTTCTTCAAAGCATGTATGTCTCTGCTTTTCTCACAGAAACATAAAGATTTCTTGATTCATTATTGCACTACCAGCAGCAAACATTCTGCCTGGGATCCAGTAGCTGCTCAATAAATGTTTCTGAACTAAACTACCCTTGGTGGAGAAGTTCCTTGGATTCCTGTTTACTCCACCATACGGGGCACATCCTGGAAGCAGCAGGTACTGAAGAACCCCATCTGGATCCCACAGGAGCTCTGGTCATAGGAGCAGCCCCTTGTGGTAAAATAAAAAACTAGTCCATTGTGCAATACTATAGGGAACAGTTCCGCATGGTGTGGGAAATGTAGCCCAGCCCCCACTCGGAAAGGCCAGTGGGGATGAGGTCCAGCACACAGGACCCACGACCACGGATAGGTTCCCTGTGGGGAATCAGGCCTGCACTGTACCTAGGCTGCTGAAACTCCCTCACCTTGGATTGAGGCAGCAAATGTTTTCTGCATATCTCTATAGCAACTTCCTAAAATCTGAGCTAACTCTCCCAAGTATGCAGTATAACCAGTTCAACCACTTTTCCCCTTGATCTGCAACATCCTTCTCTTTGAAGTAATTGGCAACTCTTTCCTTTGTTATCTGTTAAAGGTAATCACCTACAGTGAGCCTGTGCACAGTAAATGAGGACTGGTCTCCATGTAATGTACCCAGAGAAGCAATAAAAGCCTGTCCAGACAGGGGTCGGGGGCCTCTCTCTCAGTTAGAGAGCAGCCATGCTGTCCCTTTTTCTCCACAGAACTTCTGCAGTCCGTGTGCATTTGTCTCTCGCAGCCACAACACACGGATGCTGCCGGCCGGGGTCCGAATCACAGTACAGATAAAAAGGTGGGTTATTTTGGGGAAACCATTCAAGCTTTGGGTGTGAGGTGTCTGGGAAGGAATGTTAGCTAGTGGCCTTTTGGACGAAGGACTTAAGAGGAGGAGAACTTGTGACTTGCAGGAAAGTAACTGAGTGAGTACCCTCCTTTGCTGCCAGGCCTGGGCCAGAGTGACTAAGGAAGCAGAGCACACAGATGGGCCATCCCACGGAGTCTGACTCGAGATGTTCTAAACCCCAGGCCAACAGCTGGGCACAGAGACAAGAGCAGCAACCCTGACGAGCACAGTAAAATGTGCTGAAGTGCCTGTGAGGCAGGGGAGGTGTCTGGAGGAACACACTGTGTTGGTGTTGGGAACCGCTCTGCCTGGTTTCAGGAGTCCTACCGCCCTTCATGGATAAGGCTGAGTGAGCAACCTCCGGACTGTGAGCCACTAAGGACACAAACCTTATCTCCCTGGCAGCAGCGCTGCTTCTGCTTCATCCATATCTGGCCCCCAATTATTGGTCAGTTAGTCAGTGATGGGTAAGACCCCTCAGAGGGAGGGCAACCTAAGCCAGACACAATCACTTGGGAGGCCCTCAAGGAAGGACTCAGGGGCTGCAGCAAAGAGGAGGTGATGGACCCTCACCCCTCGGCTATTCTGACATAGCCTGAGTCCCCATTTCCGTCTGGGAAAAGCACTTTCTGGCTCTAATCCACTTAAGCCTAAAAACCTGACAGGGAGGGCAGTGCAGTCCTCTGCCAGCTAGAGCGGGTTCAGGGTGATCGGGCGTAAGAAAGAGTTCCTGAAGTCCTGTGAAGCCTGCTTTGCCAAGAGTGCTTTCATTCATATGATAAGGGTCTGAGCAGGAAATGAGTATGTCTCCCAAAGTTTTTGCAACCCCCTTTCCTGACAGACACTAACTCAGATTAAGTTCTCAGATTTCTTTGAAATGTTATATATTCCTTTATCCTTGCTGCCTGACATTGACTGATGAGCTTTATCTGTACTCCTGTGTGTTATGAACCTAATAAAAAGCCCTTGAGGAAGGGGCTCTTGGCCCTTCTCCTTTGAGAGATCGGCCACCTTTTTTCCCCCAAGCAGATCATGTTTTGGTAGTTTCATTTCATTTGTGGTGGACGGGGGGACTTGCAGGCAAACTTTCCCCCACATGTTGACACTGGTTGTCTCCCAGTGATTATTAATTTCATTTTTTTGAGCAACGTATTACTTAGAGAATGAAAATGATTACCACACCAGACTATTTTAGACATGATCAAGTATTTTTCATTGTTGTAATGGGGAAGGTCTAGGGGGCTGTGAGCTATGGTGTCAGGGAGAGTTCTCTGGCCACGGAAAAGGTTTCTACAAGGTCAGTTGGTAAGCTGGCTTTAGGGTGCACGGGCGATCGCCAGCTGGCCAATGAAGGTGGCAGGTTGCCGGGGAAGCTGGGGAGGCATTCCCTGGGGAGGAAGAGAGCTTGAAGTCAAATTGCTTTATAAAGAAATCAAAGCAATGATCTGGGAACATCCTCGACAATGAGTTTGTCCATTTGAAGCACAAATTCTAATCCTATCTCAGTGGGGCAGTTACTGTCTGACCCAGTTCACCAGCCATGCTACCACTGTGGCTTTCGTCGGTGAGAGCCATTCGGCGCTGAAGGCGACAAGCATGTTCGGCCCAGTGTGCCTGGTACCCAGGAGAGATGAAATGTTTGTTTCAGCTGAATGTTTAGTCAAGTGACACAAATTCCCTGCACTTCAGTTTCCTGAATTTCAATTCTGTTCCAGCCACTAATCAGTAATGTGACTTCAAGCAACTACGGAAGCTCTCAGAAGCTCAGATTTCTCATTTGTAAAATTGGGCTATTGATACTTACAATAGTGTTTCTATGGGAGATTGATTAGATAAGATGCATAAATGTCTTGGCAGAGGGCCTGACTCCTGCTCGGCGCCTAGGAAATCTAAGCTTCTCCCCATTTCTGTCAGTGTCATATGCTCAGAGGGGTCAAACCACCCACACGCATGCACATACTCAGCTCAGCTCTACCTTTACTCTCTTCCTCCCTGCTATCACAGGCATCCCAGCATCAGCAGATCAGCACAAACTCTATGACAGAGAGAGAGCTGTGAATGCCTCGCCTCCAAGGCTCTGAGGTCCAGTTTCTTTTCTGTGTATGAGCCCATCACATCATCTCCATCCAGTGCTTTCATCAGGGGCCAAGGCTCCTGGCCTCATTTGCCTGTGATTATCATTGCTGACCAGCAGGCAGAGATGAAACAGTGTCAGACACACGTGCTGAATTGGTCTTGTCTCGGTGCCCTTCCAAGGACTGACAGTGTCACCATCAGAAGAGTGCCTATGATATGTCACACATATGTATTGATGCTTGACAACTCCTAACTTATTTAATCCTTGCAACAAATTTGTAGACCAATGACTGTTTTCTGCTCCTTTTACAGATGAGAAACTGACAGCAGAAAGAGATGAAGTAAGTTGTTCACACAAGTAGTGGAAAGTTAATTCATGCCTCACCATCCTCACAGTCCCTACCTTTACTCCTGTATTTGCTGTCTCAGGCATTGTGCATTTCTTATTCTCTGACTTAGCTATTTCTTGTGAGTATGGTAGATACATTGGTTCTTTGGTTTAAAAGTCATGATCTGCAAGCTTCCCTTCATCCTTGCTGGGCCATGGAATACAACTGAGAGAGAGCATAAGCAGAAATAACCTAGTTTATAACACTGCCATTTTCTGGTCCCCCAAATACAATACTATACAGATGAAGATGACCCTTCAGTATCTTTCCCTTTCCATGACTTCCAGAGAAGGGTCCACTTAACTCAGCTGGCAGAACACACTTAATATCAGAGTCAAGGCCAAAACAACTTCACATTAGACTAAAAGTTCTTCGATAAGGTAGTGATGCTATAGTTGTAGCCATCTTGGTAGGTCTCTGGCACGTAGAAGGGTTTCAGTACATTGTGTCATGTGAATGAGTCTATATATAGTTTAAAAAATTCTACTTCATAAGGGATTCCTCTTCTTCTTCTCCTCCTTCTCCTCCTCCTCTTCCTTTCCTTCTGTCTTCTCCTTGTCCTCTGCCTCCTTCTCCCCCTTCTTTCATTTCTGTTGCTCCATGAGACCCTTATTCCTCTCTCCAAAATACTGCTCTTGCCTCCCAATTTCCTTTCCAACCACAGTCCTTTCCCTGCTTCTCCATCTCTTCCCACCATCCTCCATAACCTATTGTTCTACTATTCTAAATGATTTGCAGTTCAGAGTGGGACTGTTATGTCACTTCTGGGACTTTGTACTTGCATCTCCCCGGTGCCTCTTACCATTTCTTCACCTTCAGGGCTCAGCTAAGAAGCTACCTCCTCCCAGGAGCCTCCTTCATTGATCCAGGTCCCTGTCTTGTGTGCTCCAACCCCAGACTGCAGTCAGGGCTCACAGAAACCTGTGCATACATCGGGCATTTCATTTTATAATTTACGCTTACTTGATTGTGTACCTTTGTAGACTGTAAGATTTTTTCAATGCCAAGGTTAAGTCTTATTTACTGTTGTGGTATGTGTGCCTGGTATTCAACTGGTGTTGAGTAAATGTTTGTTAAATGATTCATACCACCAAGTAACCAGTTGCCTTATCTGCATTCTCTCCACCAAATGATTTATTCAACGATCACCTCTAGATACATTTTTGAGCACAACTTTGGCCATTTCACTCACCCCGTTGAAGCCCTTCAATATTTCACAACAGCTCTGGAATAAAACATGGACACCTTGGCATGGTATTCATCCCTCCCCACCTCCAGCTCTCTCTAAAGTCCTATTTCTTACTGAGCCTCTTTGCCTGTTTATAGTCAGGCGCAGCCTGAGGGCTTTTGAGTCAAGAATGCCTGTGTGTATGAACTGGGTGGTCACGAGGTCCTGCTACCACAGTATTAATCTTCCATGAACTTTCTTGTATTCTCCTCAAATACCCTCTGACGCATGCAGGTTGAAGTGGGGAAGAGAAGACCGAAATTCCAGGAGGGCAGCTAAGCCAGCTGCCAGGATCCGGACGAGGACCCCGGGGACCACAAAAAAGAAACTGATCTGCACGGGAAAGATCCAAGATGGTGAATGAAAAGGTCCCCTTCCCAAGGGACCTTTTGATAAACTCTTTTCTCATTAGTACACTAAAAATAATGCTGAGGGGTAGAGATTTAACTTTGAAATGAGACTTGGGATATGTGCCTAGGCACGCCCCAAGCATGTCTAGGAACTGTGCGTGCTTCCCTTAGAAATCCAAGAACCCTCCATCCTTTTCTCAGAAATCTCTGCCCTGAGCCTGCCCAGCTCCCTGTGAGACCCTTGAAAACAATCCTAAATCCCCAGAATCAGAGGAAGGGACCTGTAAAGCACAAGCTTGTCTTCTCCATTCCTTGGCCAAAGAATAAGGTTATGGATCCGCTTTACTGAACAGTTTTGTTCTATTGGCTTGAGTGACACTGGACAGAACAAACATGATTTTGGGCACCTGACCTGCAGGAGTCCTGACAAAAGTAGATTGGAGCTGAAAAGTTCCTCTGGCCTCCAGCTGTGTGACCTTGTAGCTGTGTGTTAAGATGGTAACAGAGGCTTTAATTACCACCTATTGATCGCAGTGTTATCAGCTAGGAATGCCTGGGGGCCTTCCCCTGGGACCTAGTGAGCCACCAACAGACCTGTCTCTTTTCTTAACCAGAGTTACAATTGGACTGTTCCTTGTGGTTTTTTTTTAAGATTGCAAGATACTTTTCAGCGATAACCATTAGAAAATTTTGAAGAAGAAAAAAGAGTTTCTTACTCACAGGCCTGGGAGCTCCAAGGCATGCCAGGGGCTACACAGTGAGGTCGAGCAAGGTGAGGGAGAAGGAGCACAAGCTCAGCTCTGTGGTTCTGCTGCTACAGGGGTGGAGGCTGGGGCCTCGGGTTTCTGGGGCTCACTCTTTATTGGTGAACTTAAAACCTAAGAATGGGAATTTAACAGGGAAGAGAAACAAACAAGTAGCCCAAACGGGCAGTCACTGAAGTCAACCAAGATCTCTAAAACCAAGGAGACACAGTAGGAGAGGCAGCTTGGCTCTCTGTCTAGTGGCTGGCAGCGTGTTTATTTGAGACAGTCGTCTTTGGAATGGATATGTCGGCCGTCTACCCTGAAGTCAGGCACCGGCACTGTAAAAAGAAAAGCCAGCTGTCAGGGCTTACAGCACCATCACTCAGGTATTTGAGGGGGTGGGTGCTGTGGTCCTATACAATTGCCTCACATGCAGCCACAGTGGTAGGCTGCACCTGCGTGCTTGCACTTTGTTACGTCCACACAAGGACGACATTGCATGAGGATGCGTTTCTCATAACTTATCTCCATCTTTAAGCAGCACACGACCGTTTCTACATTCCATTCAAATTAGCTAAGTGATTTTTTTTAAAAAAAGTCTTTCGCATCTTTTCCACATTCTTGTCTTGTCGTCCTCTGGCCTTGGATGACGTTCTTTGAATCATGGGTGGAGAGTATCTTGCTCTGTTTTCGAGGCTCTGTCCAAAGGTCACCTTTTCCATAATCTCCCCTAATCTTTCCCAGACAGACGTGCTCTCTCTTTGTCTCCACTTTGTGAAATTGTCCATCGCAGAGTTTGTAGTTCTTTCCCTTCCTTAATTCACAGCGAGTTACTGAGACACTGTAATAGACACTGATGATATTTAGAGACAGAACATGATTGCAGCCCTCACTGGGCTCCCTTTGCAGTAGCCAAAACCAATCAATCGAAGATGTCATTGTTCAGACACATCCTGATTTCAGAGATAATAAATATTTAAAATGTGTGTCTTCAAATTGATGAAGAGCCATGTTAAAGTATACTATACATGGGCTCCCATGAACACTTAAACCAGCTTTGGAAGTGTAAGGGGACAGCTTCCTGGAGAATAAGACACCTTTGATTTCTCTTAAAGAATGAAAAAGCATTAGGCAGAAAGACTGCAAGAGTAAAGGAAAGGAACCGCAGGTTCAAAGTCAGGGAGGAGTGATAATGGAGCATAATGTCTCTTAAGATATTAAAATGCTTGAAAGAAGGTCTTACGTATGTTTCCTCTGGAGAATCTCAAACAGAGCCTTAACAAGTTGTTTTAGATTAAACTTTAACTTATTCTGGGCCATCTAAATATTAGCAAAAGGATATCACCATTTACGTACTACAATATAAACAGGCCTGTTGTCACCCTCTCCTTAAGATTTGCAATGTGGCAGTAACATTTCAGGGAATTTTGAAGACTACGTTGCTTGGGATAAATAGCCAATTTGAAATCTGAAATATAACTGATAACATTTACCATCTACGCGAACAAGGTCTGCGTGATCAGACTGTTGTACAGCCTGGATTTTCATTTACTTATCGACTTGGCCAGGCTAATAGAGGTCATTGAATGCGCATTCCCCACTCATCATAATAGACTTCGATCTGAAAGCTATGAGCAGCTTCTGACCTGTGTTGAGACTTGCTCGGTGCGTTCAGCTCACAATTACATTTGTACCGTGTGTTTGATTTTCTTCTTCTTTCTTGTATCTACTCAGTAAAATTTTTTCTGGATATGAAATATTAACAATCATAGTGACGCCTCTCAAATATGTCACTCTTTAGCCTAAAAATAGTTACCTTCTCCTTCATTTGGATAGGAGTTGTTGTTCAGCTTTGAGCAACTTTGATAATCTGTAGGTTGATTACGTGCACTAGCTGCTGGAATTCAATGATGAGAAAGACAGACAAGATTCTTTGTCTTCAGGAGCATCCCTTCTGGTAGAGGGGGCCGACGAGAAACACAAATAAATGAAATAATCCTGGATTGTCAAGGAAATGTGAAGTGCTCCAAGACAGCACAAAGGAGAAAGCTTATTCAACAGAGGTCAGGGGACACTTGCTAAAATGATGTAAAAGCCGAATCCTGAAGAACAAGAGGATTTCCATGGGAAGAGTTGGGCAGACCACATTCCAAATGAAAGACAACTGTGAAACTATGGGCTGGGGAAGAGCTCCGGGGCTTTAGGGCCTGACAGGGCTTTTCTGAAGGAGAGTGAGTGCAGTGCAAACGTGAGGCAGCAAAGGTAACCTGGGGGCCAGACCACACAGGGCCTTGTAGGTCTTTGGAAGGATCGGGGTCCCCATCCTGAGAAAAATGGGAATGCAACAAAGGACTGCAAGAGGAAGGAGTTGTGATAGACTTACATGTTCAAAAGCCTACTCCTGCACCCTGGCTGGTGCGCAGCCCTAAATGGTTAAAGCCCAGAGGATGGAGAAAAGAAACCAAATTCCTCAGTTTACACAGGAGGACCCTTAAGTTCTTAGAAGATAAGTATCTAGTATTTTTATAAAGTTATATTTAAAACTCATTATGAAATCTTTCATGCATACACAGTAACTTAGATCAACCATACAAAATATAAAGAAGAACGTAACAAACTCCCTTGTAACTGTCACGCAGCATAAGAAGTTGAATAGCATTGTAAACAGAGTAGAAACTCCTGGGTACCCATCCTCAGCCATATTTACCTCCCTCTCCCCAGAGGTAACTGTTATGCACTCACAGTTTCCTGCTTCTCTCACTGGTCTTAATACACAGATATGTACCTGTGATGGCTACTTTGATGTGTCAACTTGGGTCTAATATAGGTCCACTATAGGTCCTAGTTATTTAATCTGGGTGTTGCTGTGATGGAATTTCATAACTGTGGCTAACACCTACCACAAGTCCACTTTACGTAGAGATTACACTTGATCACCTGAGTGGGCCCTGTCCAATCCGTTGAAAGGCCTCCCTTGCAAAACGAGGGTTTCTGAGAAGAAATCTCACTTGCAGATGCTGTTCCAGCACCTGCCTGAGCACAGACAGCCTGCTGGTCTACCCTAAGGATTTAGCACTCATGGACTTCCACAATACTGTTAGCCACTCCTTAAAATAATGTTTAATTTAATTTAATTTTGGTTCTATTAGGTTGGTAGTAATCCTTAAGAATGTGTAGATTTTGTCAGCTTTGGAACTTTGCATAAGCAGTTTCATATTGTGGCTCCTTTTCTCTAATATTGTCAAAGTCATTCATATTAGTGTGTGCTGTGTGGTTCTTTTCTTTTTAATTTTGGGCAGAGCATCATTGTGCGGTACAATGTACCATATTCTCGCTAAAGAACATTGGGCTATTTTTATTGTCTTCCTTTCTGGAGTAACAAAACTATATCAGGGCTGCCGAAACTTTCCTGTGTAGGTCCGCTGGTGCACGTATGTAGGGGTCTCATCAGGGCATATGCCTAGACGTAAAACTTCTGCATCGTAGAGTTATGCATCTTCAACTTCACTAGATAACCAAACTGTTCTAAAGTGGCTTCTCTCCTAAGGGATATACCAATTTATAACCTACCAGCATATAAGAGCTACGATTGTTCCATGTTCTGGATAAAACCTGGCCTTATCAAGGAAAACACTTCCAACCTAAATAGATGTAGAGATATTTGGAAAATAGAATCAACGGGGTTGAACTATACCTTATATGTGAGAGGTGAAATATAAAAAGATCATTATCAGATTTTTGGCTTCTGTAATAATTAATGTTTGCTCAAAGTGTCATCTTTTAGCATCTTCTCTATCTCAGACGCCTGTGATAAACTTGAACAAATACTATTTCTGATTAAACGTCCTCTGTGTGCAAGGCCTCCCTTCAGCCACAAGGTGGCAAGCTAATCATCCTCAAAGTTAAAGCACAATACTCAGGCCTGCGTGAAGGTGACTATTCTTGGAAACTTTGTAAAGCAAGAATTTATTTCTCAGTAGATTCTTTATGGATATCATACACATGCTTCTTGCATACTATAACACCTTTATATTGACCAGTTTCCCCTTTTTATACAAGAGTAATCAGAAGGCTTTTTTCTTTCCTTTCCTTTTTTTCTTAAAAAAAAAAAAAAGCCCACTAAAACAAAAAACTCTGAACCTGTCACTGCTCTGTAAGTATGCTTACCTGCCTCCTTTTAATGACAGTATGCACCCTAAACTCATTTGCCTGACATGTAAGACCTTCTAAAAAGTGTCTTGAATCTGCACTTCCAGCTTCATTTCCTCTTCCTTCCTTCCCACTCCAGTCATGCACACCCACACCCACTGTTTCTCCTTCGCTTCTCGGTCCAGCGCTCGGGGCCTGATGCAGTCACACCAAAGTCGTCCCAGGTCTGTGTGCCACACTGTTCATACCTCCATGACCTGGAAGGGGCTGTTGACTTTGAATACTCTGCCATTTCTTTCCTACCTAGTCAACTGAAACTCAAATTTGAGTCTTAGTTGTGAGACCACCCTTCTCTGCTGATGTCGAGGTCTCGTCTCATAGTTACCTGTGACTCCTCCAGGCCCCCAAATCATTTCATATACCACTGTAGAGCTGTGGTGTTTTATTACACATTTTTACCTTTTGTCTCTCCTTCCACCAAAGGTTTGTTACGTACCAACAAGAAACTATCACAGACTTTTTCTTTCTTTTTTAAAAAACAATTGTATAGTGTGGAATAGTTTATTTATTAAAAGATTACTAAAATAAAAATTTAAAAGCAAAAAATAAAACAACACATTGTTGAAATTCTGGTCAGGAAGCAATGCAAATAATAATCATAATAATCATATGTGCCAAATTTATTTTTTATTTTTTATTTAATTTTTATCATCACCTGAGGACATTTTTATTCACTGCTTTGAGAGAGAGACAGATATCACTCATTGGCCTTGTCCTATGCATCCCAACAGGGGACCAAACCTTCAACCTGGGTATGTGTTCTGACCTGGAACAAAACCTATTACTTTTCTGTCCTCAGGACAATGCTCCAAACATGTGAGCCACACTGGACAGGGCTACATGCAAAATTTTAAAACAACTGAAAGAACATGAAATCATGCAAATTTAGGTTTCACTTTATGGTATTCACAAATATTTTAAATGTGGTGAAGTTTTCACATTATTTGGTAGTCACATCGTTCAGAAACATAATTGCATTTCAGGGACACCACAAAAAGAACATAATACAATAGAAGCCGAAGTGTACTTCTAAAAGATCTGAAAAAAGAAAAGCTGTGATTATTATACAAAGACTGAAACTTTTACCAAAGCTTCAGATAATATTTTCCTCACAGAGAAGGTGCCAGTTAGCTTGGGCTGCTAAGACCAGGGTACACTGGTATATGATACAGGACACCGTAGATTGAGTGGCTTAAACAAGAGTGATTTATTTTCTTAAGAGTTCTGGAAACTGAGACTGAAGGCCAAATCAGGGTGCCAGCTCGGTCAGTTTCTACTTCTGAGCTTTCCCTCTGGTTTGGAGATGGCCACCTTCTCACTGTGACCTCGTAAGATCAGGAGCAGTAAAAGGATGCCCACTCTTGCTACTTCTATTTAAGACTGCACCGGAGGTTCTTTTCAGGTTCTAGAGGCTGCCTACAATCCTGGCGACTGGTACTCTTCTCCGAGCAGCTTCATATCTCTGTGGCTGTCCTTCCACAGTTGTGTCTCCCTCACATACACTCTCCTCTAACTCTGTTCTAATGCCTCGCACTATGCCAGGCCGGCAGATAGGTCTCCATGAGTGTTGGCTAGCTTGGTGAATGAATGAATTCATATTATATGAAAGTGAATATTTTAATTTTAAGTAATTGATATTTTCCATCAGTATGTATAGTACGTAACAGTGCCTATATTATCAGAATTTTATCTAATATTACTGTTATTGTTGTTATAAGAAAGATCACTTAAACAAACATTGAATTGTCACCAAGATGTACGAATTCCCGCTCCCGGCCAGGAGGTAAGCCAAGGACAGCTGGAAAGGTGGCAAAGCTCGGGAAACGATTAGAGACTCAAGCCACGTGTGCATATGCAAATCAGTATAATATACTTATATAATAAAGTAGTTCACTTAATGAATGTGATTAAATAAGTCATCGAGTTTAGCTGTTGGCATGAAGAGTTTCCATAATTCAGGTGACATGTCAGGTATTTTTCTCAGCAAAGACATTGATTTTGCACAAAGGTTATAATTTAACAAACACATAAGATTGATTTTTTAAGGCTCTTAGTGCAGGGATATGGGGATCTCAGCGGAATTGTAATTACTTCTAATTAAAAGCTTCGACATGCAAATACGTGCCATAAGGCGTTAGGTACCATATGTTGCACTTTGATCTGAATTTGCTAACTTCGCCTCTTTACTCAGGTGAACATAGTTCCTTTCCTGATCAGTCATTTTTTGCATTTTATCTTCTTGGGTTTAGACCTAGGAGATTTTTCTATGTTAAATTATTTTAGAGTCTTTATTCCATTTCAATTTAAAATAATTATATTAATGGTTAATTAACAGTGCAAGGAAATGGGCTATGCCCCAACACGTTGCTTGCGACACGTTCCCTCTACTGCTTTTTTTAAAAAAAAATTTATCTTTAGAGGGGAAGGGAAGGAGAGAGGGAGAGAAACATCAATGTATGGTTGCCTCATGCATCCCCTGCTGGGAATTGGCCTGCAACCCAGGCATGTGCCCTGACTAAGAATCGAACTGCGATCCTCTGGTTCGCAGGTCCACGCTCAATCCACTGAGCTACACCAGCCAGGGCCTTCTACTGCTTTTTACAACAGATATTATTTTGATAAAGGCCTACTATTCTTCTAGGGGGAAGAAGCTAAACCTCAAAAGATTTGTATTGTTACACCAGAGAGTTTTGTGTACTTGTTGGGCATATGCAGAAAGAAGTTCATCTCACTCATTTTAACAGAATCCTTTCAGGTACTTTTGGAGATCAGTAGCTCTAGGACTGTATCTAGCCCAGGCCCCAAATTTGGGAACTTGATCTTGAAGTCAAATCTAATAGGAAAGCCACCTTGTCCTGGTTTTTGCCAACCTTCTCAAATGGAACAAGTGAAGTCAGCACGTAAATTGTTGTTGACCAGTATCGAATACCCATGGTGTGTGAGGCACTATTAATTCAACCAAGACTCATTAATTCAAGTGAATAACTAGGTCCCCATTAGGAGGGCCCACATTTTACAAATGACCAAGCAAGAGAAAAACTCCCAGCTGAAGGCAACAGAACTGGCAGGCACTTTCATCATCTGCTGTTAATTGGAAGAAGTAGAACTTAGTTTTATTCAGAATAATTCTTCATCGTGGCTTCAGAAGGTAATGAAGTCTCAGGGGATCTGAATGGGCTCCTCTAATAGACAGTGCATGAGACATAGCAGGGTGGTTGAAGGAGAAGAGGGGCCCTCGTACAAAACTGTAAGGCCTCTGGGGAAGTATAATAAAATGAACGATACCTACATTTTTTGTGTCCAAAGCAACAGAAGGATCACAAAACTCTTTCCTCTGGCCATCCATGGACTGCTCTCTTTGAAGCTAACGTATGGAGTGTGAAAGGTTGGGAGAAGGAAATGAGGGGCTCGCTGAACTTGAGTTACAGATGGAGTGCCTACTACTCCAAGAGGTCCGGGTACGTTCCTTTGCTCTGAGGGAACATTGATAAATTGATGTTCTACACTTAGAGGACTCACACTTTTTCATAGGACTTGATATTGCATTTTCCTAATGAAAGGTTATTCCTTACTAGTGTCTCCCTGTCATTATTTCAATGTAGTTATTTATATCATGTACTCTTTCAACAATTATTTACTAGGTATCTCTAGTTAGCTGGGTACTTTTCTAAGTATTAAGAATACAGTGATCTACAAAACAATTTTACTGCCCACCCTCATGAAGTTCAGAGTCTGGCAAATCCCGAATGCATATGCCACTGCTTAATTACAGCCGTGACATAAGCTCTGAAGAAAAGCGCACTTGGACATTCAGAGTAGGTAGGAGCAGTGGCAACCCATGCATTTCAGTGGCTATGGGTGATAACACGGATGACAGCTACCCTTAACTGATCACCTGTTCTACCTCAGGCACTAGGCTAGGTGCTTGGCATTATTTCTTGCTTTTACAAATACTTGGTAAGAGTCAAATAACCAGTCACAGAGGAGACTCTTATCCTATGGATTCCATGATGCCAGTTGCCACTAAACATCTCTCCTCCATGGGCTGGTTACTGCCCGAGGGCTGCCGCTTTGCCATCTCTCCTTTAAGACCCAGTTTAAATGTTATCTTGTCTAAGAAATCTCCCGTCCGGGAAGCCAATGTTCTCTCTTCTGTGCTTTCCAGTGATCTCGGTTTGAACTCTGATACGTTAAAATGCAATTGATCTATTTACATGTCTGACTTCCCCACATGAGTCTAATATTCTCGAGGAAGGAGACGAACATTGAATTCTTTTATTTACTTTTATAGTCCCTGCATCTTGCAAGCTCAGTACTTGACATTTATTCGTACTCCATAAATATTTATTGAACCACTGTTGAGTGAAATAAAATTTGTTCTTACGGTCTATCACAAGACTGTAACACGTGGTAGAAAATACAGACAACATTTTATTTGAATTGTTGTGAATGTATTTGAAAAGCAACTTGTTGATTAATAAGTATCAAGAATAGACCATGTACCTGGTACACAATACATATTAATTTGAAGCTTTTAAATAGACATTGCTTTTACTCCGTTGAGTGATGATGAACACTATAAATGTCAAAAAGCAACTGGGTTTCGACCAACAGAATCCACTAAGATATTTTACCCTTGTAGTTGTTTCGTAGTCTTGACTCTTGCTAATCATAATGTAACAAAATGTGCTTAGAAAATGTTACACTTTTACAACATCAATCAACGTCTAATAAAGTCAGTGACCCTGGAACTGAAAGGAACTCGGAGGCCCTTGGTTCAATTCCCGGCCCAGGGGAGGACCTGCCTGGGCGGATGGCTCCCACGGGCTGAATGACGACTGTCTAGGTCTCCTGACCCTGAACCTGCGGCCACTCCTGCCTGTGTCTCTGCCTAAGATCTGGCTCTAAAACACTATTTAATGTATCGGGGGAAAAAAGGTGAAAAATGGTCGCTGCCTACTTTCTTCTCTACATTGGACAACTCACATATTTTAGAGGGACAGTCCAACTCAACTCAGATTCCAGCACCTACATAAAGCCTTGCAGGTCTGCGTCACTGCAGACGCTCTCTCCCTCCGCCTTCTGTCACTCAGTGCTGAGAGCAGCTAGCTTGAAAGGTATACCGTGGTATTTTGGAATTGCTCACATCATTTATTGAAATTAGAATCTAAGAGATGCATGTGTTCTGCCTTACAACTAAATTAATTCTAACAGTAATTTTGTCTTTTATTTCCCGATATTCCTCCAAGCAATTGGCATGGTTGATTTGCCTCGTACATATTAGATTAAGGGTGCAAAAAAAAACCCCTAAGAAATAAATTTAATTTAATTTAATTTATTTCTTAGAAAAAAACACACCTTTTTAAAACCACAGTTCAATTCCACTTAAATAAGTTTACCTTGCATAGCATTTTTATAAAAATGCATCCACTAACAGACCATATTCCTTGTACCAGGCACAGTGACTACAATATAAGAATCTCTAAATAAATTTATGTTGAGTGAGGAAATGAAGGAAGAATCCCTTGACACCCAGATTTTTCTGCCACCTCAAAACTTCACAGTGAGTAAACACGGATGAATAATGAATAGATGCACCCCCACAGCACGCGCACACACGCAGGGACCACTATGCATCATGCGATTGCCATTTGTTTTTATTATGTTTAACACAAATGTTGATTTTTTCAAAAGCCTGACCTTTATTGAGGCCTTCTTCTAACATAATTAGTGAGAAGTAAAGACTGGATGACCTTTTGACAGCAACCCCCCCCCCCCCCGAGCTGGAAGAAGTCATGTTTTCCTCCGGAACCTGGCATTTCTGCTGCGAACAGCAGCCCAGGGAGCTCACTAGAAGGGTCACGGTGGCAGAGCTGACAGATGGGGTTCCGGCGCTATTTCTGTTTCAGGCTGAAGTAGTTAAAATGAGTTTTGTCTTTGTAACTCCTGCGTAGCTGGTTCTTAGTTCTAGAAGGTTTCAGTGAAGCGGGTACGTGAACACCAGAACGGCCACAGTGACTCTGGGGCCTGGGGCCTGGCTCTGCCTCTCCGTAGACCTGTGACCGTAGCAAAGGTACTTCTTCTCTAGGTTCATATCTAAAACTTTCTGGGGAACTGGGCTAGCACAACGGGTTTGTGTTGTCCTGCGGAGATACACTGATGTGTCAGGTTTGGTTGTGGGAAACACTGCCGGCTTTCTGACAGTATTAATATATTGATTGTAAATCGTTTACTGCAAAAGAAAGGGGGACAGATTTAAGAAGATATAACATCAAATGGCACTCACTTTCCACTGTATTTGCTTGAAAGGAAGAGAAAAGAGTCGTATTACAGCAAATTCAACTACAGGAAGCACAGCTATTTTATCTAGTTCAAGGGACTCTAACTGACACTGTGACAATACGAGGTGGCTGTGCTCTTTCACTACAATATTTTGAGAGATTTCATAAAAGCTCAGGTATGTTTGTAGGAATGAGTTGCCCCCTCCTGCCTGTTATTGAAGAAAAATGCTTAGAATAGCAGGCAAAAGGCTGGCTTAATCCCTGTTCGCACCGAGCTGCAGGGATTTGGATCAGAGTTAGCTCCAGGGGACTGGCTTTGCAGAGTCCCTGGGGACACAGCAAACATGGAGGAGGAAGACTTCCGCCCCGAAGGAGCCCCGCCCGAGACTGTGCACGCTGCTCTTCAACTTGGCCTGATGGAAGGAGGACTGATTGGGAGAGAATAGTAAGAGGGCTTGAACACGCCTAAAATATCTTTGGCTTTAAATTATCACCATATATAGCACCCACATTTCTATTTCATCCTGCATATAATGTGGTTTAATTAATATTTACAGAGATTTTCTTTAATAAAAAATTCTAACAGATCTTTGCTGAATCATGGCTGTGAGTGTTGAGTTTCCATAATTGTCAAGTGGTTTGAATTAAATATTATCTAGGACCCCTCTTAAGACATCTCTTAAGTAATTTTCTAAAAAGGTAGACATGAGTGCCTGGCTACTACAACCTGGTACAGCTACCCAAATCATAGACATTAAACCAGAAAGCCATCCTTGCTACGTGACAAACAGGGGTGTGTTTGCAGTCTCAACCTACTTTAGTAATAAAATCACAGTGCAATGTGATGGATGTGTTAAGTGTAAATGGCCTCAAGAGCTAATCTACACGTTCGACCTTTTGTGAGACATCTTGAGTTCTATTGTAATGTTTTTTTTTAAAGATTTTATTTATTTATTTATGTATTTTTAGAGGGGAAGGAGAGAGGGAGAGAAACATCAATGTATGGTTGCCTTTTGTGCATCCCCTGCTGGGAGTTGGCCCTGCAGGGAACCAGCCTGCAACCCAGGCATGTGCCCTGGCTGGGAATCGAACCTCGATCCTCTGGTTCGCAGGCCTGTGCTCAATCCACTGAGCTACACCAGCCAGGGCCTCTATTGTAATGTTAATGACCTCTACAACTTCTCTTGTAACCTCTTCTCTGTTTACCTTTGTTTGAGATTCTTCCTGGTGTATTAATTACTCTTTCCTGATGTATGCTTGATGTATATGTTTAAAGAATTTCCTTCTAATCTTCACATTCCACAACGAAACCAAAATGTTTTCAACTCAGATGAAATGAGAAGAACATATAAGTGGCTGGCTGCCCATGTGCACTGGTGTTAATACTGTTGCCAGGAGAGGCCTCTGACACGTAAAATAGTTCTCTCTCAATCAGAACCAGGCACTCAAAATGCCCATGCAATGCCCCCACTGGCTGAAAGCAATAGAATGAAGAATCAGCATGCTTGGAAGTGTTCAGGTGTAAATTTACCAGTTATTCACTGTGTAGTCGTGACGGGGCGGGGCGTTGTTTAAGCTCACTGAGTTAGTTTACATTTGTAAATGGGCACAAGATTTCCACCTCACAGAGCTTATTGCCATAAACAAAGTGACTAGAACACGATAGTGTCTAATAAATATTACCTAGTACTAAGGCACATAGAACACTATGAATGCTGCTGCAGGGACATTCTCAGCCCCAAGAAAAACAGCACAATGCCCAGAGCATAGTAGGTGCTCACTGCTCATCATATTTGTTAAATGAATGAGTGATTATTACTCGCATTCAAATGTTAGCAGGAAAGGGTCACATCACAGGCATCAATGCTTCCAGCTCAGATTTATGTAGGTAGGAGACAAGTCTGATCACGAAACAGGTGCTTCTGAGAACAGGACCCAGGTCACGTAACCTACTGCTGTAAGTGGAGTTGCACTCGTATCAGCTTCCCCTACAAGCTTATGAACTTCTTGAATGCAGGGGCTGCATTTTAAATGTCTTCACAACCTTCATAACAACCTTATGGATCAATAAATATGATTTTCTCAGTAAATACATGATCTAGTTGAGTATTGCTGTTCCTTAGCTTGTTGTACTGTTTCTAGATGAAATTTTACATGGAGTAATGGCTTTTCACTTCTGTATAAGAAAATGAAACCCTAGTCAAATAGTATCAGAAGCAATTTCTCAGATACATAGTTTCAAACGTTAGGAAAACCAAATAGCAGCCTAGGGCTTTCTTATAAATTCATGCAAAAGTATCTATATAAACTGAAGTTAGAAAAGAGTATAATGTTGGATGCATACAGGATTTAAGGACTAGGTCAAAAAGACCCCTGTTTGCCAACATTTGAGTCGGTGTAAAAAAATGGCAGGGGAAATCCTCTGTTATGTGACAAACTGAATTGATAAATGATTATATAACAGAAGTGTGCTACACCAGACTGTGTGTCTTCAGAAAAGCACAGCTGTCCCCAGTTGAGAGGAAGGCTGCCACGCTGTCACAGTTCCGCTAACCTTGTTCCACTTTCAAGTGGATGGCAGGGTAAATTTTGTAAAAAGTGTACTATAAAAAAAACCCTGACTCAGTCCTTTCTTGGGTCTGCAGAATGAAGAGGGTCAGCTTTACTTAAGTGATTGGCTTCCTGTTTTTCTTAATTACACAAAATGAGGCCAATGCAAAACACAGCTGGTGGAAACTCAGATGTTGCTCAAAGGCTGCAACACATAACTACTTTGTGATGAAAAACAGAAAATACTTGCTGGCGAGGAGAGAGCAGCAGGGACATACTTCCAGGGGCGTGCTTACTACAGCTAAAAAAAAAATTCACCTCGGAAAATAACACAAGGTGAATGTCTTGCTGAATGGTATAAAGGGTAACCATTAACTTAGACACTTACATGTTATTGAACAAAATACTGAGGGAGAAGGGAAAAAACAGCATGATGGACAATACTGAATAATTGGTTTATGAATGATTATGATTATGATACCTAGGGGGCAACACAGGGTTTCTTCAGTATAAATGAAAACTCAAACCACCCTAGGCAGTGAGAAAATGAGCTGCAACAGACACGAATGGATCACCAGTCAGGTGCCAGGTGTGGCGTGGAATGAGGTCTTCAGAGGAAGAGAAGCTGTATTGCTTCACCAGGGCTTGGGATGGATATTAGTCACTACGTGTCCTTAAAGGAGCTACTCATACATTTGAGAGTCCTGCTGGACCCCTACTCATCTTTTGCCACTGAGTCCCGTTACCACACACTCTGGGATGCTTTTTCCCACAATCAGGCAGAAATAACACATCTTTGTTGCACTTCCTCAGTGCTGTGTAGCACGAACCAAACTATCAACATTGATTTTGTATGTATCTGTCTACCTGCTACAGCATGTACTCCCTTAAAGTAGAGGCCGGAACTTGGTCATTTTTGTAATTCCCCCAGCAATTAGCACTGTGCAAGCCCTTAAGAAGAACACAGTAAGTGTTAGTTGAATGAATTAATCAATTTACATAAACATGTGAGTGAATAAACTATATGTCTTTATGTGTTGAACCTCGTTGCTAGAGTGAGCAAATAATTTCAATTCAACACATCTTTATTTTATCCTGCTCTTTCTGTGTGTCAGGTGCTGTGCTTGATACTATTAGGAAAAGGCAAAGCTCCCAACTCGGGAAGTTAGAAGTGAACACTGTTGCTGGGCCACTCCAGGCGAAGCCTCGAGTGCCTGTCCTACACAGCCCACAATGCCACCCAATCACTACACGGTAGTGTAAAATGTCTTAGCCAGAGTTATCTCCAATATCTGTTTTTCTCCCCTACTGCATTAATAAGACCTCAATTTTTTAGCTGAATCTAAAGAGGTAAGAAGACTCTTCAATAAGAGAGCTCAGACAATCTTAGAAAAAAGAAAATGAGCTTCAAAGGATTGCTAATAGAGCACTGTTCAGATGTGCAGTATGCTGTAGAATGAGGTTTGCTGAGAAAGAGGCCATATTGCTTAATGAGGATTTAAAACACGTTTTAAGTGCTGTATAATATTTTTTTAAAAGCTGCTCACATATAAGGGATGACTCCTATGAATTGATTCTTATCTTTCATAATAAGATATTATTGTGAGAGATATGCTACAGAATAAGGCTCAGTACTCATTACAGCCATACCTCAGTGTCGTGAGTGGTTGGTTTCAGGACCCCTGCACTCACCAAACTCTGCAGATGCTCAAGTCCCTTATAGAAAATGGCATCGTATTTGCATGTTACCTATGCACATCCTCCCGTACACTTTGAATCATCTCTACAGTACTTACAATATCTAATGCAACGTAAATTTACGTCACTAGATGCTATAATGTATTATTGAGTGATCAACTTTCTGGAGTATTTTTTCTGAATATATTCGATCCACACTTGGTTGAGTCTCCATGGATGCAAAGCCCGCAGCTGGGGAGGGCCAACTGTACTGTTACAAAATAGGTTCCAGTTCACAGCCTGTCTTGAAGCTACATGTGACCAATGGAATTGAAGCAGAAGCATTTTGCGGCAGTTCCTGGGCGCATTCTGTAAGATAAGGTGTTTATGCACATCTTCCCAATTTTGTTTTAGCCTGTCTTTTTGATTTAAGATTCAGGTTATCTCTGGTAGATGAGCAAGAGAAGGAAGACTGGGTCACAGAGAGTGTGAAGCAGCCCAGCACACTGATGACCTGGCCTTGGCTCTGAGGGAGAAATAAACTTCCGCTTCGGTGAAGCTGCTGCTGTTTTGGTTTCCACCAATTTGTAGCAGTGACTTATCCTAACTAAACATCTGTGTTGACATCCGTGTTGTCAACTGGGTTATGGATGAGGTAAGGGTGGCAGTTAGAAGGTGAACATATACAAGAATGAACCTTTAAATAAAATAATGACTAAAAAGTTTATTAGGGATTTTAAAAACTTTTATTGTATTTTTTCCATTACCATTTAGTCCACTTACGCACCTCTCCTGCCCCACACCACTTTGTACATGTCCATGAGGCCTTTTATTCTTTTTGCTAAATCCCTCCACCCGCCCCCACCCCCCTTAGCTGGCATCCTGCCCTCTATCTATGAGTCTGTCTCTATTTTGTTTCTTAGTTCATTAGATTCCACACATGAGTAAGATCATGTGATATTTGTCTTTCTCTGACTGGCTAATTTCACTTAGCCTAATGTTCTCCAGGTCCAATCATACTGTCACAAAGGACACAATTGTCTTCTTTTTTTTAATTTATGGCTGAGTAGTATTCCATTGTGTAAATGTCCCATAGTTGTTTTACCCACTCATCTACTGATGGACACTTGGGCTGCTTCCATATCTTGGCAATTGTAAATAAGGTTGCAATGAACATATAGGTACTTATGTTCTTTCTAATTAGTGTTTATGTTCCTTTAAATATATTCCCAAAAGTAGTATTGCTGGTCAAAAGGCAGATCCATTTTTTAAACAATGGATAAAGGACATGAATAGACATTTCCTCAAAGAGGACATAACGATAGATGGTCAATAGACATATGAAAAGATGTTCAATGCCACCGAACATCAGAGAAATGCAAATTAAAACTACAATGAGCCCTGGCTGGTATAGCTCAATGGATTGAGCACGAGCCCGTGAACCAGACTGTCGTGGCTCCATTCCCAGTCAGGGCACATGCCTGGGTTGCAGGCCAGTTCCCAGCAGGGGACACATGAGAGGCAACCATACATTGATCTCTCTCTCCCTCTCTCCTTCCCTTTCCCTCTAAAGATAAATAAATAAAATCTTTTAAAAAATCTTTGCCAAAAACACAATGAGATACCACCTCATGTTTCTCAGAATGACTATCATCAGTAAATCAACAAACAACTAGTGCTGGCGAGAATGTGGAGAAAGAGGAACCCTTTTGCAGTGTTGGTGGGAATGAAGACCAGTGCAACCACTATGGAAAGCAGTATGGAGATACCACATTAGGGGCTATTTAATCTATATTTGTAGAAAAAAGATAAATTCTATGTCACAGCATGTCGATCTTTTAGAATTAGCCACTACCTAATTTTCTATCCTGGAAATAGACCCAGTTACTGGTAAGCCCCTACCCCAATCACCTTGCAGTTTCACGCATCCTTGCCCTTTATTATGTTGCACTCTGCTCCCTTCTTTAACTGAATACTCTTATTTGCTCAAGGTTCAGCTCAGGTATAGTTATCTCCTACAGGAAGGCTCCATTCACCCCTTTCTCATGGGTATTTCACTCTGCTGACCCATAATGCCCTGTGCATACCTTTGCCTTGGATCTACTCTCATTTCATCCCAATAATTTGTTCTTGTGTCTATCTTTCCTCTCTAAATTGTAAGATTTTTGAAAGACAAAATAGCACTTGGTCTTTGTTAGCCATGTTTTTCAGTGTCTAGCACATAGTAGTGGATATCACATAGTAGGTACCATCTGGCTGACAGCAGTACCATGTAGGTACCTCACCTAGGTATCACATTCCATCATTAGTTTTGCTTAGCATTATGTGGAGACCTAAAATCTACCCTTGCTCAGTTCCTAAAGCCTGGATCTTCCTGAATTCTGTGACAGACATTTCCGTGGTTTCCATCTGAGGACATATTTCCTCTCCCCTCCTTTTAATCAACTTAGTTCAGAAAATATATTTTGGGGTACCTGCTCACCCAGATAGTGGACTAGAAGTATGTCTTAGAATTAATTTGTCAAAAATTTTCTCTGCATTTTATTGTATTCTTTTCTGCCAGTTTCTTCATGGAGCAAAGTTATCCTCGTGACTCAAAGCTGGAGGACTAGAAAAGAGGGGTGGAGAAAAATCTGTCTTTTGACATTTAAAAGATATGTGCTAAAAGTAGAGAACAGTTAGCACTTCTATTTAATAGTGAGAAGAGGCCACACACAGTTATGAACATTCAAAACGACCCTGCTCGGTATTCTTACCAGCCAAACAGGCCTACACCATAAAGGGGAGTGCACGAAAAGAAAAGAGAAACTCTTGTCATAAATGTAAGATTTGGGCTGACAGGTACAGGACTTATGCCTTCGGATAGTTTTCTCTTTCTGCTTTGTTTCCTTCTTTTTCTCCCTTCTCCTCCTCCTCCTCCTACATGGAGAAGAAACCTAAAACTATGTTGCACCCGTTCCACAGAGAAGCATAGCAACAGCATCCTTTGATAAACTGCTTGTGAGGAAACCATTCTTTTCCACCATGTCCTCCTCTCTGTGGCTCAGCACGGCACCCTCCCCCCTTCCTGCTCACCAACTGTCAGTTGCATCCTTCTTTTTGTACTTTCCCCACTCACTGACTCACAGCACAGTCTTCTTCCACACGGCTCAGGAGATGGGACATGCAGAAGCAGAAAGCCTCCGAATCCCAGTAGTATAGACACAGAAGGATTGATTGAGTGGCGGGAGGGTGGGAGGAGGAAGGCTTGGGTTTGCAAACATATTCATGACTGCAGGGAGCAGTTGGAAGACAAGCATGGAAGACATGGTAACCCATAACTGACTACAGGAACACGTGGACGTCTGGGTTTAATAATAACTACTTTTACTTATTGCACAGGTACTATGTCCCCAGGCATAGCTCTGGGTACTTCCTCCATTTCACCTCAATTGGTATTCACCATTCTTTTGGGAAATAATTCTATTTTCATTTTATACAGATAAAACTGAGTTTCTGAAAGATTAAGCAGAGTCTAGATTTGAATCTGCATCATTTTGAATCTGATGTTACAGTATATTGCAGACATAGCCACAAGTCTTTGCAGTATGTTCTGTTAAGAGGTAGAGTCTATTGTCTACTTCCTTAAAGTGGGTGGCTCATGACTTGCTTTAGCCAATGGAATGCAGCAAAAGCAATGTGGCAGTTTAAGATTAGATCTCAGGAAGCTTCACTTTGTCTCTTTGTGGGATGCCTGCCACCAGAAACATGTGAGCAAGCCTGTGAGATCCTCCTAGAGACTAAGAGACTATGTGGAGTAGAGATGTCCCAACACAGTGGAGACAACTTAGGCATGTCAACACCCTGCTGAGATCAGCCAAATCAGCAGGACCTTTCCAGCTGAGAGCAGCCCAAATTGCTGGTCTTTAGAATTTGGGAGAGGCAATTCACCCTGAGCCCTAAGAGCTCCTGCATGTTCTTGCTGGGTATGCAGAAAAGGCAAGACCCTGACCACTCTCCACCCGGGCCATTTCTCAGGGTGGTATTTGCAGTGAGGAACTTTGCGGGATACTGTGATGTTTTCCTTTAGGACAGAAACCAGACTTGCTATAAAAAAGATCCCCAGTATCAGTATTCCATGGTTGTCGTGCAAAAGTACTGGCTATGCAGCATCCAGCCTGGGTCCCCACTTTTCCCCACAGTACTTGGGTCTCAGAGAAACTAACACCAACACACTGACTGATATTCAGGCTGCTTTTTAGGCGGGGAAGGCCTTTGTCCCTGAACCAGGAATGAGGTGTCTTCTGCCATCATCCAAGATGATAAGCTTGCAGGTAAGTTTAGCAGCCGGCAAGTAGCATAAAATCTCTTGCTGATACATATCACTGAGCCCAATAAATGGTGATTGTTTTACATCTTTATGCTTTCACTGGGCAGCGATGGTTAACTGGTAAAAATGTTGGCAGCCTGACCCCTCTGCTGGTGTTGCCCAAGGTGTGGATCCAGAAAGAAATGCAGATAGTTTTAGGAGTATAATTAAAATACTTTTTAATTTAACTATTTTAAAAATGTTTTTTACTTTTACAGTTACCAATGAAGTAGCAAATTATGCCACTTCAGATTATGCTACAGTTTCCATTTTTGTACTTATATGTGAGGGAGGACCCCCCCCCCAAAATGGAATTATCTTCTGCAGGGCAGGCCTCTGGTAGAACAGGCTTCCCCTGCTAGGTGGGTGTTCAAGGAGCCCATCTGTATCAGTGTACCAGCTGGTGCTATTGTGAGAGGCTGTGTTTGGCTTCAGTGAATATTTTTTAAATATCCTTTCAATGTGTTTGCCCATTTCATGATTTATGAGTGCACCTCCCACACCACACTGAGTGTTTCACAGTTTTTTTAAATAAAGATTTTTATTTATTTATTTATTTATTTATTTATTTATTTATTTATCTTTAGAGGGGAAGGAGAGGGAGAGAAAAAGCAGTGTATGGTTGCCTTTCGTGCATCCCCTGCTGGGAGTTGGCCTGCAGGGAACCAGCCTGCAACCCAGGCATGTGCCCTGACTAGGAATCGAACTGCAATCCTCTGGTTCGCAGGCCCACATTCAATCCACTGAGCTACACCAGCCAGGGCTGTTTAGCAGTTTTTGATCAAAAACAGCATGTCCTCTGTGCCTCACCCTCCCTATTCACCTGATCTTACCCCTAGCAACAATTTTTTTTTGCTTCTCCAGATGAAAGTAGAGCTCAGAGGAAAATATTTGGCCAATGTGGAAGAGGTGAAACCAAAAAATGGCAGAAGCACTAAAGGGTATAAAAACTGACAAGTTCAAAAACTGTTGTGAGCAGTGCAAAAATGTTTTGATAGGTGTATTGCATCAAATGGAGAGTACTTTGAAGGTGACTCAAGTTTAAACATGTTGAAGTAAATATACAATTTTTTATAAATAAATTCTATTTCAGGAGGTCTCCTCTTGTAAAATTAGAAATGAATTGATCTAAACCAGCAATTTTCAGCCTTCTTCACCTCATGGCACACACAAACTATACTAAAATTCTGTGGCGCACCCCCCAAAATATATTGTACTTTTTGCTAATTTGACCAATAAAATAGGTATAATTTTAATGTATTCACACCAGATGGCTAGTGTGTTGAATGTTATTTATTTTTTAATATGACAATCTAAGGGGAAAAAGTCAGTGCCCCTGACCAAACAGTCAGGTATTACATGTTTTAAAAATTCTTGTGGGCCTTGGCCAGATGGCTCAGTCAGTTGAAGCATCATCCCATGCACAAAAAGGTTGCAGGTTCAATTCCCAGTCTGGGCACATAACTAGGTAGCGGGTTTGATCCTCAGTCAGGGTATGTATGGGAAGCAACTGATCATTGTTTCTTTCTCTCCCTTCCTTTCTTTTTTTAAAAAATATTTTATTTATTTATTTATTTTCAGAAAGAGGGGAAGGGAAGGAGAGAGGGAAAGAAATATCAATGTGTGGTTGCCTCTCATGTTGTCCCCCACTGGGAACTGGCCTGCAACCAGGCCTGTGCCCTGACTGGGAATCGAACCGCGATCCTTTGCTTCACAGGCCTGTGCTCAATCCACTGAGCTACACCAGCCAGGGCTCTCCCTTCCTTTCTATAAATTCAATGAACATATCCTTAGGTGAGGATTAAAAGAAAAATTCTTGCAACACACCAGTGTGCCATGGCACACGGGTTGAAAATCATTGATCTAAAGAAAAGCATTAGTAATAATTCAAGGCGACACTTGGATATGAAAAAGACTTCGATGACAAAAAATAAATATCTGATTCTTAGGAATCACTATACAAATTCATATTGCTTCTTATTGAAATTAACAGGATCCCTCAAATCGATATAGCACTAACATTAGCGGGGGCTGATAGATAAAGAATGACATTACACTTCAAATACTACTTATGAGAAAAATTACTCTACCTTGAATAATATACATTTAAGAAAGTCTTTTCCTCAAATATAGCCATTCAGGTAAAGAACCAAATGCCAGAGGCACCTAGATTGAAACTACACACATTCTGTTGGAGCAGGAGAACAATCTTTAATGTAAAAGCAGGTGTTTGGTTTCTATTACGGCAAAGGGTAGTTGGATACTGCAGGGAAAGAAAGCTGTCCACTTCTCCTGGCCTTTCTCCAGAGTGAAAATGTTAGCTTGCAGTACTGGCTCATCCCCATGCTCAAGGCTGGCAAACTCTGAGTAACTCTGAAATCTTGAACAAATGAGAAGAACTACGAAGATTTCTTAAAGGCAGCTGTGATGAGAGAATCATAGAATATGATATTGTGGAAGGGAGTTAATCACCTACTCAAGAACTCCTTCATTTCACAGAAAAGGAAGTTAGTAGCAGAGTGGGGAGTTGACTTGTTAGGAGTCATGCAGCAAGTCAGTAGTGAGAAAGAGAAGTCTCCAGATCTGTAGTCTCTCCGCTCAGCTTTCTTCACGACTCAATGCCTTGCTCCTTTAGTGTGGTTTACTGACTGAAATAGAGTAACTAACATATGCAAAGAGAATGGAGTTTAGGAAAAGGCAGATACCTCTCCAAAAACTGCTTTTCCCCAGCAAGAAGGGGGAAAAAAGCTATTGACAGTCACATGGTTACAGAATTTACATCAATAATGTTACAGGGCATATAGTATTCCCTTAAGTTAATATTTCTCCTAAGTAGTAAAAAAATAAATAAAAATCCCCTAAACTTCTTAAACAGTAAAACCAAATTAGCATCTTGGTGTCAATTTTGACTGTTTTCACCTCTTGCTTTTTGGATCAGGCTTTACATAAACATGTCTTTGTTGGACTTCCACCCCAACCAGCCCTCATCCAGCCAACAGATCACGTTGTCCAACTATAGCTTGTTAATGCATCATTGAGGTTTCCCTCCCCAACACTGACTCCATCTCTACAAACCTGATCTGCTTTGACCATCATCAGCTTCCCACCTCGACTACTGTCACACTTTGATAATTGTCCACCCTACTCTCAGCTGGATTCCTTTCAAAGGCATTTCCTCTCATTGCAACTGAAAAGCTTTGCCATTTGAGCTAACCGAGTCTTGTCTCTGGCTTTGTGAGCAAGCTCTGTAATGTTCCACTGTACTAAGGATAAAATCCAAGTTCCTTAGCAGTCTATCAAGCTTTTCTGTGACCTTATCCTCTCCATATTTCTAGCTTCATCTCCAGAAAGTCTTCATTCATCAATAATGAATTACTTACAGTTAATTCCTTCTGATACACAGGATCCATGTGCCTGATCCCCTCTTTCCTGCTCATGGAATACTCGGTCATCCTCTATTGCCGCCCCAACCATTCTTTTCTTAGTTGCCTTCTATTCATCAAGACTAGGTTCAGATAAGCTCCTCCAGAGGCTTTGTACTACCTCCACCCCCAACTCCCAGGCTGAGTAAAGTGGGGGAAGTCCCTCTCCAAGGCTGCCTGCCCGAGTCCCTTCCATCAGTTTTCACGTTCAGTAGCCAAGTATCTGTGTTCATGGGCCTTTGTCCCACAAGCAGTAGACGTCTCCCTTGAGAGTTTGGATAACTTATGTGGCCCTACATTCTGCATAGTGCTTTTCAATTCTGGTGAAATAGTAGAATCACCTGGGAAAGCTTTTAAAAATACCTATGACCATGTTCCATTCTTGATCAATGAGACTCTTAGGGGTAGAGCAAGACACACTCCTGGCCTCAGGACCTTTATACTGGCTAATCCCACTGCCTGGAGAGCTGTTCTCACATAGCTCATCCCACTTCCATCCAGTCTTTTTCTTAGATATTACTTTTTTCAATGAGGTCTACTCTCATTTCTCTAAATTGGTAGTACATTTTCCCTACACTTTCCAATCTCCTGTAATAGCACATGTCATACTGCCATGTTTTGTTTATTGTCAGCCTCCCCAAGTGCAAGAATCATTTATTTTTCCTAATGTGACATCAATGTTTGAAACACAGTAGGAGCCAGGCACTGATGCTACATTATCTGTTATCTATTGTCTACACAATCTATTCTCTTTCTCTCATAGATAAATGAATGAATTCTGTCTGCCATTTTTTAATTGGAAAGAGATTTTTACAAAGTAATGAAAGTTTGAAGAAGTAGAGCTGATTAATTTTGCCTCTAGAAACAAGAAATGTTTCATGGAAGAGAAATGTTTCATGTAATTAAGCTGAGCCTTGAAGAATTTTCCAGGTGGAGAAAGAAGGTACACTACTAAAATAAACAATATTTGGTAAGCACCAAGCTCAGCTCAGAGTCCAACATCCTGTAGTAGCTCAAGAAGGTCTTGTTCAAACCAGAATAATTCAGGTAGAGGAAACAGCTCGAGCACATATTTGAGAAAGTACATGGACTATTTGGAATGAGTGTAGTGAGCAAGTAATGTTTGAAAAAACTAAATTGTTACATTTTGACTAAATTTGATAAAGTGCATATTATTAGATCATTAACTTTTGCAAATATTATAAAAATATACAAGTATCTTTAGTATCTCATTCATATATATATATGTGCTTACACTATCAAAATTTGTTTGTGTTGCTTACTTTGATATATATTTTGCCCACTTATTTTTCCATAAATTTTGAATTATTATTCTACTTGGTGTGTGTTTTTATGTGTATTTTCTACCAACCTATGCCTCACCTTCAGTAGTATAAATAAGGCTTCATGATCTCTCTTTCATATTCATCATAGTAGTAATTGCCCATATAATTGCTCATTGACTATTAACAAAAGCTATCCTAAAAGTTCATTTATCTTTTCATTCATCCAGAAAATTTTCTTAAACTATGAAACTCTAAAACTCTAAACCCTACTATGTAGTAGGCACTGCATTAAAGACTGGAGACACAGACGTGGAATTCAATCCCTGCTACCAAGTCTGGGGGTGGGAGTAGAGGCAGATAGAAAAATTGCAATTCAGAGAGTAAGGACATACCAGAGGCAACCCTGGAGTATTGCATAGCACAAAATAGATACAGCCAATCTGTTAAAAAGGAGCTAGGGGTCAAGGGAAAGCTCCTGGATAATTTTATTTTTGGCATTTTTTCCCTGAAAATGATGAATCTTTCAGACATCTTGTGTCAATCTACATTATATTGTTAGAGATATGCTCTCATAGAGACAATTATGATACCATTAAAAAGATACTAACCTGCTTAAATCCCATATTAAATAAAAAATAAAGTTTTGGGATAAGACCTTAACCAATTCCACTTTCATTCAAAATTCAACAATGTATACTTTTAGAAAGTTTGTTTTCCTATGAGAAGTGTCAGAAAAAAGCGACTGGGACTTTTGTTAAAGGGGGAAATATTCTTAATAGTTCCATCATTAAATTCTAATCAAAGATGAGTAGTAATCAATCATGTGGAGAACAGAAGGGAGACGGGACATTTCAACAACAGAATATACATGCAATTGCCTAAAAGCACAAAAAGAATGGCCAGTGTGAAGATCTTAAGAATATGTTGCCATAGCATGACAGGGATGTGGGGAGATGGGCTAAGAGAATTTGTGTGATATGCGTATGATGCTAAGGCTGCAAGAGTAGGCCGAAAGCATGAAGATCCGGACATACCAGGAATTTAGCCTACATCATAAAGTAATGAGGAGTCATCAACTAGGGATGTCGTAGGGGAGTAACAGGGGCAGAGAGACCAGTGAAGTGATCCCTAAAATAACAATTCAGGTAATGGATGAGAAGAAACAATGTGAGTCTGGATATAGAGTAACAGATGGAGGCATGATTGATAGGACAGGGTGACTGATGGAATGGGAGGGCTGATAGAGAATGAGGAATCTGGGATAACCCAAGCTTCTGGCTGGAGTGGCTGAGTGCCTGGAAGGTGCCACTCACCATCAGCATGAGTGCAAGAGAAGGGGGAAGAAGATGAGCAAGTTTTATGCACGTGACGTTTGAGTTCCTGTAGTATCAGGGTAAAGGTGTCCTATTGGCAGACTTCCGGAACTCAGGGGAAAGAACTGGGGTAGAGATATTAACGAAGAAATACCATGAGCACCTGGGTCAACGGTTTATTAAGCTATCAATCACTTTATTTTCTTTTGCTCTGTGCCAGGTATTCACAGTAATATGCCAGGGGTTTCACAAAATCACAGACATCATGAATAATAAATATACTTTAAGGTGTGGAGAAAAATTGGTATTAAAACAAATATGAATATCTTAAGCTTTGGAGTATAACATTGGGGAGAATTTTGAGGATAAAACCAGAGTCTTCAAGCAAATTACCGATTCTTTGACTTTCACATGGACTCTCAGACTCACACTAAATCCGCAGGCCCCTGTGACATGTCTTATCCATCCAACTCCCCACCCTGTCTTTGGTTCTTTGGTGTGAACATTTAACCCAGACTCTACTGAAGCAGTTCACAAGCCCTGTGTGATTTACGTCCCAGTGAGCAGCCGATTCAAGAGGTGAACCTAGAATTTGACATACCTCTTAGCTGCGAGTTTTTAAAAGGCAGCAAGCTGCTTCTCTGTTTTCACTCAACTCTGTCTCCTCTACTTTGTAAAGACTGAAAGAATCCCTGTTGAAACATGGAAATGGGGAAAAAAGCAGCAAGCTATTTGGACATTGGTTTCTTCGGGATCACTATAGTGCTTTGGGGTGAATATACTACTTGAGTTGCTATTTCATTCTCACGCTATACGCAAGACAAGTCATTCACAGATCTTGAATTTACTTTCAAAGATACCTGTGAAGAGGTCGGAAGCTTTTTTTCTGTATTTATCTGTTCCCTGCTGCCTTCCAAATACACATTATAAAGTGTAAAAAAATTTCCTTACCCCAGGCAGCCCCAATGTGAAGAGACAGATCTCAAACTAATAATATATCCATCAAAGATAAGGTATTTTTAAATGTACTAAAACCACAGTCAAACAGAAGGTCTTCTGTTTGCGAGAAGCATGGGAAAGCTGGCCTCTGTATTACACACACAGGGACTCCAGGGTTTTCGGCGAAACAGGTGCCCACGAGCTTCCTGGTTAGACCTCCTTATGTTATTTCCCTTCATAAATATTTAATGAACAGAAGTAACATCACAGCAAACAACAATTAGGAGAAGATTGGGTTCTTTTTTCAATAAGGAACCTTCTACTTCTTAGACTCATGATGCAAACCGTGGCATGAATGCAAAGCATATTCCATCTTTGGAAGTCTGACAGGTTGTTTTTTCTCTCTGGCATTCTCCTCATCCAGCCAGGCCTTTCTTAGTAATAGAAAACCTCATCACCATGCACTATATTTATTTCCTAAATGAGTCATTCTTATTATGAGTATTCCTCCAGTATTAAGCCAATATCTTTTGTGTGTGTGTGTGCAGGGAGGAGGAGGGAGAATAATTTGTTAAAAGTTCCTTGAGCACCTATTCTGGGACAACTCTGCTAAACAGTTTCTCTAATCAAATCTTTAAAGCATGATACATAATATTATTCCAATTTAATAGTGTCTCTCATGCCAAATCTATAATAAAGTATAATATATCCTGTCTACTAACCACATTTTGAAAGTAATTTAGCCATCTTTTCAAGTGGAGATAGCTTTTTAAAAAAAATCAACATGTATTTAGTGCTCTTGTTCACAAATAAAGAAGCCGAAGCTCTGAGTTGAAGCAACCAGTACCCACTGAAAATTTGTGGGAGTGTGCTTTCAACTTGAATGAGACCGAAAAGGCTGGAGGAGTTAGATGAGATGAAACACAGCTTTTAATCACAATCTGAGAAGCCAGATTTGGCTGAACAAATACTTGGAAACCAACTGTTTGAGTAAAAAGGCAATGCCACGAGAATTGTATTTTAGGAAGACGTTAATGTCGGGGACTTGGATTGCTGGAGTAAAAATTATACTGAGCTTGAAGGGGGCAACGATAAGAAACAATAAAAAAGTTGGAATACTTGGTGTTATCCAAAATAACAAATAGAATTAAGGAATCACTTGATTAAATGGTGGTATTGAATGATGAACCAAGGTTAAACAGTATATACCTATATCTACATCCATATCTATAGATCTATCAGTGAATCCTGCCAGTAAAAAACTGAGGGGTGATTTTAAAATCTTCCCACTGTAGCAAAAAGTGTTTCATGAGTTTGAAAATAGCTGTTCTCCTTTGTAAGGTGAAAATGAAGTGAAAGAGTCTTAAAGAAAAGAAAGAAGGATTTAGGTTGGGCACCAGGCTTACAAGGCAGAGAAGAGGTTTTGATCTGGAGTGAGGGTAGTGTATGGCTTCCTAGAAATCCCTGTGGGTTAAGATAGGCACCCAGGTGCCCACGCTGTGGGCAGCTCAGCTAAGGGCCAGGTCCTCCTGATTTTATTTAATTTTATTCCTGAAGAAGCTGCCTAATCTCAGTGGTTGTCAAGAGTAAAGAATAACAATTTCATGGTTTTGCTTGCTTTTCAGCCAATGAAAGAAAGTGATAGGAACTTAAATCTTCCTTGAAAGGTCTATTCTGTCTAGCCTCTTGATTTGGTGGTTTTTATACTTTATCTCATCACTGAAATACTCAGAAAATAGGCATGGTGGCAGTTCCTATCAATGACAATTTAACAGTGCCAGATATTTCGATTCCACCTAAGATTAGATTTTTCTGAAGTGTATCTGAAAGACACATGACCTATCAGCTTCACATGGCAGCATATGAGTAAGCGTTTGCTTCTAATTCCACCCACTATTGCTCCCTCTTTCTGTTGCTTTTAAAAGTATCTGCTATCACGGAGCCAGAAAATATGTCACTACGAACAACTGCTCTGTTGGGAAGAGGTGCACATTTTGTTTCTGTCATCTGTTCTAAGTAAAACTCAAGAGCACTTACAGGCAACACCAGTACAATGGAGAGAACAGTCCTTACAGGTCCATCTTTAAGGGTTAAATCTAATAATTTCTGCCTTAACGTACCCTAAGTTTATATAACTTAATATTTTCGACTAAGTTATACTTGATATATGCAAAAGAATATGTGTAATGTCAAGGGAAATTCTGAAGTATTGTAATAAAATAAACACCAATTTAAAAACTAGAATGTGATAAAGAGTTTTGTATGCTCTCTGCCATCAATCCTGTATTTTTGTATCCCTTATGGTTTAACAACTCTCCCCAAATTTTTAGCACTCTCTTTATCATTTTACAGTTTTAGCACTTATATATGAATTTACCCAAAAACATACTCTTCAGATTTGCTTGTTGTAAAGCTTCATGCAAATGTTATTTTACTATATGCCGTTTTCTTTGATTTGGTTTTCTCTTCACTATTGTTTCAGAGATGAACATCCTTCTTCATTCACTTGTATTGCTGTAAATTATTCCATGATTCCTAAATACACCATAAATTAGATTTGCATCCCCTTATTTGCACACATTTGTGATTTTCCAAGTTTTGTTTTGTTTTGTTTTTATCATTAGGAACAAAGCCATTATCATCAATAAATGTTTACAAGGGTTTCTCTAGGGCACATAAGTAAAAGAAGAAGTACAAAGGCTTATGTTTGGATGCATGTAATAATGTCAATTTGTTTTCCAGAATTGTACCCACCAGTAGAATATAAGAAACAACTCAAATACCATTTGGCAGTACTAGGCTTCCTAATTTTTTGCTCATATAATTGCATATAATACAAAATTAAGCTTAAGTTAGACTCCTTCATTATTTGTGAGGTCTGGAATTTCTTATATGTTTATTCATTTTTTGTTTACCTTCCTTTTTGAAATGTTTGATAATGTCTCTCAACCATTTTTTCAATTATATTGATTGTTTTTACTTTTATCAACATGAGTTCTTTACATATTCTCAATGAAGTCCTTTGTTGACTATTTATGTTGCATATACTCTTTCTCATTTTGGGTCTTGGCTTTTCCTTTTCCTTGTGGTATCTTTTGATCAACAGAATTTGTAAAATTTAATTGAGTTTAACAGCATTTTCATTTATGAGTTTGTGTTTTGTTTAGGAAACACTTCCTAATGACAGGTTCATCGTGACATTCTCTTATATTTTCTTACAGAATGTTTAAAACTTTGCCTTTTTATTTAGGTATTTAACTAAACTTTCATTAATTTTATGTCTGATGTGAGGTGGGGATCAATTTAATTTTAAATATTATGCACAATTGTCCCTGTTTATTAATTTGTCTCCCTTTCTTCCAAGTTCTGCATTGTCATGTCTATCCTACATCAAGTTCCCATATAGTTAACAAACACTTGTGGACCAGGTAGTCTCTTAGGGGTTTTAGAAATGATTAATTCATGAAATCCCTGTAATAACTGTGAGGGAGATATTATCTTCATTCCTTTTTCAACAGTGAGAAAATAGAGGCACGGATAGTTAGGAACTTGGGTCTGGAGCTGGTATCCTTACTTTTTGTTCCAAGAACAAAGAACCTTGGAACTCTGTCTACTTGATTAGTCAATATGCTTATCCAATTCTAAAACCACACTGTCTTCACTAGAATTGATTTCTTTTCGAGAGTACCTTGGTTGCTTCTAAGCCCTTAATTTTGTGTACATTGTGTATCAGGTTATCAAGCTCATCAAAAAAATTGGGGGGATTTTATATAAATTACATTGAATTTATGAGTATATGATCAGTTTGGAAGGAGTGACATCTTTATGAAATCTTTATATCCATGGCCAAGACATGCACAATATACAAGTTAAATTTAATAAATTTCAATAAAATTTAATATACATTTCTTAATCCTGGCTGGTGTAGCTCAGTGGATTGAGCACAGGCCTGCGAACCAAAAGATCGTGGTTTGATTCCCAGTCAGGGCACATGCCTGGGTTGCAGGCCAGTTTCCGGCAGGGGATGCACAAGAAGCAACCATACATTGATATTTCTCTCCCTCTCTCCTTCCCTTCCCTTCCCTTCTAGAGATAAATAAATAAATTTTTTTAAAAGTTAATATACAATTTTTCATAAAGGTCTTGCATATACATTGTTTGATTAACTCCTAAGTACTTAATTTAAGGTTTTATTTGTATTTTATTCAGAGATGGCCTATCATACTACTAGAAATAGTAGTTTTTTAACCTATGCCTCTAACCCACAATTCAGAGGCATCTCATTATAATCTCTCATTATCAGGGTAGGTTTATTTATTTCTCTTTATATATTGTTTCACTTCCTATATATTAAGGGTATTTATTAAGTGTACCCAAGTCTAGAATATTTTTTATGAAGTAACCATTTTACTATCATATAATGATCTTCTTTCCCTCCACTAGTTCATTTCCAAGTCAATTTTGTTTGCTCTTTATAAACAGTTCCAGCTTGCTTTATTTGACATTTGCATAGTATATCTATTATTTTTCTTGTTTACTTTCAAGCTTTCTTTGTACTTGTCTTTTAGGTGGGTCTCATCAAATGATGCATTAGGTGCAATTTCATTATTCAAATGGTAATTATTCTCTTTTAATTGGTGAATTTAATGTGCATACATTTATGTGATTAATGTTATATTTGAAATGGCTTTTCTCTATTATTTTGTGTTTCTGTTGTGGTTTATTTTTGCTATATGTCCTTTATTGATTTTTTGATTGATTATAATTTCTTTTCCCCTTTATTTTTATTGCTGACACTCATACAAATGTCCCTATTTTCTCTTCCTTTGGCCGCCTTCACCCAGCCTCTGCCCCGCTTCCCTCTGGCTGCCACCACACCATTGACTGCATCTATGAGTATGTTCTTTGGCTGATCCCTTTACTTTCTTCCATACATTTTTAATCTGACTACTAGTGTCACAGCCATACACTGTTTATACTCTTTTAATGATTGCATATTAAATTCTCCATGCATCTATTACTTAAAATGTAAAGTTTATCAGTATCTTAGCCAACCACCCTTGCCCTACCACATACAGATGGCCACAAACCTACAAACAAAACAAATAATCAAAATCCGTTATTTCCAGCTCAATATTAGAATCTCACATTTGTTTTTCCACCTTGATGAGACTTCAAGGATTACCAGTAACACCAGAGAAACAAACTACCTTTTTTGTAAAAACATTTGAATCATTTTCTACAGAGTAACTTTGACCTCCAGCATCTTACTGGAGGTCAGTAAGATGACCTCCTTACTGTTCTCTGCTCTCTGCTCTAGTTCAAATCACTGTTATTTTACTGCTAGGCTGGAGAAAGTTATCCAGGTGACAGACTTTTGTCCATTCAGTTTTATAGGAAAAACACTTTCAGTTATTGTGACTGGGATACAAGAAGGAAGTTGAGTTACAGGGTAAGAAAATTTGATTGAGAAAGAAGTTGAGTCTTTCTGTCATTTATTATGTTCATTTCTCTACCTAGTAGGAATTTTGTGGGCAAACCTCTGGTAAAAATGAGGTTCCCTATACTTCTTTTATTCCACCGTTACATCCTGACACCATGCTCCCTGAGCCAACACTTAGGCGAGCACATCACCTCCTGCAGAAGTCATTTTACAGAAGATATTTAACAATGTATATAAATCATAGTCTGAAAAATAACCAAAAAGTGGGCATGTTTTATTATATTTACTATTTGTTTTATTTAATATTAAAACAGTGAGTCAAGGCTCATAGCATGTATAACCTACTGTAGAGATGTGTTTCCTTTCATGACATTTATTTTTCTCTCCTAAGTTATCATTTCACAAAGAAAATAATATATTTATTCTAGACAGGGGATTTTAACAGATGTCTTTTTCTGGTCTTTAAAAATGCAGTTCTGGCATTTAAATGCCCCCAGTGCATCTGATAGCTGACTAGTTCCAAGCTCTAAACTTCCATGAGTGGGCAGGTTCATTGCTGGGTCAGATTCGCTCCTGCAGTGTTTGGCAAAATACTCAGGATTTGGCTTGCATTCCTGTAAGTCTAGGAACTCCAAAAACACCTAGTCTATTATGTTACTCAGTCTTTGTTTTTGAGCTTTGTTCTAGCTGGTAGAAAAATCAATTACCTTTTAGTAAGGAAATTGGAACTGTTTTCTTCTGGACATACCCATCCCCCGTCCTTCCTCCCAGCTCTCCTGAACCATGGCGGTCATCTCATACCTGGACTTGGTTTTCAGTTACTCCCTCTGCTGTGTCCCAGGTTCACCAAACCTATTGCCATTCCCTGTACACGTCTCACAATTCTACTTCTCCATTCAAGTAACATTACTGAGTGCTTACAATGTGCCAAACACTGGGGATACAGAGGATACAAGGATGTAATTTCATCCTCAATTCATGCTGTTTCTCCTGCCTAGAATAACTCTCTAGCAACTCCTTATAATCCTCCAAAATCCACTCAATGTCACTTTCTTTCAGTAGCTTTCCCTAACCACCTCATTTTCAGAATGAGTCAGTCTTCTGAACTCCTAGTATTTCTATGATGATGTCAAGGTAATTAGAATATTATGTGTTCACTACTATTTCTTTTTATCTACTCCAAACATATCAACATGCTTTACTCTTTGCCTCTGGATCCTGACAAGGCTGATGGCAAAATCACCAGAATATAGGCTCAGCTGCCTGTGAAAGGATTATGCTAGGTGTCCTGGCTTTGGAGAAAAAAAGAGACTATGGGTTATAGGTTATACAGGCGGAAGGTAGAGAAGAGAGAGAATCTTTGAAATCCTGGTAAGAGTATAGGAGAAATTGTGTGAGTCTGAGAAGGCAATAGAGACTTATGGGCCTGGAGAGAAGGAAACTTACAGAAGTATTTGTGAGGAGCCTATAGACAAGCCAAATCATGGAGCTCCTCAGCTTCACCATGGATTTTCATGCCCCACAGGGGTCAGGACAGCAGGAGGACATGAGACCTGAGGAAACCATGGAGGTTCAAGCATTCACAGCTCCTTGGGAACCAGTGTATGGTGTTGACCAGTCACCCAAGAGACTCAGTCCTATGAAAAGTCAGTCCTGATAATGTCCTCAAAATTTGTGCATAATACTGAAGGTGGAAGAAGAAGAATAATTTTCCTAGAAGAGCTAGAAGTAAAGAATTCTTCAGCCTTGGCTGGTGTGGCTTAGTGGATTGAGAGTCAGCCTGCAACCCAGTTCTATTCCCAGTCAGGGCACATCCCTGGGTTGCACGCCAGGTCCCCAGTTGGGGGTGCACAAGAGGCAACCATATATTGATATTTCTCCCCCCTCTTTCTCACTCCCTTCCCCTCTCTCTAAAAATACATAAATAAAATCTTTTATTTTAAAGAATTCTTTTGCACAGTATTGAGTGCTAAGAGTCAGAAGTTATTGTGATTGGTGTATACACCTGATTTTGTGTAATAAGATTTTTACCAATTATACATTTTTCATTACATGCATCAATCTGTTCTATAATTATCTACTTATCTTGCCTTCTAAATTCTGAACTCCTTAAGGACAGAAATTGTAGCTTAATTATCTGTCACCTCAGGTCATGGCACAAACTTATATACAACAAAGAGCTCAATAATGTTTATCAAAGAACTCTCAAAATGAGCAAATATACATGGAAATAAACAGTAAAGATGAAATTTATTTTATAAGCACATCTCTTACATTTCATTTGCAGTATTTCTTCATACTTTCATATATATACTAGCCAGATATTGCAGTGTTTTCTAACTGTAGTATATGGTTTTCCACATATCTTTAACATGTATGCAGCATCAGAGGTCTTCTAAGCATGGGCACGCAGTTTAGAAATGTTCACCTCTAGAAATTACCTGAGAAAATGGTAAAGAGCTTGATATTGCAACTGGTATGAGCAGCCCTTTTTCTCCACATTGGAAGGGCGATGGTGAGCATGAAGGTTTGCACTTACACTTGCTATTGGACATAACAATCACTGTGGGGCAAATAGTAATTAGTGTACAATGGACAGTGTCCAATTGGTATCAGCTTCCAAATTACTGTCAAAATGTGGTGATGGCAGAAAATTTGCCATGATTATTGCTGCCTACGAAGCCCCAAGAGATCCCATGCTCCTTGAAAATCTCAAAATATGCAGCACACTTCCTCCTGTGTTCTTAAACTGTCATTTATGGTTGGTAACTTTTTTCTCCCAATTAGATAAGCTCCAAGTTTTGGAGACATATCTTGAGCTTTTAAACATTTCTGACAGCACAGACTTTCATGCTTCAGAATAGAATAAGCAAGCACTCAGTAAATACATACTGATTAACAATCTGACAATACCCAGAATAACAAAATTTAAAACAATGTCTTGTAAATATTTGCTTTCTATTTCCTGGGGATGGGAAGTGATAGCACATGGGGGAAAGAAAGAAATAAAGACCTAATTCCAAATCTGTGATTTCAGCCAGCGGCAATGTATTGTACTGTAACAGATGAAGGCATTCATTACTTTACATTGCTGTTGCATTCATTCAGTATATGCTGCCTCTATACCCCACCTATCTTGAGAGCTGCACAGCCATGCATGGTGCCAAATTCACCCTCTAACAGAGCGCACAGCAATCTTTAGGGACAAGGTATCCACTGATTAACCAAAAAATGTCAGAGATTTAAAGCCTATGATTGGCGATGAAGGCACAGAGATAATTAAGGCATGGGCCTGCTCCTGAAAGGTATAAAATAGGAAGAAGTTGGCGTGACATATCCAAGATGCAAATTGGATCATGCCACTCTGATTCGAATGTTGGAACACTTCCTTGTTTCTCTCACAATGAATCCACCACTGATTAGTCTCACACAAAAGTCTCTGGAATGAGGCCCTCATCTTCATCTCCAATGCCATCTTTCATCCTCACCTCCATCTCCTCAGCAGCAATGCCATATTGCTGCAATTTCCCTAAAAACCACACTCTGTGCTTTTGTCAGGATACCACCCCCCACACTAAAAATGGTCTCCCCCAAACGGCACTCCAACCTGTTGAACAAATGCCTGCCTCATAAACACATTTTTCACAAAACCTTTCTTAATTATCCCAGATCCCTAGGTAGAACTGACTATGATTTTTGTTCCCCTTATCCTATGAGAGTTTTAATGTAAACACTATTGCATTTTTTATGTGTCACACGTTTACTTGTTTTTCTCTATTACACCATAATATTCATTAGGAAAAAGACCAATCCTTATCTGATTTTTTTTCCCCTCAGCACTTAGTACTTCGGATGAGTTAAAGAATGAACAGCTTGAGTCCATGGGCAATGGCTCTCTACCTTGGCTGCACTTAGAATTACCCGGGAAGGGTTTATAAACCCCCATTCCCAAGTTGCCTCCAGAGCCAATTAAGTCAGAGTCTCTGAGGAGTGGGGCTCAGACAGCAATAATTGTAAAACTCACCAGAAGATTGGAAAGTGTAGTCAAGATGGAAACTCATTCACTGACTTCAAGGGTCAGTAAGTTATGGTAACCTTTCTGAGTATGGTTTAAGGTGTGTGATGTAGGCATGAGCCCATATTTACTGGGTTAAAGTTTGAGCGGTGAGAAAGTGGGAGGAATCAAGTGTAAACCCATGGAAGGCTAGTCTCTTGAGATTATCCAGATAGCTAATTGAGTTAGGGAACACCGTGCTTTGGTGGCATTAACACATTATAGACTGAGCAATCATACAACAAAGAAATGTGTTTAATGTTTAATTGGATGTTTTCTAAATTTATTTGACTTGAAAACACTACTTTCTCCCATCTAACACCTATTAACTTTCTGGAGAGATGACAATACAGACTTTTTCTTCTTTTAAGAAATTAGGTGATAATGGAAGTGCAAGCAAGTACTGGTGTAGCTTGGAGGTGGAAAGGAGGAGCTGAGTGAAGATTTTACATCTTTGAGATAGAGAAGACAGTCGTATTTTCAAAATGAATGGAAAAGACACCAGAGAGGGAGCAAATGAAGACGCCATAATATTTATACAGCATCTTCCGTGTGCTTCTGTCGGGACACACAAAAAGAAGTAACTACTCTATTTGGGATGACAGCAAAGACCTCACGCAAGAAGTGACATTTGAATTACTTTCCCAAAGACCTGTGGAGAGTTTACAGGAAGAAAATAGAGATGATGATGACAGACATAAGAAAACATGAGAAAAGAGCATGAAAGAGCAAGGTAGGAGTGCAAAGGAAATTGTGGCTACAGTATGAGCGGAACTGATAGGACATGAGGCTGGGAAATTAGACTAAGTCATGTATAAGAGATCTGACTGACACACACAGCAAAGGTTGGGATTTATGAGGTATAAAATGAGAAATGACGTGCTGTCTTTGTCTTACAGGAAAATCACTTGACAGCAGCGTGAGTGATAGACTAGAAGCAGAGAGACGAATTTCAAGCCTATTGCAATGATGGGACCATTGCACATTTCCATGGATACAAGTAGGCATAGGGAATTATTTAGTAACACAGCATGGAACACCATGTGGTCTTTAACGGTTAAAGCACACCTCCCACCTCAGGACTCCTGGGCATGTTTCCAAAATAAAAACTCAGCATTTAAATCAACTGTTGCTATGATCGTTCTTTGGAATCATGGAAATGAACCTTCATGCAAAAAGTAGACATAATTTAGGTTGTTCAAAACAGAATGGCACTTTGGAAAAATTGCAATTTAAAATGATATTTATGTCAGATTTACTTTTTGAGTCTTATACTTTTCTTGAAAGTAAAGCTATGATAGAAAGAATTCTATTTCTGGGTTTTATTTTGAGATACCACCAATCGAATTGTATCTTAAAGAAAGGCTTAGTCATTGTCAGAGCTACCTCATGAAGAGGTAAAGCCCCTTTGGGGAAAGGAAGCTTGTTTTCTGCCTATTTGAATGAGACAACCATGCAAGCAGCTGAGCCTGGTCTTGCTTTGTTCAGTGGAAGACCTACCCAGGTACTGGTCATTTCCTGGATGGACATAAACCAATTCTGCAAAGACAAAACATTGGTTCTCAGTTCAAGGTAGTAATGACTCCACAGGTTATTCCTGTTTTGATGCTTCCTGAAGTGATATCAAGCTTTATTCAGATGTGCTGATGAAAATTAATATGGGTTCTTTATCTATAAATAAAAGCACAAAAGAAGAAATGGTACAAATACACCAGATTCCTTCTTGGTTTTTAAGTCATATATCGAAGGCTGGTTTTGAAGCAGGGAGGAAAAAGCATCCCCTGGTCTTATTTTTTAAAGTTCACTTTAGGAGGAGCAATTGAATTTTTTAATAACTAGAGTATAGAGAAATCAAGAAAGGTGAACAAAAATATGGTATCTTAAGGGTAAGAATTCAAGAAATATTAATTCAGAAAAATCAGCTACTATCTAAAGAATTTAAATTACACATTAAAAGATAGAACTTTGTAGTGTTTTATTTTTCCTACACGAACACCTAGCATTGAGTAATTATAGGCAAACTATTTTCTCTGTTGAAATTTAGGCCTTACTCTGTTGACATTCCTAAAGAATAGATGTAATTTGGGTGGCAAATACCAGCTCCACCTAAGGAAGGCATTCTAACGATGAGCAGTATGGCTACCCCAAAAGTGCAGCAACTGAGAGCGAGTGTGCTGTCCTTCACTGGCGGAGCTCTGGCAGAAGCTAAGGGGCCAGTGTGTGGTTGCCTCAGAAAGCATTATGCGTGCACCGGATGACCCTTCAGTTCCTTTTTGATTTTGAAATGATAGATAGTCAATGAGAATTGTACTTGAGACTGAACTCAACTGTATTACAAGAAATCCGTCACTTTTTTAATCATTAGTTCAAAATACTATTTCTGGAAGACTTACTATGCATCAGACTCCATGCAAGATGATGATAGTGAAAGACTGAATCTTTTGGGCTTATGAAGCTTAGAGCCTAATTGGAAAGACAGACAGGTATGCATTACTTATACGGAAGGATGATGATGGGGAAGTGCTTGTATAGGAGCACCCCCTTCTCTAAGGGGGACATGCTGCAAGACTTCCAATGGTTTCTTGGAACCATAGGAACTATGTTCTGTTTTTTATAGATAGCCTTTCCAGTTCACATTGGCACATACAAATTGCCAGCATCATTACTCTTGCCCTTTGGAGCCATTATTAAGTAAAACAGGGGCTATTCCAACACAAGTACTCCAATATTATGACAATCAATCTGATCAATGAGAAGGCTACTAAATGATTAATGAGTAGATATGGGATGGACATGATGAACAGAGAGACAATTCACATCCCAGGCAGATGAAATGGGATGGCGAATGACTTCACCACACTACCCAGAAAGGCACAGAATTTAAAATTTAAGTTGTTCTGGAATTTTCCATTTAATATTTTCACAGCATGGTTGAACATGTGTTATTAAAACTGTGGAAAGCAAAACTATGGAAAAGGGGAAATACTGTACTTCTCTTTTTTGTAATCTCTATTACTATTAGACAAGTATCTTTTTTTTCCTGAAAAATTGATACTGTTTTCAAAGAACTTCCTTTTTTCCCACCCAGTCTCTACAAATGTTGGAGTGCAAAAATGATATGAAAATGTCCTTTTAATGAGAACCATGAGGTCAATGGTAGTGGTGAAGGGTGAGGAAAGGATGTACACTTTCTTCTCCTCCCTTGGTTTGGGATCAATTTATTTGTAAAGTGCAGATGCTTTTCAAGAGGAAGCCTAGATAATGACCATGGCAGTCATGAACCATTAGAGCGACACTCTAACATCATGGTGTACGTAAAGAAAGCCTGTCCCTAAATCCTCAAACTTTGAACTTTATAATTAATGAGTAGATTAGGCTGACACCATCTGAGCCCATTTATCAATTACAGCATTAGTAAAATTGGAACAAGGCATCATGTGCCCCCTGAGGAGAGGCAATAGGAAGTATCCAGCGTTGCCTGTAAAGAATTCCTGCCAATTACAAACAGCTAATCAGACCTCTACCCCTAATTAGCAAATTACAAAAAAGGGGGTAGAAAAAAAAACAAATTAAATGATACCACAAGAATAATGATAGACAAATTCAGTGTATGAGAAATTCTCCAGGAATTTATTAGCTTCTTTAACATGTATAGGATAAAAAAAAGAGGGGAAAGTGGTTGATTAATAGTTATGTATTTAAGATTATATCCACCACATGCAATAATATAGATCTTGATTCAATCCTAATTAGAAAAAACAAATTGTAAAAAAAGACAGGTCAAGTATTTTTGGTGGCAATCATTTTGTAACATAGTTCTGTCTGGAAAAATCTAGCCATTGTGAATATAACAAGAATAGTTTGCATGACATCCATGTAACCTGGAAGCCAAGGAGAGTGGACTGGAATGCCCATGTGTGAACAATGATGACTTCACTGTACTAGTCAGGGGGGGCAGTTGACACTGTTGAATGAGCATGTGTACCATGTGGCCATTGCTTTCATAATGACTGAGCAAGTAGAACAATGGATCTCATCAAGTTTTGCATTAAGCTTGAAGGTTCCCCAGCAGAAACTACTCAGATAATTTACTAGTCCACAGCTATGGGCAACTGGTGATTGGCAGCTTCATCATGACAACATGCCTGCTCATGCATGATGTCTCATGCAAAGTTTTTTGTGTAATATCAAACCACCCAGGTGATTCAGTCTACCTACAGACCAGATTTGGTGCCCTGCAACTTCCCGCTTTTCCCAAAACTAAAATCACGTTTGAAAGGGAAGAGATTTCAGAACGTTGATGAGATTCAAGAAAACACAGTGGGGCAGCTTATGGAGAATGTGAGAACTGTGTGAGGTCTCAAGGTACCTACTTTGAAGGGGACTGAGGCATCACTGTCCTAGGTACAATGTTTCTTGCATCTTGTATCATTTTCAATAAATGTCGCTATTTTTCATAGTACATGGCTGGCTACTGTCTATATAGATTGTAGGTTTATCAAATCATCGCATTGTATACCTTACACTTATAAAATTTTTATGTGAATTATACTTCAGTAAATCTAGGGAACAGTTTAAAGACATTTATGAAATGCTGAATATCTGAACATGAACTAAATGTGAATTATTATTTATGAATCATTGTTAATTTTGCTTAGTTTGGTAATTCTCATTTGGTTATATTAAAATGATACTTATCTTTCAGAAAAAATATTTAGAACTATTTATGGGTAAAATTATATGATTTAAATTATTGTATCAAACAGATATTTAAATATGAGGGGAGACCCCCAAAAATGGAATTTATTTTTTAAATTGTGGATTTACTCCTACATGTTTAAACTTTAGTCACCTAAAGTACCCTCCATTTGATGAAACACACCCTCTGAGACATTTTTTTCCACTGCTCAAAATAGTTTTGAACTCATCAATTTTGGTGTCTTTTAGTGCTTTTGCCATTTTTTGTTTCACCTCTTCCACATCAGCAAAATGTTTCCCTTTGAGAGCTTTTTTACCAGGAGAAACAAACAACAACAAAAAAACCCCAAAGTCATATGGGGCAAGATCAGGTAAATATGGAGGGTGGGCAAAAAGGTAATGATGTTTTTGGTCAAAAACTTCTGAACACTCAGTGCAGTGTGGGCAGGTGTGCTCATAAATTACCCATCATGAAATGGGCAAATGTTTTAAGAAAGTCTTCCAAAAAAATTCACTGAAGCCAAATGCAGCCTTTCACAAGAACGCCAGCTAATACAGATACAGATGGGTTCCTAAAATATTCACCTGGTGGGGCAAGCCTATACTACAAAAGGCCTGCTCTCCAAAAGATAATTTCATTTTTTTTCTGGGGGCAGTGGACACCCCTTGTAAGTGGAAAAGTAAGGATAGACAAAAGAATAATAGAAAATAGAGGTTGATTATTCTATTGTCTGTACTTTTAGGTATGTTTGAAAATCTCCACAACAAATGATTTCAGAGACGATGTTCCCTTGGTGATAAAGACATATGTCTGAATCTCATATGCAAAGATCAGAGAAAGTCTTTGGCTGTAAATATGAAGACTTCATAGTTTTAAAAAGCCGAGAGAATCAAGCATAGGACCAGTCCCAGCAAATATTATAAAATAAAAACCAAAAATATTGTGAGGCTTTTGACACTTTTGATGGAGTGTTAGTAATGGGGCGAGAGACCCTGGGCAGAGATGAAAATAATGGTGATGTAGACTAGAGTACCTAATGTTTGAATGTGTCAGATAATTCAAAAGACTTTGAGGAGAAAACATATTTTATATTTTGATTCATTTAAAGTAAAGTTTTAAAATTATTCAGCCATAGCCAAAGGTATAAAATGCATACTAAAAATAACAAAATTTTTGAAAAGGTAAGAGGTGCTTGAACTCCGAGCATAAGAGGACAGGACATGAATAGAGGAGATGAACTTCTTTCAGTACTATGAAAGAAAAGCAGATAGCTGGCAAAGAGGCAAGGGAATTAGTTGAATTGGTGGGAAAAGACAAGGAAGTTCAAAGGTGATGTCTTTTATTTCTTAGTGAAGTATGGAGCAAAGTCTTTAGCTGAGAGTGAAGGAAGTGATTATAGTAATGGATGATGAACTCTAGGGAGGACAAGGATGAATTCAAGAATGTATAAGTGGATAACTAGAAAGTGACAGAATTCAATGGATTGGAATCTCTGGATGTGTTGATGTAATCAATGAATCAGGTAAATAAGCCAGAAAAAAATATAATGTGACAGTAGGGAAGTCATATGTTTGAAATCAAGATTTTAGGACAGATGAAATTATTGCGTTGGCCCTAAAGTTTGTTTAGTTTTTTCCATACAATGGCTTTAGTAGTGCCTAGTTGTCTTTAACTTCATTTGAAACAATTTGTTAGCTTGTATTGTGACAGCTGTCATATCAGCATGCATCTAAAAAATCAAAATTGGTGAATTTTTATGTAGCCATTTTAGTATTGATGATGGAAGAAAATACGCAACATTTTTGGCATCTTATGCTTTATTACTTCAAGAAAGGTAAAAATGCAATTGAAACTAAAAAAAAAAAAGATTTGTTCAGTGTTTGGAGAAGGCGCTGTGACAAATCAAACACATCAAACGTAATTCGTGAAGTTTTATGTTGGAGATTTGTCACTGGATAATGTTCCACTGTTGGATAACAGTTGAAGTTGACAGAGATCAAATTGAGACATTAATTGAGAACAATCACTGTTATACCACATGGGACATAGCCAACATATTCAAAATATCCAAATTAGTAAAGTTACTGGTGAAAATGAAAAATGTATTTTTTATTTTCCAGAAGAAAAACTAAACAGAATTTTGGCCAACCCAATATTTGTGATGACAAATCCAGGCGTTTTCATGGGAGTGGGTGGGTAATCTGGAGTTGAGGGAAAGGTCACTTGAGATGTAGAAAGGTCACTTGAGATGTCAAGAAACTGAGGGCCTCGAGTATGAATAGTTTATTTATGTGGCTATTGAAATCACCAAGAGTGGTGAAGTAGGGAAGTAGACTGTGTTCCAAACTGTAGGTAACAAATAATAAATTAATCAAAAAATCAATTTAGTGGGATTATAATCAGCCTTTTAATAAATAAAATATTAATCCAGAAAAGGCTAGAATACACAGAGGTTCTCAAATAAATGATGAACCACAATTTACAGGATATATGGAAGGGAATTGACCTAGATTCTCCCAATTCCTGAGCTGGAAGGCAACTTGATCAAAGTAATGGCAATGACAAAACAAATTCTAAGGCTTAGTCGATATTTATTTTTTCATTTAATATTAATGAAATCCCAATAACATATATATCATGGTATCATTTCACAAATGATGAAACTAAAGTTTAGAAAATTTTTTTGAGGTGCCAGCATTGCCGAGTGACTGGGTGAGCTAGGCTTTCAGCCATATTGTTTGTGGTTTGTGCTGCTGGACCACACTGTGCCAGGAAGGTCATCCCACCAATACTCTGTTTACTGCAGCACAGAAGGGCTGCGTTCCTTGCTCAGAAAAATCACTGGTACTTGTAGGGTCTGGGTGCAGAGGACACGTTCCATAACTCCAAATTCAGTGTCCCTCCGTCCTACCAAATTACAGACTTAAAATCACTGTGTTTTCAGTGTACACCTGTAGATAAATCTCTGAATAAATGGGCATAAATACAACTTTGCTCCAGATGAGTTAGACAAAATAGAGATCAAAGAAAATACTGTGAGAAAATAAGTCTGAAGATAAAAGATGATCCTATGAGGATTTGGTACCTAACTTATCCTTTTCAAAGTTTTATTCTTATTTAGGCAAAAGTATTGAAGTACCTTGTAAGTCAGTGTTCCTTACTTTTTCTTCCAAATAAAATCACCTGGGGAGCTTTAAAAAAGTCCTGGTGTCCACACTGCATTATAGATCCATTCAATTAGACTCTTGGGGGCGAGGGTAGAGCACAGAACTCAGTCTTTTTCTAAAGCCTCCAAGGTGTATCCATTTTGCAACCAAGGTTGAGATAGTTACTAAATCCCATTCAACTTTCATCGATTTTATCTGATCTCATTTATTCCTGAATTCTGAGGTAAACTCTTTCAGGTATAAGACCTATCCAAAACATGAGTGTGTGAAAGAAATTCTACTGTTCTACCCATGTTTCCACTACCCTACCTTTATTTACTTTTAATAATCCAGTAGGTCAGAACTCAGGACATTCAGTGACACATCTCTTACCAGAACCTATGAAAACTGCCTTACTGGTCAGCATCCAGATGCGATGACCTCTTGTATTTCTGTCTCCATGGTGGAGGCTCACCTGGCAGAGTTGGCTTTCTCCAGGCTATTGGACCATTCTCTGCTTTCTTGCTACTGTGCTTTCTGTCTGTGCAGAACTGTGCAGGAGCGGGCCTGTGGGCACACCTTCTAGGTCTCATTCTTTCTATTTCAGATGTTCTATACCTGCATTTGAGAGGCACATTTAGACATCTTTGTCTCATAAAGGAAAGAGCGGGATGCCCACCTTATATCACCAGGCTTAAGAAGTTTCTACCAGGGCGATGCATTAGTAAAAATGAACTGAAGAATTAACTAGTCTTCAGTTATGAAGTGGTTCTCTGAAGCCAGTTTAGCTTCTAAGCCTTTTATGTACAGAAGCCTTAATCAGAAACCTTATGAGAGGGAGGGCGAGGTATAGTATGGGGAGCCAGTAAGGGTCCCTGGACACACACCATTATTAGGAGAAGAAATTTTAACCTAATCCCCAAGTATTTATTATTAACTTGTAATTATAGTTTTTTTCCTATTCTCTCAACAATCTTCTGGGGTCAGCAGAATTGTTATTTTCCACAAATTAGTAAATACAGGGTCACTGAGGTTCAGTAACTTATTCTGTTAATACAAGCTGGCAGTGAGGTAAGAACAGAAGCAAACACCTTGTTTGTTATTTTGTAAAAATTATTCTTCAGGAATGTAATAATGGGATTTATTGTGTATGTATAAATATAATAGCCATTGTTTAATGTCAAGACCTCACTGTTGAGAAAAATAAATCAGAACTTTCAAGTATCTTCATCCCTAGACTAATCTGACATGTTTGGGTGTTTCTCAAATAAACAAATGCTCAAAGGATAACTAGCTTAACAGCAGGTAAAACTTCTTATCATAGAGAATCTTTATACTTGACTATTTAAAATATGGCTTTTGTTCACTTCATTACGCCTGGACTGTGTCTATAAAGGTAGTGACTCAGCTGTGCCGAGGCTGCCTCTGCCTCGGTATTTTTCTGGAGATTGCACACAGGTAATCAGCGGGTATTATTAAGCAGAGATAACGAGGAACGATGTTTGGCATTGACATGTTGTTCTAGAAGCTGCAGTGACACATTTTCCCCTGAAATGATAATTATTCTGAAGAAAAGAAAAAGGAGAGAGGAAATTGCCCTTTAATATCGGCACATTTCTGGTAGTGGAGTCACCAAGAAAAATACCCACAGACACTGCTTTGGGGAAAGAAATTAGTACAGGTCTTCTGGAAAGTAATATAGTGTGACTATATATGACCTAAGAGCTTTAAAAATGTACGTAGCCTTTAATCCAGCTATAGTTTCATATATAATATCTATTCCAAGTAAAAAATCGGAAGAAAAGACTGACAATCTTGTATACGGGTGTATAAGAGCTTTATTTATGATAGTAAAAAAATGGAAATTAAATATTCAACAATAAGAAATGACAAGATTTGGTATTTATGTAGAACTGAATCCTAATCAACCATCAAAATGTTTTTAAAGAATATTTACTCAAAGAATAATTACTCATGGTGATAAACATAAGAGCAAAGAGAACATGCCTAAATTTTGACTGTGCTTATACAAGTAAATATAAAACAATATACAGGGGTAGTCAAAAATAGGTTGATAATAATAAATAGTGCAATCATCAACAAATAAATAATAGTGCAAGAAAAAACTCTGGTTCACATACTCACAACTATAAACCCACTTTTGCCTACCCTTGTATTTTGTTTTTTATGTGATTATATTTTCCAAATTATTGTCAAGGGGTAAATTTGACTATAGTTAGAATGTTTGGAAAGCAGATTATTTAGTCATATTTTTAAGAGTCAATGGTAGGAAATAGACCAGAATACAGGTTAGAAAATCCGAGTCCAAATAGATCTGTCACTTCAGGGTGTTCATCTTTGTGACCACAGTAGGCCACACCTTGAACCCTTAGACAGAGTCTTAATCTATGCTTTTGTTAAAAGAGCAATTTAGATTTTAGAGGTCTAGAATTTAAATGCCATCACATAATAAAAAATCATAAGGAAAGTCAAGTTCATCCATTCATTCATTAAAAAATTATTGAGTGCGTACTAGATGCCAGGCACTGTGCCAGGCACAGGGGAGACCTGCTGTGAAAAACACATGTGGCCAGTTGCTTGCATTGCAACCTATCTTGCCCTAATATCTTCCTAGCGGTGGGGGAGTAGAGTGGGCCACAGGAAAATGACCTGACAGTATTTGACAGGCTTTACCTCATTTCATTCTCTCAACAACTCTGAGATATCTATTATTTCTTTCTATTTTCTTATTTTAGTGGTTTAAAAAATTGACAGTCATATTAATTGACTTGAACAATTTCATAAAGGAATTAAGTGAATTAAGTAATGGAAAAATATTAAGTAATGGAAACTTTATAATACTAAGCTAAGCAATTCCATTGCTCCATTGAATTACATTTAAAATAATTGGATTCAATTCAATCTTTCTATCAGTCTCTAAATAAGAAAGAGAAAACAAGGCTGTACTAGATGACTATTAAGTTTGCTTTTTAATCCATAAAACTTATCATTCTATTCTCGATCTAAGTTTACTTCCTTAGGCTATATACCAGTGACCACTTTTCATATATTAAAACAATCTGTTTTTCCTATTGTACCCCAAATTCAAATGTAATTGACTTCATTTCGTGTCCCTTTAAAAATTCAGTGGGAGGGAACAGTGATCAACTGGGGACTCTGGAATATTGTCACTTAGACTCTACCTTTATTTTGCTTTGAAAAGTCAGTTTCCTCAAAATGTTATCAGCTTTTCAGACTTTTTAAAAAGTATGCTGACAATTGTCACCTCAAGCATTAATTCATTCAGTGTTTCCTCACAACAGAGAACTACTGTTGTTGAGTTCAATTAAAGGAAGAAAAGGTGCAGAAATGTTTCAGAAAACTAAAACCCACAGCTAATTGATAGGCATGTATTAGACACTGAATGTTCTTTTACGAACACATTGGTGAAATTACAAAATTCTAATTTGGAATTAAAGTTTAGCTTTTCTTTTGGAGTGAAATACTGAAAACTGAGTAGGGTAAAAGCCTAGGTCAAATGTATCATCCAAGAATTTTTTTTAAATCATTGACTGAGAACCAATTGCCCTGTTCATGAAACTCCCAGCAGACATTTTCTGGATCCTTCAGGAAGTTTGTCAGTTTGTCTTAAACTTGTTTGTAAAGACTGTCTCTATGAATACACATTGAGCTGTGACCAGGTCACTACATTTCTATGTGTGCAGATCATAATGTTCTCTGTACAATACATAACCTCTGTATATATTTCTAAATGAGTAATATTTAAATTTTTTTTTCTGTTTGGAATATGACTTCCCTTCTACTAAAACATGACTGAGAGCCAGTAAGTGACTTCCAACCCTCAGTTTGCTCATCTGTGCAAGAGCATATACATCTGTAGTGCCTACAACATTAAGTTTTTAATGTCAAAGGATGTAAAAAAATCTAAAAGCCCTTTAGGGTACCTATGAAAACATAATGACAAAATAGAATTCCCAGGGGTGAACTGGAAGGGCCAAGACGGTAACACATCTTTATTCCTCTCTCTCTCAATGGCTTCATCATTTCCTTAGTCTCCAGTTCCTGAACTTGAATCATCGTGGACTGTTACTCTTGCTCACTCTTCTTCAGTACCAAGATCTATCTTCTCAGTTCTTACAATGTACCCCACGTCAACTTTATTATTTTATGCCAGATTTCTCAAGTCAGCCATTTTAAAAGCCTTTATTTTAAAAAACAACTACTATCTGCCAGACACCGATGCGAGGCATTGTGGGTACTCTGGTAAACTCAATAGCCTAAGCCTTTGATCACATGGGGCTTATACTCTAGTAAGGTCAGAAGGCAAACTTATTGCCCAATAAGTTTTTCAGTAAAGACGAATGACACCTAACACATCTTGGAATAAGAAGATTTTCCAAAAAGGTGACATGACTATCACCACAACAACCACACTGCAAATTGCCATCATCATTGTCATTGTCTTCCTCATCGTCACCATTATCGTCATTGCCCTAACATGGAATTGCTATTGTGTGTGGGGAACTGTTCTTAGTGCTTTTGGATGTTAACTCGTTTATCCTCCCAGCAATCTTATGAGAAAGGTACTACAATTCCTACTTTACAGATAAGGATATTTAAGCAAAAATTATTTAACACATAACTGATATGATCTTTCATTCTAGAGGCTGTGATCAAGCAGCAATACTGCTTAAATAGATACCAGAGGGATAAATAGGAGTAAGAAAAAGAAGAGTTCAACGAATTTTACAAGAAGCCAGAATAACATACACAAAGGTCTGGAGATCAAAGAGAAGCAAAACAGAGTGGTGATTGCCAAGGGTGGGGGTACATTAAGGTACCTGAAAAAGTCCGATTGTACAAATCCTGGAGGGGATGAAAGTGGGTATGATAAAGTAAAGAGCTAGCCAGGTTATAAGGAGGTAAATTGTGTAGGGCTGTGTAAGTCAAATTAAGGGATTTAGACTTTTAAAATAAAAGCAACTATATTGCAATAGCCGCCCAACCTGCACTTATTTCACTTAACCAATTTATATAAGGCTGCTATCATTCGGGTAATGCTCTGAGTGCTGGAAATATAGCATGGAACATGATAAGCAAGGCCCTTAATCTCAGCAAGATAACATAAAAAGAAAAAGAAAGTAAGATGTACTTCTTAATGCAATAATGGACTTAAAATAGGATAATACAAGGGGAAATGACAAGGTCAACATCGGATGATATGGAAAGGTGTATCAAAAGACTTTGACTTTCATCTTTGCCTTTATTTTTACTTTGATTTATACTCAACATGTAGCCAAGGCAATGTCTCTGATAATCTTGTCTTAATAGCTTAAAAAATACTTTAAAGTATTTTAAAGTAAAAGTGAAATTGCTTTTAATTTCCACTCCCAAGTGATAATTACTGTTAAATATTTGAAATATACATCCTTCTTTGCTTTCACATAAATGAGATCAAAGTTATTCTTTGGTATCTGTTTTAGTTTGTTCTTTAACATGATAAACATCATTGTAGGTTAGTATACAAACACTAAATTCATCTTTTACAGAAACCACAGTTATAAGCATTTTATTTAAGTTTTATGCCATAATTTATTTAAGATACTCATGGACATTTCGGTTGTTATTAATGCTATAGTGTTAGACAACACATTGCTGTATTGTGTATAATCATTGGTTTTATTTTACAGAGAACTTTTTATTTTTTATAAGTAGAAAGAGTGCACTCTAGAATAATCATAAAAAGTATAGTGAAGTTAATACATAAACCAATAACATAGTCATTTATTCTATTTTCAAGAACTGCCATGCAGTAGGTTTATGTGCACCAGCCTCGCACAAACATGAGTAATGCACTGCACTACAATGTTATGACAGCTACAAAGTCACTAGGCAATAGAAGTCTTTCAGCTCCATTATAATCTTATGGGCTCAATCGTGACATTAGGAAACATTTTTAGAAGTGGAATTGCCAAGTACAAAGTATGCAAATACTAAATATTGGTGCATTCTGTCATATTATTTTCCAGAAAGTTTATTCCAGTGTATAGTTTCATAATTATGTACAATTTCTACTAGTGATGATAGCACCTATTTTTCTACACAATTGTCAGTACTCCATTCTTTGCTGATCTCGTAGGTTAAATGATCTTGCATTTTTTTAACTTGTCTTCCCTCATTGTAGGTGATATTGAGCATCTTTGAATATAAGCACCTCCTATGAGAATAAATCTGTAACACTGCATAACCCAACCTGTGAAAAAAAATTTCCACCTCCTCATTGTCCATTAAAAAGGTGTTTGAAAGACTTAAGATATTTGTGGCCCTCTGGCTACAATTTACTTTACTAAGCTCCTTGTCCACAGTTTCTTTGCAAGGCTTCTAAATTCCCTGCAAATAGGTGACTGCCCAGTAATCTCTAGTTATGTTTTTTCTTTCCCATCTTTGCACTTGCAATCATGTTGTGGAATTACTGATCCCAGAATTCAAGCCCTAGCCCTGTCTTTACAAGATCTCTCTCATCACTCCAGTCATACATTTTCTGAATTTCTCCAGTGCTTTTCCTGTTCTCCTTTTAAAGACTATTTTATATTTGTCTTAATCTTCCTACTAGATTGTTAGCTAGCCAAAACCACTATTGGCATAGTACCTGGAAGAAAGTGGTTGCTCAAATACCTCTACAGAAAATAATTAGTTTTACCAGAAAAAAACAAATCTATATAGTCCACACCCCAGAGTAGTGTTTTAAAGAAGTAATCCAAAAAAAATCAGAACAATTAAAACATCAAATACTTTAAACATGATTTACTAGTAGATACTATATATAATACAAATGTACATTAGGAAATTTCCCTGGCTGGTATGGCTTAGTGGATTGAGTGCCATCCTGCAAACCAAAGGAAATGGTAGTAAATTGTGGCATCTCTGTGAAATTTTATGCTGATAACAACTGATAAACAAACAAAAAATATAGATAACTATTATAAAAATAAACAGAAGCTAATACATATGAAAAAAGCTAACAGGAAACCCTCCAATATATAAATTACAATATTATTTATATGGAAGAGGCCCATGCTTAAGTTTTTCTATACGCTCTCCTATGCTTTCTAAATTTTCTGTATTAAGCATGCATGATTTTGTTTTAAATAGCTTTACTTACTTGCTGTTCTTAAAATAAGGACATTGCAAAACTGTAAGAAAATATTTCTTATTAACTGATAAGTCAATGTCAATGGTAACAAACCAGTGAAACTCCAAACTCCATTTGGAAAGTGGGCAAGAAAATACTTTGATTTCTATAATTAAATAAAACTAGTAACACAGTACCAGTGTACTGGCACTATGGAAGGGAAGTGGGGAGAAAAAAGAAAATTTCTATGTTCTTGCTAGTGAGACAAGAAAATAAAAGGGGGGAGGTGCACATCACAAGAGAAACTGAAATTGATGGGTTAAGCTCTCCCTTTTGCCCATGTAGCTTCTATCCCAACCCCACCTCCTGCCCTATGGTCTGTTCAAGCCTCTACTCCCCAGAAGGCCTTCCCTTAACCTCGCCTGCGCCAGTCCCCCCTTTCTCTGAATTCTACTTTATTCACTGCAAATGTCAAATTTTTAAAAAATTGTCTATAAATTATTTCTACTTTTCCATTATTTCACTACCTTCAGGACTCAAGGGCATCAAGGACAGGACACTCAGATCTTTAATCCTTGTGCTCTTCAATCATGCCCAACAGCATGACGCCATGTGTATCTAGTAAATACCTTCAGATGAGCTCCTTTCGCTCAGACATGTCACAACGAAGGGCAAAGGACTAGAGCGTATTGAGCCACCACTGTAACTCAGGTGATCAATAATAACTAGTCTATATTTCATGCCAAGCCTACAAATGAGGTGTTATTTTCTCCATCTGAGAGTCAGTAGCAGTCATACTGATAGAACTCAGTTCTATGAGGCTCCACAGTTCCTATCTTTCTTTCACTCTGTCAAGTTGATAGAAGCAAATAAAACTCTCAATTTCTTGATGCCCAAACCTTGCTTAAGCTGTGATAGAAAAGGCTATAATGATGCACTCATAAGAAAAGGCATGAATAAGATTATTTAGTGACAGAAGAAATGACATTTCTTCAAGAAAAGTGATGCTGGGAGACTTTGAAATCCCTCAATCTGGCTCCTGAATCTACTACAGAAAGACTACCACCAGGATTTCTAATATTCTAAATTTGATATACTTTTTCATCTAAAATGACCACTCTGAAGTGTTCATTCCTACCATGGGAAGCACATGAACTCTAAACCCAGACAGACTTAAGTTCAAATTCTGGACTCGGCCTCTTCCTAGCTCTGACTTTAATCAAGTTACCCTCACTTAATAATAATTAGTGATCATCAGTCCCCATGTCTGCTGTGAGAGACAGTCACCCCCAGGGTTGATCTGAGGTTAAAGTAAGCTAATCAAATCTCTTCTATGGTGCTTGGCCGATGGCCTTCTGCGCTCAATAACCCTATGCTTTGTCTACCAAGAAAACAAACAGTTGTGCTTCACTGCAGACTCTTCACACGACTCTAAGAGTCAGGCTAAAGAACACCTTTCTTCTAGTCTGTAGACAGAAGGAGAGACAACTGTGTCTCACAATGACTAACATAAATGTGTCATGTTAGACTTTAGAAAGTCAACCTCTGACCCCAAGCTGTAGAGAGTTCTTCAGAACCATTCCTCCAGAGACTGTGATCAACGTGAGACTGTGCTGTCATCTTTAAAGGCAGGACAAGGATCAAACTCCTATCTATACCTCGAATACCTAGCCCAGAGCGAGCTGGGTATGAGTCAGTGAGCCATGTTAGAGAGGGGCCCAACAGATTCAAAGCAAAAGACCTTCCTGAAGATTTTACAATGCGAAAGACAAAAATAAAAATCACTCATACCTAATCCTGTTTTTAAAGATTTTATTCATTTTTCGAGAGAGGGGAAGGGAAGGAGAAAGAGAGGGAGAGAAATATCAATTGTTACCTCTCCCACATGCTCTAACTGGGGATGGAAGCCACAATCCAGACATGTGCCCCAACCAGGAATCAGACCAGCAATCCCACGCTTTGCACAATGACACACACCCAACTTAGCCACAATGGTCAGGGCCGATCCTGTTTTTTGTTTATCTGTTTTTACCTCTGCTGTCAGTCCCTAGAGATACAGATTTGACCAAGGGCAGAAGCCAACTGCACGACACCTGATGACACTTCTGAAAATGCACTCTTCACACACTTATCTGCCAGAGCAGTGACTCATGAAATTCGGAACGTGCTAAGACTTGGTGAGGAGAGCTTCACATAAAATTAACATAAGCAAAAGATTACTTGAGGGAACAGTGCACTACTTTTTTAGGTGACCCAGTTATGGCTAAATTTGGAAAGTTGGCAAGGCTGATTCTTCCCTTTAAAACAGTTCTCACTGGAACAGAAGATACTATGACGCTTTAGAGCCCAGACCTTTGCAGGGGCATCAGTAGTGGGCAGGGAATTTGAAAAAGCTTCTGTGGCTGTGTTTGGTCACCTCAGGTTACCACTGAGATCACTGTTTCCTAGAGTGTGGATTGTGAGGGAGGAATCAGAAGAGGAGAACACAAATTTACAAACTATTTTAACAGAAACTCAAGTGGTGGTAAGTGTATGCCAAGCACCATTTTGAATACTATACAAACGTTTAGCCCTACAACAGCCCTACAAGATGCTTACTATTATTAGATCTATTTTACAGATGAAGGAACTCACAAATAATCAGATTCAATATCTTGTTTGTCAGTGTCAGCATCACAGCTGGTAAGGGCAGAATCTGGATTTAAACAGGGGTCATTTGGTTCTGGAACATGTGTTCTTGATTTTTATACTGTTTTTTTAATGCTATGTAATGTTACTATATATAGCAAGACCACTCCTACCATTTAGTTTCTGGCACAAACCGGCAATTGTCTCTGAGAGACAATGCAGTGGAGTGGACTCCAGAGCAGACTGCTTAGCTTGACTTATGTAATCTGTGCTTTTGAGCTAAGAGGTTATGGGCAATTTGGTTAATATCTCTGTGCCTCAGTTTCCTCTTCTTTATGTTGGGTGTAGTAGTAGACCCTATCTTATTAGGTTGGGAAGAGTAAATGAGTTAATCTCTGTAAAGCACTCAGAACATAACTTGATGCATAATAATGGTTAATAATTGTTAAGTATTATTATTTATTAAAAATAGACATACTATCTTGTCTCCAAGTTACAAAGGAGGTACCACAATTCTCACTGATTTTTGTGAGGACACATATACAAATGGGAAAATACCAGCTTTGGTATTTAATAGAATTTGGTTAATGTTTCATCTGTAACTCAGGCTATAATCTTGGGACAGTCATTTAGTCACTCTGAGCCATAGTTTCTTCATTTGTAGAATGGGTTCACATATCTCTGACACAGGTGAGGTGAAAATTGAATGAGGTAATGTATATAAAAATGTGGAAATTGAAACCTGGTCAGTATTCAAATAAGATTAGTAGATTCCCTATCTTCTCTTCATATAATTGTGTTGGGAACCGCTCTGCCTGGTTTCAGGAATTATAACTACCCCCTATGTCTAAGGATGAGCGAGTAACCTCCAGAATGCGAGCCACAGGAGACAAAACCTTGTCTCTGGTAGCAAATGCTGCCTCAGTTTCCTCCCCTTGCCCCCAAAGCATGGTCAGAAGTCAATGAGCGGTAAGACTCCTCGCAGAGAGAGGGGCAACCTAAGCCAGACTCAATCACTTGGGAGGCCATCATGGAAGGACTTGGGGGGCTGCAACAAAGAGGGAGCAATGGACCCTTGCCCCTGGCTATCTGACATAGCCCGAGTGTCATATCCTCTGGGAGAAGCACTTCTAATCCACTTAAGCCTGAAAACCTGGTGGGGAGGGGATGCAGCTTTTTGCCTTGCTAGAGCGGTATCTGGGGTAACCAAGCATAAGAAAGAATATGTAAAAATCCTGTGAAACCTGTCCTGCTAAGCGTGCTTTCATTCATATGTTAAGGGTCCAAGCAGGAAATGAGTACGTCTCCCAAAGTTTCTACAGACCCCCTTTCCTGACAGACACTGACTCAGACGAAGGCCTCAGATTTCTTTGAAATGTTATCTACTGTTTGATTCTTCCTGCCCTGTATTCCTGTGTATTATAGCCCAATAAAAACCCTTTTTCCTCTGAGAAACTGGCCACCTCTCGTCCCCAAGCAGATCCTGTCTTGGCAGTGTTTACTTTCATGCATGGTGGACGGGGGTTGAGGGCAAAGTTGCCCCCACGTAATTGGATAGAATGTTGGAAAATACTGAGTGATGTTACCAGACTCTACCATATTTTGCCAACAGGAAACTACTTATGGTCTGGCAGCATTAAGCTGATAGGCCCAAAGACATCTAAGAGCTTAAGAATATTTTAAAATTATCTATGAAAAAAAATTGGAAACTAAATGTCCAGTAATAGAAGGCAATATTTTGACTACATGTTATTTTGTGCAATTCTTTAGATTATGAGTTTTGCCTTTTCACCTAAAAATTACACGTTTATAAATTTATAACACACTAAATCTTACATGCTAAGATGTACATGTAAGAATTATTATTGCGGTAATTTTGTAAAGGAATACATCTGGAAATGACCCAAATTTATCACTGGGACATTGATTAAATATATAGGCTTAGATACAATGAAGTATGCTGATGATACTGATCATTTAATTTTGTTTTTTTGTTGCCTCTGAATATTACTGGTAATGTTTGTTTTCTTCCTCATGCTTTTGCATTTTTCCAGTTTTCTATAATATTAAAATTTGCAATAATGATTATTATCCTATAATGAGCATATATTAGTTTTGTAATCAGAGAATAAGTACTTGAAAGCATATTTTAGTGGTATTTTTTTACCCCTGATCCTCCTCATGAGTCCTCACACTAAAGCACGCGATAAAACAACAAGAACACTGTACTCACATACATAGCTGCAGAGCATTTTGACACCTTCTTTGCCTCTAATGTCTTAAAACACTGTTTTCCCTTTCCCTCTAGGTTGCTTCACCTGGCTCTTCCTTTTCCAGTTACTAACTGAGGTGCCACTTCTTCTCGAAAGTCTGTCCTAATACTTTAGGTTGGGGTGCACATATCTCTCGTATATTCCCCAATAGCATACATCTCTGGTTGTGCTAATCACCCCCCCTCCCCCGTTCTACTTTAGTATTTACTTACTGGTTCCTTAAAAATACTGTAACATTTTGAAGCCAGGGACCAGTATTATTCATAGCTTTATTTTCAGTAAAAATCCCATGTTTGGAATATAGTTTAAAGTCAGCAAATGTTTCTTTTACTGTATGTATAAGTGAATGGTGAGCATCGAAGAAAAAGTTCCCTGTGGAACCTTTATACATTCCTAGTAGAGAAAACAGCATTGGAAGGAAAGAAAGAATTGGAAGTGAATGAACGACCAGAGTAGTTAACCAGTGAACAGAATGGGTGCTAGTATTTATGAATCAACAGGGATCAGTCATGAGGCCCCTGAATCCCTGAGGGGGGTCAGATGCTTGGAGAAACTTAAAATTCCATCATTATTAGTCTCCTGCCTGAGACTCTTGGTTTTACAACCTTAGTTGTTGCCTATGCGCCCCTATGCTGCTATTTAATCAGTGGCCCAAATGGCGGTGCCTGAAAACCAGTGAGCATAATCACTTAAAAAAAAGGAGCTAGAGAATCTGCCATACGAGTAATTTCCTCATAAAAATACACTAATGAGAAGTGAACTACAAAGCTTTTTCTGTGCCATTCTTGCCCAGTGAAAATGATTTCAGCACTAATAAGTTCTACAAAGGAAGCAATTGATATTCAATAGCTTTATGCCAAGTATATTCATTGTAATGTTATTTAAAGCAAAACACTGACAGCAACCTAAGCATACAGCAGTGAGAACAGTTTAATAAGAATAATTCAATGAGACGATTTAAGAGCAATATTTTCTCCCAAGATACATCATTTTTGTTTTTTTACAGCTTTATTGAAGTATAATTTACTTATAATAAACTGCACATATTTAAATTATACAATTCGGCAAGTTTTGAGCTACATGAATTCCTGTGAACACACCCGCTCAATCAAGATAATGAACATATCCATCCCCCGCAAAGTTTCTTGCGTGCCTTTGTAATCTGTCCCTTCCACCTCATCCCTGAGGAACCACCGCTCTGCTTTGCATTACACATTAATTTCAGTTTCTAGAATTTCACACAAGTGTGATTGTATAGTGAGCACACTTTTCTGTCTGGTTTCTTTAATTTATTCTACTTATTTTGATATTTACACACACTGTGGCATTTATTAATAGTTTATTTATTTCTTTTGCTAAGAGTATTTCATTATATTATTCCATCTCCTGTTGATGGATATTTGGTTATTTCCACAATTTTACTATTACAAATAAAGCTGCTATAAATATGCAAGTGCAAATCTTTGCAGGCTTATATAGGCATAGGCCCTTATTTCTCTTCAGTAAGTGCCTCACTGTGGAATGACTTAGTTGCTTAGCCGATGATGTCGATGAAAGTACTTCTAATGCAATAGGAAGTGAAAAGGCAGGATTTAAACATAGCCATACGAAAAAGGAAAAGGAGATAATACATTAAAACTAGTGGTTGTTTAATTTGTGTGGTGGAAGTATAGGCAGTATTTTTCTCCTGTCATTTTATATATGCTTTATAATACTGTTATATCATATAAAATAATTTAAAAATAAAGAGGAGGAATAATTTTGTTAAACACCTGCTATATTTAGTAGGTATTTGTTAAACACATACTAAAGACATATGGTACATGTCTTTACCATAACTTCATGAGACACCTGTATTGGTTCTGTTTCACAGATGAGTCAGCTGATGCTCAGAAACATTACATTAAGTCATTTGTGATTTGATCCCAGGACCATCCAGCTCCAAAGGTCTTGCTCTTTACAATATATCATTATGTGAACCCTTAATCATGCATACGAGGTCACACCTCTTTACAGACAGAGTGCACAGACAAAACATTATACATTCCTAGTGCAAGTTCAAGGTGATTAAGATTTCATTGAATAAGCATGCACTGCAGTGCTCCATGAGGCAGTTGGCCCAAACGAGAACACTGAAACACACTGGGGACCAGTTTGATCTAATTTGAATCCCTCCAAGAAACACGATCAGGACAACTGCCCTCTCTTGAGGCAGCAAGACTTCACACAATGTTCAGGATAACTGAATCAGGAAGAAAGTATTGGGATTTTATATCCTATACCACAAGGCAGTTTACACACAGCAGAAAGCAATTTATCAAAATTATGGTAGAAGAGTCTCTGTGATCTCAGTCAGCAAAGAGAATCTCAGTTCTTGGCAAGTCCCCACTAGGTTTCAGATGAGGCCAACAGCTCCAGCCAGCTCCCTTCAGAGGAGAGAACTACTGGCTTTACCATGCCCTGGCTCTTTGGCTAGAGAAAAGTATCACACTCCCTCTGAGATGTGATTTCTTCAACTGTAAAGTGAAGAAAATAGTATCTATTAAATGACTTAGTTTTGAGGGTTAATTGAGAAAAAGAATGTCTGTGTCAGCATGATGCCCTGTACATAATAACTTCTCACTAAATTTACCAGCTCTTATTATTGCTCTGGGCATTTTTGATGCTTTTAATCAATAACACAGAGTCAGTGACTAATTGCCAAGACAAAAATGAAAGGGGGAAGGGTCAAGAAACATGTATAAAGGACACAGGGACAAAGCCAAAGGCAGGTAGGATAGAGGGCAGGAGGTGGGGAAGGCTGAAGTCGGGCAGACTTTTGGGGGGGAAATGGAGACAACTGTACTTGAACAACAATTTTAAAAAAGGAAAAAATGATGATCTAAGAAGAATACAGAAAAAAAGTTTAATTCTTCTTTGGAATGTTTCAAGCTTCTCTAGAACCTGATACACTAAGCTTTCTTACTTCAAATCTTTTAAATCGATGGTGGAAGTCCCTTGTCCAGGAACAGCCAATGATCAAAAAGAGAACACTCACAGCAAGAACACACACTCTCAGGTTATAGTGACATGATATGGTCCCCATGTTGGAGGCTGTCCTTTATATTTCCTGGCCTCTCTATCCTTAATTGTAAACTAGGCCCCAGTCTGCTTATGCATCTCATATTCTGTGGTCAGATAGAGATACGAAGACATTCGATCAACTGCAGAAAACTGTGAATATGTAATAATGGTTTCAGATAAAGTGAGGTAGGAGAAATGGTACTGTATATTATTCACTCATTTCTGATTTTTTTCAATAAATGTTTTGAGTGCTTATTATGTGTCTGTAATTCTTTCAGAGACTAGAAAAACAGAAGCAAAGGGGCAATGAGTCCAGTAACGAGATGCAGGTTTACAGGCAAGTAGGTGCTATGTGTTGGCAGAGACTGAGGAGATTGGGGAAACAAAGTTCTTCGGGGAAAGGCAAGGAAGGTGAGCAAAGGTGTTAGGGAAAAGATAATTCTGAGCTGACACTACAGCATAAGCAAGCAGAAGAAACAGTGTGAGCAAAGACAGAGAGATGTGAAGTCTGGAAGGGGTGAGAGGAATAAGAGGTGAAAGGGAAATGACTAAAATTAAGATTGGAGAGGCAAGGAGGAGCTAGATCATGAGTTATCTATAGACAACTGTTATTGTATGTGAATTTTAACTGATGCGGAGAAATAGGTTTTATGTAATAAAGAAAGCAGGTTAAATCTGCTTTTGGAAAAGTCTCTTGTCAGTAGGGTAAATTGTATCCAGGGATACGAGATGCCTTAGAGTCAGACAATAAGTACTAACCTACAAACAATTTATTTTGTTACTAGTCTGTTTCCTACAAAATTTGTGTACTCCACAAGGCTGTTATAATAAACCAAATCATCCTGAGATTATGAGTGGAAGAGTTTTGAAGGTGATGGGCACTACATAATGCAAGATGTATAAAGATCATTGTTATTCTGCCTTGCCATCGTGAACATCTGGACAACCAATTCAGAAACAGGGGTTTAAATCAATTGTGCCGCAATCTCCATCTGCTGTTACAGGACTTTCAGTGTAGTCATGTAAACCCTGTCACGGTTCTTAATTTTTCACGAGTTAATCTAATAAGAAGGAAATAAATATAACTGATAGGTCTCTTAAGTGATAGCCACGCTTAATTACTCAGTCAAGGACTCAGGGATAATTCATAAGGATAACACAGTTCAATAAAATATTTCCTTATTCATTTGTTCTGTCACTTTGAATTGCTGTGGGGAGAGTTGTGTGAGTTCCATGGAAGACATTAGATGTCATGACTGCAATTCCAGGGTGAAGAAATCAATGAAAAATAAGTGTAGCTTTACTTCTATTACAAGAGTTCAACAGCCACATTAAATATTACATAAATTCAACTTTAAAAAAGTGACACTCAGGCCCCATACACATAGTAGACTATTAATAAATATTGACATGAAAGCACATGGAGTCACCAGAACCAACTAAGCCACTAATTCCTGCTCTTGGTCACCTGAAGTGCTAGTTCAAAAAAATATGGAAGTGTTTACTACCTAGTGCTGTCATTGGAAGATAAATAAAATTACATTTATAAAGGTGTTTAGGAAACCTGAAAGCATTACCTGTTTAGTTTTTATTATTGTTAGCTTCATTTTGAGACTGACAGGGAATATTTCCCTTTTATTACAGAGAAATAAACTAACGCACAGAGACATTGAATCATTTTTACAAAGAAATGGTGCTAGAAAGGTGAGCCAGATCTCGTTCGGTTTGTCCAAGTGTTCCTCCTCCTGTCCTCTCCTTTTATGTTTTCATTCATTCAACAAACAGGGCAATCTTATTAGGGTTACCACACAATTCCTCATCCTAAATGGGCACTTTAGAAAACCAGAGTACTATGAATTATTAGACTACCACAACTGGAACACTTATGTCCCTCCCAAATTCATATGTTGTACTGTAATTCTCCATGCAGTGACATTTAGAGGTGAGAACTTTGGGAAGTAATTAGGTCATGAGGGTGAAGCCCTCATGGACAGGATTAGTGCCCTCATAAAAGAATCTCCAAAGACCTCCCTTGCCCCATCTGTCATGTGAGGACACTGCTCCCATCCTCACCCCCCCCCAAAAGACTATCTACAAATGAAGAAGCAAGCTCTCACCAGATTCCAAATCTGCTGGTGCCTTAGTTAGACTTCCCAGACTCTGGGACTGAGAGAAATAAATTTGTGTTGTTTGTAAGCCACCAACTCTACCGTATTCTTTTATAGCAGCCTGAATGAAGAGATTAGCATATTTGATCACTCTAAGTACTTTGCACTGGAAATAGAGGAATAAACAAGAGACTGACGTTTCTTCTCATTGATTGATGGAAAAGGAAGATAAAAAAAGCAACAAAAGTAATTCAGTGTTATAAAATACTAGTAAAATTGAAGGCAGGTGCAGGTTGTTAAGGGAATTTGGAAGAGTAATGCGTAAACTGATCTTTGGGGTTCAGAAAATGATTAAGAGAGAAAGCGATCTGTACACTGAAACTTAAAGGCCGAAGTACCCTGGAAGATAAATAGTAAAAAGTATCTGAAGCAGTAGAAAAAGCCTTTAAGGACTGTGCTATATTCAGGGAATTGTAAATATTTTTGTATAGGAGAGTACAGGTTCCTTTGGGTAAGTAGTCGGGAAGGAGAATGGAGAGGTGGGAAGAAATCTGATCTTGGGGATTTGATGCTTTTCCTAAAGAGATTTAACTTAATCCTGAGGGCTATGGGAGAATTTTAAGAAGGGAATCACCTGATCAAAATCTGAGTTAAAATGCCCCCACGTCTATCAGTACTGCCCACAGGTATTCACTCTTGTGGGCCCTCTTGCTGCAATTCATATCTTTAATAAATTCTAACCATCACACTTTTAATGAACCACAGATTTGTAAGAATGTGAGAAAGACCAGCAAGACCAAATCATACACAAATTGTCAAAAAAAAAAAAATCCTGTCTACTAAAACCAGAAAAGTGGGCAGTAGAAAAATGAAAACTGGATGCCCTGAGGAAAAACAATGTTTTCAGGTCTTATACCATAAAATGAGAGAGTCTAAAATTAAGCAGAGCTGCCTTAGCCAGATGGCTCAGCTGGGTGGCGCCTTGTCCTATGCGCCATAATGCTGCGGGCTGGCTTCCCAGTCAGGGCACACGCCTAGATTGCGGTTCCATTCTGGGCATGTACGGGAGGCAACCAATCGGTGTTTCTCACATCGATGTTTTTCTCTCTCCCATTCTTTCTCCTCCTTTCTCTCTGAGATCAGTGAACATGTGCTTGGGTGAGGATAAATAAATAAATAAAGCAGGACCATTGAAACGGGCAGAAGTGATCCCAATTCCAAATAATCCATTGGCCCTAATCAAAAGTGAAGTCTAATTTTCTCTGGAAGAAAGTAATCCCAGTTTTGACCCTCAGAATTCCCATTATTTAAGTTCAGCAAAAATATAAAGTTGCCAGTAAGGAGACAGAATGGCACACACCACAATGAGAAACAAGAAATTTAGATTTCCAAGAACTTCTGATACTAAGAATATCGGGTAATGACTATGTGAAAAGTTTAAATAAATAAAGTAAGAAACACAAGAACATATTAACAAATATCAACAAATCCAAGAGGAAGACCTCTTTGACTTATTGGTAGCTAAATAGGTAAAAATTTAGCAACGCCATAGATTTGAAAATCAATTAACAAACGATTTTGAATATAGTTAGAAATTTACATCCAATAATTAAAAAACAAACATTTTTCTCTAGCAAAGAACATTTGCAAAATATTGACCACAGTGTAGACTAAAAGAAATTAAAAGAATAGTAATGTTTTGTTGGTATTATTTTATTAAGTTAGAAATCAACAAAAGAAGCAAAAATTTCTAATACTTTTAGAAATTTAAAAAATTGTAAATAACTCTTGGCTCAGAGAAACTATAAAATAAATCTTTGTAAAAACTTTTATTTGAATATTAATAGAACACTGAACATCATATATTATGGGATGACAATGTACCTAAAAATTTTTGAGGACAATGTATTGTTTTAATACCAATGTAAAAGAAAAGAGCTGATTTAATGAGCTAATCATCCATCTTAGGCATTTGCAAAAATAAAAACAGATTAAACCTTCCAAAAGGTAGAAGTGATAATAATAACTGCAGAATAGTAAAATTAAAATGAAAAAAGGAAGGAAGAGAGAGAGAGAGAAAGAGGAAAAGGAAAATGACTTACAACAGGTGTAGGAGGGTGCAGCCAGAGGGCCCCCAAAAGAAGAACTTGCAATGGGGTCCAGAACTCAGGGTGTCCAGGAAATATTAAAAATATGGAATGTCCTCACCCCCACAAGTCTGAGCTGGGGGATGGGATACTTGGAGCAGGGCCATTGAGTTGTTTCGCATAGCAACAGCTTTGTGGATAACCTCTGGCATGGTCATTTAACATATTTATAACCTTCAACTGGTTTCATAGATATGTTAAATAGTCCTGGCCATGCTTTGAGCCAGGGAGAAGCAAGTGACTTCCACCCAAGATGTAACTGGGAGGCAACTCCCCTGCCCCTATTACAGCACCTTTGTGAGAGCTTGGACATTACTGGCTCCACCCCACAGGGCCATGCCTGCCCAGACTCACTGCAGCAGCCCAGTAAGGCTGGAAGAATATGGGAGTGCTGGCAAGTGTAGCTGACTGTGGGAGGAGTCGGAAATGGGGCTGCAGAGGAAAATTGGCTTGGGAATTTAAACCCAGACTTGGCAGCCATTGAGGAGAGAGAACCATGTACTTTTGGCCAGGATGGGGACTCCCACAGCCATATGAGAGAGAATCACCATGTAGCTTTAGCAAAGAGAACCACGTGGCTTTGGCCAGGGTGAGGACCCCCGCAGCCATGAGAAGAATCACCATGCCGCTGTGGCAAAGAACCACCACTCGGCTTTAGCACAGAATCACCACATGGGTATCTATTTCTTTTCCTGATATACCGTGCCCCAGAACGGGCAAAGGGGGGAAAGAAGTACTGTGTGTGTTTGTGGGTGTTTTAAGGGCCTTTGGAATTTTGATGAAAACATCAAGTCTGTATAGCTTGAATAAATAATTCCTTTCCTTTTCACTAATCTCTAGCATGAAGAGCTATAATTCTCTGGTGAAGGGAAAGGCAAATCTAGTACAGGGGGACCCCAGGAGAAGGAGGGGTCCATTTGGTAACATTGTGGGACCCCCTTCCCTAGTGACCAATCCAGGAAAACCATGGGTTACCACATGTGCAGTAGCTTCAAAGTAATACAACTACTTGTACACACACAGTAAAAACCCGCCAAAACTAGCCAGGAAGGATCCACCCTATAAGAATAGAGTCCCTCCAGCCCCTGAGGTCAATCTCTGCTTGGAGCTGGCCTGCTCCCATGTTCTCTGCTGTAAACTCTGGGTGTTCAGTTCACTTCTTTGTCCCAATCACCAAGAACCTGGTGACCTGTGCCCACCTGTGACACAGGGATAAAAACTTAGTTTAACTCTTACAGCTCAATCAATTTAATCACATTAACAGAACAAGAGAGAGAATGTCCCTTCAACAGATACGGGAGGAAAATAAATATGCTATTTATTATCAATAACAAAAAAGTATCTGATGAAACATTTCACAAAAGATTTTCAAAGTTAATCACTTAAAATGTAAAATATGGCCTAGCTGGTGTAGCTCAGTGGATTGAGCACAGGCCTGTGAACCAGAGGATTGTGGTTCAGTTCCAAGTCAGGGCACATGGCTGGGTTGCAGGCCAGTTCCGGCAGGGGATGCATGAGAGGCAACCATACATTGATATTTCTCTCCCTCTCTCCTTCCCTTCCCCTCTAAAGATAAATAAATAAAATCTTTAAAAATGTAAAATGTGGAAAATTTTAAAACAATTAAGACACTAAAGATTTAAACAAATGCAAAAATAATCTAAATTTATATATAGGAAGACTCAAAATGAGAAAAATATTAATCTCTATAAACTAATTTATAGGTTTAAGCAATCCCAATGATTACCTCAACAGAAATTTTTGTGATATGTCCAAGTTTATTCTATAATGTTCATGAGAGGGTAAAACCTAAATAAATCAAGATATTCCTGAAGCGACATAATGTGAGAAGATTCAATCTATTAGACACCACAATTAATTATAAAGAATTTTAATTAAGATAGTGTGGACTTGGCACAGGGATAGACAAATTGACCAATAAAGCAGAATAGAGAACATGGAAACAGGCCCATGTACTACAGAAATGCAAGATAGGTCAGAGTGAGTAGTGCACATAACCAGGGAAAAGAGGTAGGAAGGTTATTCAGAAAATAGTGCTATAACAATTATTTATCTAAAAAATAATCCACAAGAATCAACACCATATTGATTAAGTACTCAAATAAAAAATTATAGTGTAATATCTATGATATTGGGGTAGAAAGATATTTTTTAAACAAGGTAGAGAAAATGCCAACTATAAAGAAAGAATTGACACATTTGAATATATTAAAATCAAGAGCTTACTCTAAAGAGTGGGAAAAGCTATCTGTAACACCTATAATCCATAGCGGATCAGAATCCAGAAAATATTTTTAAAACCTTATAAATCAGTAAGATAAAAAGCAAACCAACATAAACGCAGGCAAACCGCATTGAACTGTCATTCCACAAAAAGAAACTTCAGTGTATAACAAACATATTAAAAGATCCTTAACATTTATTTTCAATCATAAAATGCAAAGTAAATAAAATAATCGATGATATTTCACACCTGCTAAATGGGCAAGAATCAATATAAGTCTGACCAAATTTGGGGCTTGTGAGCAAATAAGCAATGGAAAATCCTAAACACTTCTGGTAGGCATGAGAATAGGCACAGCCACTTTGGAGACAATTTGATATCACCTTGTCAAATTAAATAAATAGAAACTGTATAACCCAGAAATTCCAATCTTGGGGAAACGCTGTGTACAATAAGAAGAAACATGTGCAAGAATGTTGCTGCATTGTTTGTAATAGAAAAAAATTGGAAATACTACAACTATCCATCAGCAGGAGGATGGATATATGAATAATTACCCACGTGTTGAAATATTATACAGCACTAAAAATAAACAATCTGCTACTACACATAAAACATGGATGACTTAAAATCATATTAGTGAATGAAAAAAAGCAAATTACTGAAGAGGTGGAAAGAAAATAAAATTTGGGAATAGCACACAGGTATTTTAATTGATCTAATCATTTGAAGTAGGTACATTAGCACAATGTTTGTTTATTAAATACTATGTTGTATACATTTTGTTAAAAACAGATGGTCAAGATAAAAATGTTCAAAACAACGTATGTATGAAAAATCCCCAAGATCCATGACTGATGCTAAGCCACTAAACCTCTCCTATTCTCTAGTTCCTCATCTGTCAAATGTAATCACAATATCCTTGCTCTTACTCTGCCATACTTCTAATTGTTAACTTGGAGGAGGAATTTGTGGTGTTTATTTTGCTCTTATACTTTATCTTTGCATATATGGTATTTTAAAATTTCATTAAATGTATGTATTCAAAGGTATAAAAGTCTTTTTATAGAAAACATTTCACATCGCTGGCCGCTATGAGAAAAATGAGTTAGAGTGGAGAAAGACTGGGAGCAGGTGGTAAGTAGGAGGCTCTAGTCAGGCTGAAGAAGGTGGTCATTCAGCTAAGTGGTGACTGTGAGTATGGAGAAGGGGTGGATAGATTTACCCCCAAATGTGGGATCATCGTATTGGCGATCCGTTGGCCTGAGTAGTAAATGAGTCTTCTATGGTGTTCCATATTTCCTCATTTTTTCATTTACTGAGTTGAATATTAATGAGCAGTGAATGTTAATTTAGGTAAATGAAGAAACTAAGAAGTCACCAATAAGTGTTCAGAGGGAAATAAGTACAGAAGCAATTTGGAAGGGCACTAAAAGCAGAGACTTCTGGCTAATTTATTGGTGGGTCAGTTTCTATTAATAAGCACTTGTAATGAGCTGGGCAAAGGTGAAGGTCAGTCCAAGTGGGCAGCTGTGGATCTCGGACTGACCACTATTGGTAGTAACTGTGTAGTAGGAAGAGTTGTGAGAGTGACTGTGTGCGCCTATGTGATAACCGGGGCAAAGGGGTTTTGTTTGTATAAAATACTGCCAGTCTGACAATTATAAACCTACAGTGCTGGAAAATAACCCTTCTCACCCACTAGGAAGCAAGGTGAACCTATAAATGGGAAGTTGCTTGTTTAAATTCTACATTCAAAGAACAATTTTTGGAAGCTGTTACTAGATTCATTAAAGGCCAACAAGTAAGTGAAAAGGTAGTGACCCTCTTTCCCAGATCAAAGGGTAATGTTCAATATCATTTAACCCTTAATACTTTATATGCAGAGCATGGGCTGCTTTGTATTTAGGAATTCTGCTACAAAAGCAACCTCTGGAAAAAAACAGCATGATTAAAGGAAGAGAAGTGTCTTCCCTTGTGTCAGAGAAAACATTTATATTTTGGAGATATCTTTATCCTGAATGACTTTTTTCTAACAACTTTAGTAGATAAATTGATATTATTTCCAGTTTGTTACCAGGAATAGTGTTTCTTGACAGGAGAGTGTGACTGCACAACACAGTCTGACTTCAGCACAGGTTTACTGATGTCAGGTGTCATGGGGGGAATAGGGAAGTCACCAGGGTTCTTGAATATGAAATCCAAAAGCTACCAGAATCCTTCATAAGAATCTATTCCACTTCCTACATCAGTACTGGTTCCTAAATCATGATTGAACATTTCCTTTATCAGTACCAATCACCAAATAAATCTCAACTTCTGTACATATTGATTTTGGCTAATGAAGGTACCAGCAACATGTTAGTTGTTTCAGGGAAGGAGACAGAGACTCTAAGGGCTGGGCAGGGAGGGGGAAGCAAGTGTGGGGGGAGGTTTTACAGAAAAGGTGACAATTTAGCTTGAAATGGAAAAATGAGTGCATTTTATATATTTGTTTGTTTGTTTTTAAAAATATTTTATTTATTTTTAGAGAGAGGGGATGGGAAGGAGAAAGAGTGGAAGAGAAACATTAGTGTGTGGTTGCCTCTCATGTGTCCCTTAATGGGGCCCTGGCGGGCCACCCAGGCATGTGCCCTGACTGGGAATCGAACCACGATACTCTGGTTCACAGTCCCCTGCTCAATCCACTGAGCTACACCAGCCAGGGCACATTTTATATGTTTTTGACTGGTACTTTAGGCAGAAAATAACACCTGACATTAGACATGGTTGCAGAAGGAGAAATGGTTTACTACAGCTGTAGCGTAAGCTAATTGAAGGACCAAAGTGGCCACTCAAGGCCTGAATGTAGAAAGCTTTGAATGCCATGCTCTGGCTCTATTTTTCAGAAAATGGAGGATATCAGCCACAATCATACTTCCTCAAAGCTCTTTCAACTCTATGTCGGCCATGGGGGTGTCAAAGGAGTTTGAGAAATAACCCAATTCTGATCTTCTATTGCTGTAATAGCTCTTATATCCGTTTCCTCCTTTCTAGTCCTGCAGCCTCTAACCTAGTTCAGATCCTTAGGAGCTCTAGCCTCCTGACTCTAGACAGCTCATGTTGTCTCTGCTTTCCAGAGCAGCCTATCAACTGCACCCAGAATGTTCTCCGAAGCCCAGCTCGTGGGTCATGCTGCTTTTCTGCCTACTGTTGAATGGCTCCCTAGTGATGACGAGACATATCCCAGCTACATTAGCCTTCAACTTCCCTGCTTCTGTGCATTTACTCGTGGCGTTCCTTCCCACAGGAAGGGGATGAGCACTGTGATGATGCTGTCCCTTCTCCAAAGAGGGAATTGAGAGGCTTTCGGATCTCCTCAAACTCTTCCACTCCCTGTTCAAACTGTACTCATTGAAGCTCAATGTAAAGAAAAGTATTTCCATTAATTCCTCCCTGATCACTCCAGCTATATATAACAAAAACAACCAATGTCTATATAGTACTTTCAAGCTTATATAGCATTTTACAGCTTCTGGAGCACCGCAATCTATGAAAGTATGGCAGGGACACAGCAGGACTGTGGTGATCACATTTTGACAGGCAAGAAAACACAGAATCAGGGAAGTTTAGTGACTTAGTGTTAATCATGGATCTTCTGACTCTAAATCTTCTGTTCTAAATCCCATACATCATTCTCATTTATTTTAATTCGTAGACAGTTTCTGTACATACATTGCTTTAATAATTATTATCTTGATCTGTTTTTAACACAAGACATAGTATTTAATAAATAAATGTGGCAGTAACGTACCTACTTCAAATGATTAGACTAGTCTGAAATCAAATCTTCTTCCTAGCCACCATAATGTACACATGGCCGTCCCATCACAAGGCCATTTTTCTTTCCATGTGTTGCATAATTGCCTCAGTATTGCAGGGCATATAACACTGTATTTTAATTCATTACCTGTTATTCTTCTCTTGATTCTTCTCTGCTAGTCCCTAAACTAGTCCAGTGACTGAAATTTATTCATCTTTGTATCCTCAGGGCCCAGCTTAGTGCTTGCACAAAGTAGATACATGAGGAGTATTTGCTGAGCTACCTATTAGAATAGTAAACTCAGATAATCATTGAAGAATGTGGCCTGTTGCCAGACATTCATATGATTGGTTTTTCCACTTGTGTCAAATATTGGGGAAAGAGATCAGGAGATAATATCTAGGTTTTAATAACTGTACTGCTTTTTCAAAGACTTGGGAAGTCTGGTGTGTGTATAATCCTGTTATTTATAATGTCATGCCTATAGGGAATCTGGGGCATTAAGAATGTCACTGCAACAACCATATCACTAATTCCACCAGCACTACCACCACCACTATATCTATGACTAATTCTAAAATGTGATGATAACAGTATCTTATCTAAATGATTATTTCCATAATTAACATGATGTATATGAAGTTTTGATACACTGTCTGAAACTTAGTAAACAGAGAACATCTGCTTGCTATTATTTTATTTTTATTATTGCATTATTGCAATAACTATAAGAACAACCTCTGTGGCTGTAACTCCTAGTATGAATTACAAGGGACTGAGCACATATTGCTGAGACACTGTATGAGGTCTACCATATACATTATTGGTATTCTTCACCACAGTCCCAAGGACCTTCACAAGGTCCACATTGTCACTCCCATTTAATAGAGACAGAAACTAAGGACTAGAGAGTTTCTCATCAATATCTCCCCCATGGCCTCCTGCCTCATATTTATCACTAGCATTTCCAGTGACCATCACAGTTCAAATAGTACCTGTATCTCTCTGACCTACACCACCTCCTCGTCTTAAGCATATCATAATAAAATGATCAAAAAATGCAATCACCCCCTAGAAGGGCTCAACCTTTCCTCCAAATCAAAAGCCCTTAACAATTTAAGGAATTACAAATTTAAGTTTTAATATAATCTCCCCCCACACTCACTAAATCCAGTGTGTGTTCCCAAGACAGTATTCAACAGAAATCGCTCTTTACTAGAACCTACTTTAGTCATGCCTGGCAACTGCACTAGAAACAGGAAGCAGCAACTGGGCTAAATGACAAAACTGTCTGCTCTAATTTTTCTGTACAAGCTGCTTCTATATTCCTTACGACTAGCTCCCATCAAGATTGGGCTAATTATGCGGTTTCCCTCCTCGAGGTTACTCTGTGTCACCTAGAAATCAAATCAAGTCTGGTGTTTCTTTTGAAAGCATCTGCTCATAACTTCCAGGTTCTCTGCAAACACAATCTTATGATCCATGAAATAGATCTTCCAACTCTGTAAGCCAGACCCCCTCTCTACTGGAGGAAAATAAAAACACTAAAACTTCAAAAGCAAACACAATCAGCTGAGATTACATTCACTTAAGACCCGACAATTCAAAGTCTGAGGTTATCTAAGGTTTTGACTATTTTCTTGTGTCATCAAACCCTGTACTTTCCACATAATGAGCCAGATTATAGCCTAACCTGGGGAAGAAAATCATGTAATTGGACAGGCTAGATAGTCATTTAGATTACAAGAGAATAATCACAGCTGCAGTCTACTAATCATAACAATATTTGCTCCTCTCATTTACATTTTAAATATACAATTTGTTAAAATCTTTAGGTCGGGATAAAGAATTAGGCGTCAAGCATATAATATATTTTTGTCTTCATCAGCAATGCCTTTCTTAAAATAATTACAATGGGACATTCTATCACTAAGTAACATTTTGAAGTTTCATTATAATTAATTCCTTTATTTTTATTACAATAATAATACTGATTATTCTGAGGCTAGTTTGGGTGATTTGGAGACATTACCTTTTATTACTATGAATATAAGCCAGGCATGTTGGCCTCTTAATATATAATGTGGCCCTCTTTTGACTGTCCCAGGGAATCTTAAAAGAACATACGTATAACTCATCATTGATTTTCAAATTTATATTGAGGAGAGTAGGTGGCAAGTTATTTTCCATTGGGAGTCCTAATCTCTGATACCCCAGGCAACAAAGCACTAGGCAGAATTCTGTTTCACTACAAAACACAACACTTATGGCCTTTGCAGACTAGGGTAGGAGGGAAGCCACGGGCAGCCCACACAACAGTGGGAAGGTCCACTCTATCTGGAATCCTCCTCCACATATTGATTCATCCAGCAAATGTGCACATTTGGAAGCATGTGGGACCTGGGGTGGAAAGTTGGTGGAGGCAGTCACTACCCATGACTCAGAGGTCTGAAGGCAGGAGAGTTTTTTGATATGAGAAGATTCAAATAAATAGTTTTGCCTGAAACTGAGAGAAAAAAATGCATACTTATAACTACTGAAAAATGAGAAAGACACTGCTTAGAAAACCAGCAACAAGGCTCAGCATGTGGAAATTGCAAGGACAGCAGGGAGGAGCTATGGAAGGGGGCCAGGAACAAGGACAGTGAGCCTGAACTACTACCCAAGATTTCCTCAGCAGCTCTCTGGAAGCAGTCTCTTCTCCACACTTGTTATATTTATAGTCTCACTCTCTTTGGAGGCCAACCGAGTGATCAACTACACAATTCAAATACCCAGACCACCATACATCAGCAGTGTAACACTGGCAACTTCAAAAACATTTGCTCTAAACATGAGGCCATGCACAATCATTTATTCAGCAGTCTAATTTGTTACCCACTTATTTTGTTTCATGTGCTATTTAGCAGTAGTAAGTTGAATGTAAAGCTTCGTGAACCCATAAAATACAAGGGAAAAAACAATTTTCAACTCTGCTTCTCTGAACTTTTATAGCAGCATTTATAAGACTACCCACAGAAATTAAATTAGCATCTGATTGTATAATTCCATATTATTCTGTTATTATATATAAACACATTCTGTAGCATTCTTCCCAGAGTGTGACAGCAGACATTTCTATGATGTTTGCACCTAAAAGTAGAAATGTAGGCTGTGGAAAAACACAGACTTGAGTTTGAATTCTGCTTCTGGCCATGTATTTGCTATGTGACCATGGTAAATTATTCCACTTCCCAAAGCTTCAAATGCCTCTTCCAAAAAATGAGGAGTAATGTACAGTGTAAACTCCCATGTAGCTATTGTGAATGTCAATTAGCATATTTGTAAATCTCCTAACACAGGGCCTGGCATAGAGCAAGAGCTCAATATTTCCTCTTCCCTTCCACCTTCCTCCTTTAGCATCAATGGTTCAACATGGACAAGGATTATTCTCTGATCATTCCAAGGCCTACATGTATTGAGTACCTGTGTGTCCAGCACTATATATTACATGCTGACAATGCAAAGAAAATATCATCTCTCCTCTTGACAGATTTCAGCAGCATGCTCCTTAACAAAACTGACCTTTGAACAATTGTTAATTTAAAGTTATTTTAGTAAACAAATTAATTAATATGGCTGTATTCTTATCTGCCCTGGAATACCTCTTGTTTTTCATCTTCTATCAATCTTGACTCTGGTACGCTCTCTTATTGTAAAAACTCTGTAAAAACCCTTGAGTTTGATGAGCACTTGCTCATGTTTCTGCCTTTGTACATGTGACATCTTCTGCTTAACATCCTGGGGAAGTCTTCCTGAATATATACAAAGTCTTTTTCAGTTCTCTCCAAACTCTTGGGCAACGTGGATGCCTCCTCCTCCCTGTTTTCATGGCAACTTGTATAAATCTGTGTCTCTGAAGCCACTTGGTAGATGGGGGAAGAGAATGTCAGTTCATCTCTCTCTATAAAATAGAGACTTATGTGAGGGCAATGATTTTTTGTTATTCATCTTTGCATTCCCATGCTTAGCAAAGTGCCCTGTGAGGAGCTGATGATTGATAAATATTAAATGAATACCTGAATGAATTAACAAATGGCCTGGCTGTGGCCAAGACAGAAAAATAGAACAGGTGACTGGGATTACCCAGCACACAAAGCAGGTTTTGTCAGTTCATTTGTCTACAACAACCCCCATAGTTCTTTGCACAAGGCCAGATCTCTCTGACTAGGACATTTTGTTTCCAAATTACATATTGCACAGCATGAATCCTTCCTTTCCTTCAACTGCCTGTTAATTATAGTGTCACCTTTGCTCTGTCTTTTCCTGAATCTCCTAATTCCCAAGATATAAAAGCCAGTTTTACTTAGAATTTCCAGCCTTTAAAAGTACGTTCCTCTGCCCTCAAACCATTTGTGAAAACTGTAAAGAAAACCAGAAGAGTCTGCTGAGGTCAAAGGTACTATCACATTATTAAGAAATCATCTGTGAGTGAAAAAGACTCCCTTTTGTTCCTTTCTTCCTTATTCCCATGGAATAGTAAACACCAGCCCTCGTTGGGGAGCCGCTGTGGGAGTGCTGGGAGCTGTTCTCAGAGAGAAACATCGGGCTCAGAAAGCTGACAACTCCCAGAAGCCACCTGAGGATTTGCCTGCTGAGTTCCCTTGACCACAATGGCTAGGAACAGTTTCTGTGCTTTTAAAAATTGTGTAGGTTTGAAATTCAGGTTCTAAGATTTAGCAAGTGTTCCAACAATTCTTTTGTTATCCTCTATTACACTGGGTCTAGTCATTTGTCTTCACTGCCTAATAAAACCTGAAAAGTAGGTGTTCAAAAACTCATGCGGCATATGGAAGTAAGGGGTAGGGTTGAGAAAGGAAGGAAGGAAAAGAAGGATGAAAGGGAGAGAAACAGGGAGAACGGTTGAGGGGGAGAAAGGGATAGGCGGAAGAAAACAAGGAAGGAGAGAAAGACGAAGGGAGAGAGGGAAAGTTCCTCACGCCTTCTCCTCATACCCTTACAAGAGTCAGTCTTAAAATAAAACAAAAACTAAATGCCTCCAAATCACTTACCATTTCTGTGAGTCCAAAGCTCCCTCTCCAGATAGTTGGTGCCTCCCAGGAAAACTGGGGTAATGGAAAGAGAGACACATCCCAGGTGTATCAGGTTGGCTTTACCTGCCCCTAGCTTGGCCTACCTGAGTAGGCTGTCAGGCTCAAGTTGTGAGTGATATCTCTCAGTCCTTTCCCTTACTGACCCATCAAGAAATCCTCAGTGCCACCCCATGACCATAACCCTTACTATGTCCCATGTGGTGCCATCATCTATTCAGCCTCATTAAACCCAGTGATTTTCTAATAGCCCCCAGGGTAAGGAGAAGGACTAGAAGAACCAGAGTGAGTCATAACTCAGAAGCAGCAACAAGGTCTTTTAAAAACTGTCTGGAGGAGTTTTTCCATCTCCTTTATGAACAAAGGCTTTGGACAGCTGTTGCTGTTACTATGACTGCTTCCTCTTTCATTCTAACTTTCAAGGTAGGTACATTTTGCTTTGGAATTTGCAGTGCTTTTAATTGCACGGCCTTAGTTGTTTTGCTTTTTAAAATCATTGTTTTTAATGAAATGTATTGGAGTGACATTAATTAATAAAATTATATAGGTCTCAAGTGTATTATTCCATAATACATCATCTGTATATTGCATTATGTGCCTAACACACCAAAGTCAAATCTCCTTCCGTCACCACACACTCAACCCCCTCTGCCCTTCACTACTTTCCTCCCCCGTTCCCTCCAGTAACCACCAGACTAATATTGTCTGTGTCTGTGAGTTTTTGTTTAGTTGTCTTTGTTTATTTGGTGCTTTCGGTTTTATATGCCTCATATGAGTGAAATTATATGGTTCTTAGCTTTTTCTGCCTGACTTATTTTGCTTAGCATGATATTCTCAAGGCACATCTATGTTGTTACACATGGCACTTGGCATTTGCATGGCTTTAATTTTTTTAATAATATATTTTAACTATAATAATTTAAATGTCACTTGTTATATGACACAAGCAATGAGTCTAAGAACATTGCAAGAGAATTAAAAATAAATGCATAATCTTTCAAATATAATTGCTAATACTAGATGTCTTTTTATATGCATTGATACATACAGGTACTATCTGAAGGACAAGGTGATATTGTACATAGTTTCTAACTTCCTGTTTCTTTAACTGAATAATACATTATGAAAATTTTCTTTAAATTCACCTCAGTATAACTCTGATGGCTTAACTCTCCATGTCTCATAAAGTTCTTGTTAGGAACGAGGGAGTAAAGAAAGCTCTGGAACTACAGCACTTAGCCACACTGTTCCTTCGGCATCTGCACCCACTGTTCCTTCTTTTCCTAATATAGGGTGACAGCCAGGCAGAAGTGCCACCTGATCACGTTCTTTGGTTTGTCTCTTTGTCTTAGGAAATGCGGTGCCAATCCTGTGAACTCGGTCTGGGTGTTTCTCGAATACCTTATTTCTTCACACAAAGAATGTTTTGTTCCTCCTATGAGTTATCTTCATGGGTATCAGGGTAACCAAAGGGAAATTTTAATGGCAAACAAGGCTGCTAAAAGTAATGGCAGGCTGCACATTGCCGATAATTCACTAAATTCTGCATAATCCTCATTGGGTAGAGATTCTGTCTTTCTCATTTTCATTTCTCTCAGGCCTTGCCGAGTGGCTCATAAAAGACATTCAATCCATCAAGGAATGCTTGTTGAATGAATGAATGACTAAGTGAATGAACATAAATAAGCAGTTAAGAAGATCGGACATAGAATAATAAAATTTTGAGAAAATGATGTAGGATTTAGTGAAAATTTACTTTAATATATGCATCAGCAATACAACTTTATTGATCCTCCTTTCTTATCTGTCAAGGAGTTACGATAACCAAATGTCCTCATGGAGCTGTTACAGTTATCAGATGAGGTGATAAGGTAGTATTTATCAGAAAAACCTGAATTTCAAGGTGTCATAGGACCTCAGAAGATAATAACCAGTTGCAGTTTCAAATTCTGTTAGAATAGATCATATTTCATTTCCAACTACTTACCTCCCAGGCCCACACATATGCATAAACAAAAATTAACAATAAAAATAAATAACTTCACTGAAAAGAAAGTTTTTTAATGGGTGCCAAGGGAATGAGAATCAGCTGGTGTTATTTCAGGTGGCATGAAAGAGCAGAAAGATGACGGACTTGGGAGACAGATACAGCTACAAATTTTGGTTCTGCTACTTCTTCGCTAGATAATTTTGGATGAGCTGCTTCTCTATGACAAATGTTTTCTTTGATAAAATTCTTATGACAATTCACGTGCCTTAGGATCCTTATGAGAATTAAACAAAAGAAAAAATAAAGCTCCCAACATACTAGTTATTCAGTAGATGTTATTTCCCCCACCTGTCCTTGCTGCCCCCACCTCAGTCCCTGCCTGAACCAGTGAGAAGAGTATGTTATTTGTATTCAACAATTTTGACTAAGGCCATGCCCACTGTCAGACTTGGAGCTTCCAAACAGAAGTTTGCTGTGTTGAAATGTTTATTTATACTAGACTTGAAACATAGGAACTCAGAGCTCATTCTATCGAAAGTTTAGCACCTGACTTGAGGTGGTGATCACACAATACAGAGTACAAATGATGTGTTGTGCAATTATGCACCTAACACCTGTATAATTTTGTTAACCAGTGTCAGTGTCACTCCAATAAATTCAATAAAAAGGTAAAAATGAGATTTTTGCAGATGTAATCAAGTTAAGATGAAGTTTTCTAGGACTAGTTTTCATAAACCTAATATGACTGGTGTCCTTACAAGAAGGAAATTTGTACGCAGAGACACAGAAACACAGAGGAAGACGGCTGTGTGGAGATGAAGGTGGAAATGGTACTTATCCCTCCACGAGCCAAGGAATGCCAGAAATTGCTGGCAACCATCAGAACCTGGAAGAGGCAAGGAAGAATTCTTTCCCTAGAGACTTGGAGGTTGTAAGACCCTACCAACCCTTGAATTTGGACTTCCAGTGTCCATCCAAAATTGTGACAGAATAAATTTGTGTTGTTTTAAGCTTTAAAAAAGCTTAGCATTTGTCAATAAGATCAGCGGATACTCAAGAAATTCTATCAATGTTACTTTATTCCAAGACAGAACCAAATAAATCCTCGGTCATTCCACAGATGTAGCTATAACTCTTCAAAAACTCCCTTTAAATTTTCAAGTTATTTGATCATGTTTGAAGGAGAAAAATCACTGGATATCAGAACCTATATTGAATTCTCTAGCTTTGCAGTCAGTTGGCCTAAGAAAATAAGAGTCCATCTCTTTAGAGTGAAGCTCTAAGAAAAGGACATGATACCCTGGAACTTACAGATTCCATCCTAGTTTACAAATGTTAAGAGGACCGTCTACGACAGTATGGTGACTGCCAAGAGTCATATTTAAGTTTGAAATGCTCCCATTTCTACTGAGTGAACTATGTCTAACACTGGAGACAGATCATCCAAGCAAAATTCAGATCGTTCTCCTAAAACAGTAAAGCCACCCTACAAGGGAAATGTCAACATTTTCTAATAACTAAAGCTTCAGGCTTTATTTTCTGGGCTTCTTCCTTAATCTTTTTGGATGCTACTTGAAATCTGATCATGTTTTTCTAATTCAGAAAAAGCAGCACTCCCAATTTTCACCTCTTTCCGTTTCACTGCAGGCAAGTTCCTGTCTGGATAACAAAGGTCTTTCCTGATTCACAAATAAAAGAACATACTAAATGTATACTTTCTTCATGAATCAGTAATTATGGAATACTTTTGAGCAATTCTGCAGCTTTTCACTCAAGGGCAAGCTTCTGAGCCTCAAATAGAACCTGCTCTTGAGATTGAAAGAAGGACCGGCTACACAGAATTCAAAGAGCACAATGGTTATGATCCACATGGATTAGCAGTGTAGCCATTTAAAGATAGGCTGGGGCTAGGTAACAATAATCATTCTGTATACCTTTCAATCAGTTCTCCGTACTGCAGCTTGAATAATTTTTCTAAAATACAAAATTGACTGAATTACTCCTTGTTCAAAATCCTTCAATAGCTCATCTTATTTTTTAGAATAAAACTCAGTCCTCAGCACATTTCACAAAGTTTTTCCTGACCTGGCCCCAGCCTACCTTTCCCAACAACATTGCAACTCTTCTCTTTTTACCCAGGTCACTTATTTTAGCCTCACTTCACTACTGCCCATTACCATGACTGTTTTGTGTGTTTTTTTCTACCTTGTTCCCTCTGTCTGGCATATTATTCTGCTTCATGCCCACCCCTATCTTTTGCAACACACATTTTTACTTTTATTTTCTTGAAGATGTTATTTATTTATTTATTTTTAGAGAGGGGGGAAGGAAATGTGAGAGGGAGAGAAATATCAATGTGTGGTTGCCTCTCATGCGCCTCCTACTGGGGACCTGGCCAGCATCCCAGGTATGTGCCCCGACTGGGACTCAAACTGGTGACCATCTGGTTTACAGTTTTCAGTCTGGCACTTAATCCACTAAGCCACACCAGCTAGGGCACACTTTTTTAAAAAATTAAAACTAAATAACTCCTATTGTCCATTAAGGAGCAAATCATCCATCACTAACTCTAGGAAACATTTCTTTTCTACCTCTTCTTTCTTGCTTCCCAGGTATCAAGAGAGGCCTGTCCATGGTCTCCCACAACTTTGTATAAAAGTTTCATCATAGCATTTTTTCACCCTGTATTGTAATTATCTGTTAAGAAGTGTTTCTTAATGTAGGTCCTATGTCTTATTCATACACACACACACACACACACACACACACACACACAGCCTGCTAGTTAGTAGATGGTTAATACTTTTTATTGTTGGATGATGATGGATGGATAGGTGGGCAGATGGATGGATGATTACGGAAAAAAACTTGTTTCTTAAAAACACACAACTAGGGCCATCTTTCAGATGCAGGAGCTGAGTAAATCAAGTACATTGACCTCATCTTAATTATCGGGGTCCTTGTGAATTTGGACTAAGCAAAGGCAACTCTAAGTGAGAAAAAATAAAAATAATAAAAAAAGAAGTTACCACAGGGTAGTTTGCTGTCTCACCTCAATAACTGAAGTAGTCGAGTGGAAAGGCAACAGTAACTGGCACATTTAGAAATATCCTCTTAAAAATATAAAAAAATGGGAGAGAGAGAGACAGATAGCTAGAATAAAACTCTTTGCATATCTGCCCTATTTGTACTTAAGAGATCTGAAGCTTAAGCATGCAAATATATATTTAATCAAGAGATTTGAGTTCAGACACCCAGGTGTGAACCTGACTTTGCTTCTGGTAAGCTATACGGCCCTGGATTGGCCACCTCATCTCTCTGGTTCTCACTCTCTTCCTCTCAGATGATCTCTAAGGTCATTTTTAGTTCAAAAATCTCATCCATTTTGACATGGTTTGATGGTTATACACCTGACACACAGAAAGTGTTTAAAAATATGTTGAATGAATGAATGGCATGCTTCTTCCCTGGCTGAGTTTTGGGTTTTGCAGTGTGAGCCACGAGCTAAAATAGCACATGTGAACACTGTGTCCTACAGGTATTAAGAGTTTTAGCAGCACCTATTCTTCTCTCAGTCTGCTCACACCAGCCCTTTACTAAAACGACACCACTGTAGAAAATAGAGAAATACAGAAACACCTTAAAACCAACAAGGACATGGAGAGGTGATAGATGAAGATTACAGGAAAAATCCAGAGGCACACAAGAGGGGCACAATCATTTAAGAGGCCACTGGAGGATAAGATGTAAATGGGGAATCCATACAGAGCAAACAGTATGGATTCTTTAAAGAAAGTAAGGCTTTAGTTTTGGTAAGGAGTTCTTCAGGAAAAAATGAAAACAAAATACTTTCCCCTAACTCTTCCCAGGCATCAGAAATTGGAGACACAAGATCAGCGTATTCAGCCTCAAAACCCAGAAACTGGATATGACCCATATGACAAGATCTACTGGGCAGAAGGCCAATGCTACTCTGCTGGTGAGGGCTTAAAAGGAAATTCTTTTCTGTTCCCTACCCATCTCTTCTAGGGCCAGCAGTGATACCCTTTGGCACCTTTGCCTTTAATTTTACCTGAAAATCCCACATCCACTATGGTCTTAATTTCTTGCCTAGCAAATGCGTAAAGAGGGAAGTGAAGGATGTACAAGCATGCATAGAAAACTGAAACATTTAGAACTTTGAGAACCTGGATCTTAATTAATTCCTAATACATATTTGTTAGTTAAATAGATGATCTGAATTATAGATATATAAATACAACCTTCTGTCCTTCAACCACACATTCTGTTGTAGTGTTTAAAATTTTTACTGTGAATATTAAAAAATCGCTTATTATTTACCAGGCATTATACTATGTCTTCACAGACATTATTCACTTAATTCATTCAAGAAATCTGACTTTTTTTTCATTTTACAGATGAGGATGTTGCCCCTTAGAGTAACTCCCCACAAGATCACATGTTGAGAAAGTGATAGACCCAGAATTTGAAGTCAGGTCTCTGTGCCTCTAATATCTGTCCTCTTAACCAGGACACCATATTGTCAAGGTTCTCTTCACACAAGGTTCCCTTCATTGTAGAAGAATGTCTACAATGAGAGTTAACAATATTCTCTTAATAAAAAGATAAATGGGAAGAAAAAGCTAGTGACAAGAGAAGGAATCTGTTTTTCACCACAGTTTGAGAATACCTAAATTAGGCCTGAGAGGAATGAGGTTGGCATTCACTGGATGACTAAGTATGTTGCAAATGTCAAAGTATGTGTGTGAAGATCCAAAGCTCAGACATACCTTGTGGGCCTTTAGGGGAAGTAGCACAGAAATAATTACAACCCCTAGAATTAGCAAAATTTTACTCCAAATCATATCCTAGACATGCATGCACACATTAGCACACACTCACACAAACATACACTTGACAATTTCCTTCTGTCTAAACTTCTAGAAGCCTATTTTCTCTTTGAGATTGGTATCAATATTGATTCTGCCCATATCATGCAAGCATGGGATACATCATAACCTCTGAAAGTTTCCATAGAAATGTATGGTACTTTTTTTTTTGCTTAGAAATATCCACGGTTCCCCTCAAGTTTCAATGCCTGGAATTTATACTCTACATGCACAATTTTAAGAAGTGTTATTTACAATAGCCAAGATTTGGAAGCAGCCCAAGTGTCCATCAGTAAATAAGTGGGTAAAAAAACTATGGTAAATTTACCAAATGAACTACTACTCAGCAGTAAAAAGGAAGAAAATTTTACCCTTTGAGACAGCATGAATTGACCTGAAGAACATGATAATAAGTGAAATAAGCCAGTCAGAGAAAGACAAATACCACATGATTTCACTCATATGTGGAACCCAGTAAATGAATTGAACTAATAAGTAAAAGAAAGACAGACTCATACATAGAAAGCATGCTCTGCATTGGGGAGGTGGTTGGGATGGAGGGATGGAGCATAAAAGAAAAAGGACTCATGGACATGGGCAACAGTGTGGTGATTGCAGGGGGTGGAGGGGGATGGGTAGAGGTCAAAGAGAGTATAAGGGAGATAAATAGTAATGGAAAAAATACAGTGAAGAAAAAGAACCATTGAACAATAGTGTACCTATAGCATCTGTGTTGAGAAAAGTAGGTTTTAAATTCCGATTATTTTGCTACCAATGAGTTGTATATCCTTGGCCAAGTTATTGAACCCCTGGAAGTTACACTTTCGATCTCTGTGAATTATTGCAATGTTTAGAAATAATCTATTGTAAGATTCCTATTGTAGTTCTGGGCATAGAGTAGGCTTTTAAAAATCTCAGTTTTTATTATTGCAGGTGTAGGAAACAACGTTTCTCAGTTCAGGAATGCTTTTTCTGTGCTTTTATACCTGACAAACTTACACTGATTATTTATATCTAAATTCAAAATGTCACACCACTTATTCATACAATTAACATTTATTAAGAAATGATTACATGCCATTTAGTATAGCAAAGTATTGGGAGAAGAAGTTTAAAAACAGAGTTCCTAATATCAAGGGTGCCCACTTGAATGGATGGGTTAGCAGAAGTGTGGTAAGAGCTCAAATGGAGAGAGCTCCAGTGTGCTTTGAGGCCCAGAGGACAGGCCACATGGAGGGGGGGTTGTCGATGAAGGCCACCTGGAGTAGGTACAAGGAGCTTTCTTAACAAAGACTACAAAGCAGGTTATGAAGAGTTCTCAACAGCCCAAGCTAAGTCATTACTTTCCTGAGAACTCATTCCACGGCCTTCATCATGGCATGGTCCAATATTGAACTGAATGGCTGTTTAATTACCAGGCTCTGCTGCCAGGCAGTGAACAACTTGAGAGTAGTGACCATGACTTTGATGAAGATGAATTTTCAGGTTCTGTGTAGATTTTGTGAATACCTTTGCTGAAAGCATTTTTGTCACAAGTATTTTTACTGCATAACTAATTGACTACACAGCAATTTTGCCTTACAAGAAAAAAAAGAGACATAAAAATCATACAATGAAACATTAAAAACAAAATTAAAAAGACTTGCAAAGAATAAAAATGCATTGTATTTCAAGCCTTTTGTTCTTAATATTAAACTTTCTTATCGATATCTCTTCTTTCAACATCACATTTCCCCCCCTATTTTTTCTTTCATTGAGAGAGGTTATCAGTTTCTAACTAAAGAATTAATAATGAAATCTCTCAAAAACTGTTGTGAATTAGCAGGTTCCTGGTTAATTGGCCATAGCTTAGTAAACTTTTAATGTTGATGGATAGGAGGACAACCGTGCTCACCAAAGGGTCTGCAGAGTGACACATTATCATTTTCCTTTGTAGTGTACAACCAGTCTTTACATGTAGTTTTGCAAGCTCGTCTTATACATGGTTATTATCATGCACTACCCTAAGGCCACTACTCATCACTGTAGACATCACTAGGAGGGCTAAGATTTATGTGACAGAAACACGGGAGGATTGTGAGAACTTCGCCAGTGGAGAAATAAAACGAACTGACAAAATATATCGTCTTCCAAATGCAACCAAACTGTCCAGTAGTCATTTTATCTTTTATAGCAAAATTGCCTTAGGGCCAATTAGTTATGCAGGAAAAAATGTGTGTGAAAATATACGTTTGCCTGCAAAGACGTTTACAGCAAAACTTTAAGACAGAATCTTTTCAGAATCCCCACAGGGTTTGACAGAGAGAAGGGGTTTCACAAATGCCTGTAGGAACAGAACTACACATGAGTCTCTGAAAGGGCAGGCAACTAAACAGTATGAATAACTAAAACCCAACACTGCAGGGGCAGGTAAAGCCAGCCACTTGGGATCTAAGAGACACCACAGGCAGAAAAACATGACTTCATTGTTTCTTGTTGGAAGAAGCTTGGATTCAGAGAAAAGAAATGGCAAAGGCACGTGTGCCAGACGCTACCCTCCAGACAGCTCACTTCTCTTTGTGGCCTGTGATTTTACTCCGGTTTAGATCTGTGATCCACAGCCCAAGATGATTTTTATTTTCCTTTACAATGCCGCTTTGGATTTACAGTGCAGCCTCTTCAAAACACACCACCCCTGGCACTAGTAAGAGGTACAGATTTGATTCTTGTAGGATTTCCTAGCAAAATTCCAAGTTTTCATGAGGTTTGGAAAAAGTTAAGAATTCAAGACATGCCCATGAAGCTCTTTTAGTCCTTGGTAATACCCTCGGTGGCTTCTTTAGCTGCATTGCAATCTGTCTGGTTTCTCAGCCTTATGTTTGCCTTAGGGAGCTGAAGTGGAAATCTCTTTGCCTGGTTGGCTGATTTCATCTCTGATTCAACAGCTTTAACCTCCACTTTCATTTTGATTCAATAAAAAATGTGCTTGTTCAATCCATTGCCTTGAAATCTTGCCAGACTTCAAATAAGCAATTTCAAGAAGAGTCATAAAAATGAACAGAACATAATGAAGGACATCAGTTGTCACCTTTGTTAACCTCCTACATGGTCCAATTGTGTCCTTGGCCCCAAATGAAATATGAAAGGGAATTATAAACAGATAATTTCACTTTCACTAAAGTTCAATGGTTAATAGCACCACTGACAAGCTGCGAACAAGAAATAATATCAGCATTTAGTGTGCATCTACTTTGTGTCAGGTATTGTCCATGGCAGACTTGAATACACATCATCCTCATTTTGCAAAAAAAAAAAAAAAAAGTTCCAACTCAAAAGAGTTAATATAAGCAATCAATCACTTAAGGTCAAAAGCAACAAAATGATAAAGCTGGCATATGAACCTTTTTTGTCCATCCGGTTCCAATGTCCATATTTTATCCATTATAAAATCTAGCTTAAATTAAAGCATAGCACAATAGTATGAACTATAAGGGATAGAGGAAATTAAAAATTTCACAGACTCCAAATTTATAACATGTGACTTCTTTTATTTCCTTGAAAATTAGTTAATTTGGTTTTATATTTGCACATGCATGCATGCGTGTATGTGCGTGTGTTCAGCAATTTAGAATTTCTGAACATGAAAACAAATGAGCAAAATAGAACCAGAGGAACAGAAATAAAGAACAAACGGACAGTGACCAGAGGGGAGGAGGGGGAATAATGGGGGGCAAGAAGGAGAAGGTGCAAGCAAGGGAACACGAATAGAGGACTCATGGGCATGGTCAATGTTGGGGCAGGAGATTGGCTGTGGGAGTGAGGGGGGATGGAGTAGGGGTGAGCAATGGGGAAAACTGTGGGACAACTGTAACTGAACGACAGTAAAATAATAAAAAATAAAAATAAAAAAGAATTTCCGATCAGCATGCCGTTAGTACTGCACTTATGAAATTTCAAAATAAAGCATGCCTTCATTTGTTTCATTGGATGTTATCAGCAAAATATTTACATAGAAATATTGAAGATAACTAAGGGCCTCCATTAATTACTATGTTAGGGATATCAAACATGAGGATTGCTCACAATATTTGAGACTACACAGTGTGATCTCAGATCACACCTGCATAGATATTGTCAGCTTTAGGTATTTTAGTTTAGTCATTTTATGAATCATGCTATGAGTTCCTTCTTATTCATTTGAGCTTCTTCCTTTAATAAGCCAATATTGTTATGAACGCATCCTAGACTCAAGCATTTGAAAAAGTTGCTTATTTTGACACTATTTATTCTAAAATCATCTAAGAAATAATCAGTTTTTAAAAAATTGTTCAACCACCCATAATTTTTGTTTCATTGATTTTTTTGGACTGAATATATATTTCCATGTTCTGAAAGTGACAATGTAATTGTAGCATATTTCAGATGTCTGTTTTTGGCTAAGAAGTGACCAATTGATAATGTTAATTTTGTAAAACCAAGAAATTGATAAGGATTTTATAAATAAAGTGTAAATAAGTAATACCTGTTGTTAACTTATCACACTGAGAATTTTAATATTTATTAAAATGTTTGTTGGACCAGACTCAAGGTTGTAAATTGTATAAGGACACTTTTGACCGATTGCTTCCAGGACACGGATGAAGTCATCCGCTAATTACTGACAGGAAAACCCAATGCTCCTGAACCTGCAGGCTCATCTCTGCTCCTCAGGCCCATAGGTGGGCATCTGGTTACTCAATGCCAGTGCCTCAGAGTCAGACCTACTTTCTGAGCTCTCTTTATCTGGATACACTCAATCCCTTTTTGGGGCTCAGGCTGCCTCCCTCTTCTAGGGAATTTACTTCCGTCCTGGCTCCCTCTTCCCTCCAGCCAGTAAGTGAAGTCTCCCTATCATTTCCCATTCTACTGTTTTCCTGAAAGGAAGTCTGTGACTTCTTTTAATTCTCAGATTTTTATTTGTGATCCCCGTCCCCTGTGGGGAAGCAGGTAAGGGAAGAACCAGGCTAAGGTGGCAGAGCTGCCTGAGGTCTTAGAGTCGCGGCCCAGTGTCTCTTTTCCTTGAGACCGTAACAGTGCACAGACGCAGAATCCAGGCTTCCTGGATTTGAATCCCGAATTCTGCCTCTCAGCCGCCCAGTCTTCAGCTTCTCTCTGCCTCCTCAGTATATGTAAAATGAAGACAACAATAATACCTTTTCTTAAAGGTTATGTGGAGGATAAAATAAGTTCCTTCAGGTAGAGTATGTAGATTAGTGCCTAACCCATAGTAAGCATTCAATAAATGTTAGCTATTATTAGCTAATATTGATTCTTCTCTGAGGTGCTCTTCTCAATTGCCCTTCACTCTGATTTTTGGAGGTGGGCTTTTGAGTCTCCGTAAGCCAGCTCAAATGTCAATGGTGAAACAAGACACACCTTTCCCAGCGGGAGTCAGCACCCCTCAAATGCTCCTGACTCAGTGTTGTCCTGCCATGGTAGCTTGGCCTTGACATATTCCCCTGGGTGCTTCTTCAGTGAGGCGGCATAATTCAAAAGGTCCTAGAGCCAGAAGCTCTGTTTGGATACCCTGGCTGCATTCTACTTCTTTCCTGGATGACCTTGGGAAAGGGCTTAGTCTTGCTGTGTGTAAGAACAGTAGCTAACTCATAGGGCTACTCTGAGCATAAAATTAGTCCAGATTGGTTAAATTCTTAGACCATTACTTACAAATCATACATTTTGTATGAGTTAATTAAATAACAATTACAATTAGAAGTAGAAATGTCAATTTTTATAAAAAAAAAATAAAATTAAGCATTTGGGTGTGATTTATATATGTGTGTGTGCACACACATGTGTAAGAATGATATATTGATTCCTCTTTAGGTTCTTATAGAACTTGAACTACTAAAATTTATGCCTAAGTTACTAGTAAACAGACATCCATTGAGGAATTTTAAATAAATAATAGTCATATGCACTCAAAAAATTAATAGTCATATGCACCCAAAAATTAATGTGGCAAGGTCTTCAAAAATAATTCTTATAGTAAATTAAATCCATCTTCTGCAACCTCATATACACAAAAATTTTCCTACCTCAAATGCATGCAAATAAATGTATATGGAACATTCTGTGTAAAAATAAATGTTTTAATATAATATGAACTTTTATAAGGTAATAAGAAGAGATGCACTTTAAATTTTTTCAATCATCCCTAGATTTTAAAAAAAATATGTTGAGCACCTACTATGTACAAAACAGTGTGATTCAGTGCTGGGTGAACAAAAGGTAATGATGGGGAACACCCGCCTTTTCGTTGCTTACAGTCAAGAGGGCAAGCGGGTAGAAGAAAGGAGAGGGCCCAGCAACAATAAAGCAGGAGAGAGGACATGTGACTGCCTGCTATGCCACCCACAGTCCATGACTGGATCTCACTGGCTCCCCAGTCCGCAGACAGGGTTTTTACCTCCCTGGATAGGATAAGGGAGGGAGGAAAGGAGACACAGAGAGAGAGAGACAGACAGACAGACAGAGACACTTGGCACCTTTCTTTTTCAAACATAATGTGCATTGAACTGCTGGTAAATGTGTGCAACTTTAACAGCTCTAAGAAACGACACAAAGAAAAAGTAAGGCCACAGAGCCACTGCAGATCGATTTAACAATCTGAAAAGAACCAACAGGAACAACCTTCATGAAAGAGTATTTCAAATAATGCTACAGTATTTTTTTTCTTTCTCCAGGAAAACAGTCTAAGCTGGCAGTTAAAAGAAATATCCTGCATTCGAAACTTAATTCCACTCTATTGAAGCTCTGACCACAGTTACACTGATGTGTTTTCCATCACCACATATACATCGTTTAACACATTTGAAGGTAGATCTCTGGGTACACAGGGGGCATTTCTGACATTTTTCTAGCTACTTCAGATCCAAGGTGGAAAGTCATTAGACTGTAGAATCAGTCATTCCAGGCAAGCCTGCTCAGGAATTGGGCTTTTATAGTGAATTCACTGAGGCTATAACTTTCTAAAGCAAGTCCTGCAAATCAAAAACAACCAATGCAGCTTCTGTAGCTGCTTCCTTCAGAAACAGAGGGAACAATTATGAACACTATAGAAGAAGCTTACACATAAGAGGCAGAATCTGATGACCTGGCTCTATAATTCACAGATGTGCTACCTGAATTCTTTCACCTGCAAAGCGAAGGGACCAAACAGATTTTACTTGCAGGAAAAAATCGCAATGCAGTTTAGTAAAATCACACTGTACACTAAATATATTTATATAATTACTATTCCTTCAAATCTGAAAAGATGTTTCTCCAAATCTGGAAGAACGTTATGACTCATAAAGCAGCGGTTTCCCCTGCACTTTGAGAACCAGTTTAGAGTACCGCTCACTCTATTTTATTTAGTTTTATTTTTGAGGTCAACACTTCTCAGTAGAAGAACAGGCTTCCGGCTTTCCTTTCAGGACTTGGTACAAGAGCAAAAGAAAATCTTCAGAACCGGTGGGCATTGAAATCTGCTTCTTGTAGGGTAATGTCAGCTGTTTCTTAATTGTGACGAGAATAATAATCATAAGATCAACCAGCAGTGAAGCCCTACTGTATGTTGAAGGACTGTGCCAGGCAGTTTATATGCCACCCTAATTCTTACACCAATACCACGGGTCGTTATATCACTCTCATTTCGTAAGTGAGGAAATAAGCCCCAAGGGTCAGTATCCACTCAGGGATGCCCAACTAGTAAGTGGTGGTTTGGGAATTTCAATCCAAAACTGCTCATTCCTAAGTGTGAACTGTTTGCTTCCTCACTAAGTGGTCTACTGTAAGTGCAGATGTAGTTATATTAAGACACAGCAAACAAGTCTTGAGTTTTCCTGGGAGCCAGAGGTGTCTTCGCAGAAGGCCCATCTGCAGAATGTAACCCAATCCGACTGCTTTACCTAGAGTGATGCAGCCCGATACAGGAGAAAGAGGACTTCACTTCCATGTGAGCATCCCCCAGGGTGAGAGAGGTGCCTTCGCCCCCTTCAACAGTGAGAGATTACCTTTCCTAACCTGGCTGCCTATGTTTCCTTTCAGAGAAGTGTCTGGAAATACAGGATGAAAAGCACCAAAATCATCTGTAAGAGGTCTTATTGGAATGAAATAATTTTTTAAGTATACCAAGCAAAGGAAATGGGGAGAGGAAAAAAATAATCTTTTTTCTACGCACAAAGCTATGAGAGTAAAGGGGGTCTCTGACAAAGGTGTGGATAAAGCAGCAGATTTGAATCCCTAAGCCAAAGGCCTCCCTCTCGTACTTTGCCACTGTTCTAAGACAAACTTTTTTTTTTGAATTTGGAACCTGTAGTGCTAAGGAAACACACAGTATTGATTTATAGGAAAATCATACTGCAGCAAATTCCTGATATTCTATACCCCTACAGAGATGCATTATGAGAGTTAATACCCTAGCGTGGAAATTTTACCCACCAGCTCTAAAACCATGAGCTTCCCCTCTGGGCATTTCTACTTTCAAAACTGGGGAAAGAGGAAGCAGTCAGGAAAATGAAAGAGGGACCTGGCTGTGCAGGCAGACGGGCTGAGTTCACAGCCTTGCCCTCCCAGTACTAGGTTTGTGTTCTTGGGCAAACTTCTGAATTTCTCTAAACCTCATAATACTATCAATACCATGGGAGTCATGATAACTACCTCTTAATATTTATTTCTAAGGGTTAAATGAAATAATACCTGTAAAATAACTGTCAAAACACCTGATATGTAGTAGGACATGATTAAGGTTAGTTATTTTTGCCCAAAGCCATAGGAGCACATTTTATCTCCCTTCTTTTGAGAGTCTGAGAAGGCTCCCATCTCACACAAAGATAAATCATCACGTGAATAACTCACTATTATCTTTAGCGATGTCTTTGCATGAAGTGGTGAGCACCACAGGTGAATGTCTCCCATGCTTTATGGTATTGATTGCATGTGCCTCAAGGGAGCATGTCTCCAGCAGGGGCACCCTGGCCTCTGGGATGAGCATTAGGAACCCTGCTCCCAGTATTCAGACCAACTCAGTGAGAACACGACATGGGACAATCACCGTTCGTCTTCCACAAAAATAATGGAGTGGAACATCTTTCTGAAAATTTCCAAAAGTATTACCTTGAAATTTCTAATGCTTTGTGTTCATTTATTTGGGTTTTTTTGTTTGTTTGTTTTTAGGGTATGTTGTGGAGAACAAAGCCATGTAAAATCCCTAGAGTGGGGGCAATGGGATTCTTTGGCAAGAATGGGTGTGGCTTCAGGCAGTGTATGCACACAGTGGATGGAAAACACAACCCCTTCCCCCTAAAAACCAGGTTCTTTCAATGCAAATAACTCAGCATAGATCACTTGAAACTACAGAGTTGGACTACCTCCATAGCTGTAACTGAAGAGAGGGACTTGTCAAAAGTGTTTGAACCAGGCACAAATAAAGGATGCCACTTGTTCATGGAAGCTGACAATTAAGATACTGTCTGTGAGTAAACAAAGAAAGCAGCTTCGTGACAATTTCTTTGAACCTTAATTCTTTGGAGTCTACTTGATATCTTTGTCAAGACCAGGCAGGGGGCCAGAACAACGTCTGCAGATTTCTCCTCTCCCAGGAGACAGGCACTGAATAAACCACTCGGGTGCTTCTGCCTGAAAAAAAAAACCAACCAGAATCCACTGCTTTATAATATATAAACTCTTATCCTGGAAGCTAATAGCCTGGGAGGTCAATTCTGATTTAAAAACAACATAAACAAAAAATATATATGCCTCAGAGCACAGGATTTCCCATTCAAATAAAGGAAACAAATAAACAAAAATAAAGCTACGAGTCAATCCCCACTGAATACTATACATTGAGGGTTTGGCTCAATTAAAATCACCACAACTGTACTGTATGTGTATGTTATAAGCACTATGCCAGGTCCTGATATGCAACATATAATATGGCAGATGTCTAATGAGAACACATCCTTTTCACAAATTAGCAGAACCAGTTATAACCAAGGCACCGTCTCTTTTGTTGAGGGCCCAGCGTGTCTGTCTTTGTGTGTGACCAGTGTGTGGGGGTGTTGAAAGAGAGAATGGGGCAGGCCAATATGAAACAAATGTAATACAAATGCAGACACTCTAAAGACACTTGTAATATATGTAGTATATTCTTAATGATATAGAGGGTCTGGCACAAATAATGCCCTCTTTTTATTACAAAATCTTTTATTACATAATCGTAAGCATGTAATTCAGTAACATAACAATAGCATACTCAAGCACACCATATGACATTTTAGGTGAAATGTTCAAATTAAAACTGTAAGTCATTACACCCGTATTATTACCCTCTCAACCACACTCAAGCAGGCCTTACTGCTGCCAGATCCTGTATAATTTCTATGTACTATATAGGACGTATATAATAAGTGTGCACACATTAACGACATAAAAACAGCTATAAAAGCACAAAAAAAGGAAAAATTAGTTCCACCTGAATGGACTGAGAAAGGCTTTACCTTGGAGGTATATTTTAGCAGTACCTAGAAGGATAAGTATGATGTTGCCAAATGAAGAAATAGCAGAAGAGAACATCTTGGTCAGAACAAGCCTTGGTACATACAGGTATGTAAATAAACAATGGCAATGATGCCTCCTCCAGGACTGTATTTATAATCATCACTGAACTAATATTTCATGGAACAAGTGATAATACATCTTTGGCTGTAATTTAATCAAAGAAACATGTAACAAGGAAGACAAGTATGAGTCAGATTTTAGTCATGCCAGACTATAATTATTCTTACCCAGGCATAGGCAATAGACTAGTTGCATAGACATGTCCTGAAAATTAAATTTGATAGTCAAAATTTTGTCCTGCATAAGGAGAAAATTCCCAAGACTATTTGTCTATTCACTCACTGCTACATTTTTTTCATTAAAAACTCAGTATTAAATACCTACCACATGCCAAGCAGCCATTCGATCACACTCTCCTTGAGGACCCTCCCTCGATCATTAAACTGCCTTAGATGGCCTGCCAGCGACAGCTCACATCCAGGCTGTGGCACGGACAAATAGAAAACATCAATTCAACATGGTAACCACAGTTACTGAGGCATTGCAGTATTTGGAAGACAAAAAAAAACAGCCAACTACTAGATTTGCCAAAATGTTATTATTACCCTAATTGGGTGTGAGTATACACTGAAATTATTTGCATGTGATGGCAAATATGACATGCATGTTTGTACCTTTCTAGTTGTATTTATATTAATTAATATAAATAATATATGCCACTCATTGGTGTTCTACCATGTGATGGTTATGGTGCTTGGTGCTTTACATACACTATTCCATTCCTTCCTCACAACAATTCCTTAAGATAAGAGTCATCGGCCTTTTTTGCAGATAAAGACAATGTGGCCTGGAACACACTTAGGTAACTTACACAGTGTAACACAATTAGTGAAACTATGAACTAGTTTGTGAACAAGATCTTAGTGCTGCCCAGACCTGTGCTTTTCAAGCTCAGTTACCCTATCTAGCTCCCTTCCCATTATAACTGCGTTGAGAATTAGAGGCTACATGGAAAAATGCATGTTAGGACTAGAAGGGATGTTAGAGATAGATTATTCCCACTCTTCACAGGAAGAAATGGGCTGGCTGTTACCTTGGTTACCAGCGGCTTATTTTGTTAATAGTGCAAAGGATATATGTATTCAAGAGTGTTTGTGTCATAGGTGAGTGGATTTAGAATAAATGCCAGTTCTTACTAGTCTAATACAGAGGCCCAAGTAGACAAAATACATTTGAGAAGTTGAAATTTGAGGGCAACACTCTAGCTTACTGACTTCCATTTTATTTTGTTTCATTTCTCTCTATTGTACCATGATGCCTCACTTTTAGGTAATTATAATTTCCTATGAATAAATTATATTTGCTAAAGCCAAGTTAATAAAAGATAAATTTTTATTAAAAGGCACTTAGGGTTCTCTTTGATTTCTTCTCCAATAATTCAGTCTTGGAGCCTCAAAACACTCAACTTACATAAGCTTTGCATCTGGGTCATTTTTCTCGGCAGGTTTTGCTCCCTCCAAACCTTGAGTACTACCACATATTCCAAAGTTTCACAAACCTTTGAACTCTTCAATATGACTTTAAATATCCTCTTAGAAAAGGAATGTTCTGCTATTCTCTAGTAACCATTTTTATAGAGTGCCACAATGTACAGATATTCTGTTTTCAAAAAAGGTTATACTAAAGTATCAAATAAACTGTGATATTCAACAGAAAATATTTATTATTCATAATGGGACTAACTCAAAATTCTATAGAGTAAAGCCCTAAGAGGTAGATATTAGGAGCAAGAGAAACATGCAGTGTAATGAATAGGGTGGGGAGAGCTCCATGCATTAAATAAAGAAACCCAACTGTTTGAACCTGCTTGTTGATGAATTAGGTGCTAATGCATAAAGCCACTAATAGTGGCTATGATTTGTTGAGCTAGTTAGTGTTTTTTATAAATGTTTTTAAACAGGGAAATTGAGGTGTTGCTTTCTTCAAGGAGGAAGTTATACAAAACATTCTTTGTTTTGTTTGGTATAATGTGCTGCCTACCAGAGCTGCCCTGCAGTAAAAAAGGGGACCAGTTCTCATCTTTGGCCCATTTGGTGTCGGGTTCCTCTGAGACGGCCTGCAGCCCCGCCCCACAGACGTGCTCTACCCCAGTAACACTGTTGCTGGGGCTCCAGGGAACAAACATGTCAGAGCCACACAGACCCTGTGCTTCCCTAAGCATATGATCTCCAAACTCAGACCTGCTCTTTAAGCTGCTCAGAGATCTTAGGGAGGAACGCTAGGAAGCTCCCCTTTCCCACTTTCCTTCAGACCATCCCAAACACACTCTTTGAGGCCTTAACATCATCTCCTTTTGAAGAGCAAATAGGCACCAGGCAGGAACTCTTACCTTCCAGCTGACTTTCCCTATGTGGGGACTCCAGGGGTGTGAAGAAAGCCAGTGATTTCTATTCCAAAATTAAGTCACTGCCTGAGCTGAGAATCCCATCTGTCCTCTCCCACATCCTCAGCAACCTCTTTAAATACACCTGTTTACTTTGGGTTTTTTTTCCAGGCTTTGTTTTAACTCTTCCCTCTGTATCAGCTCCAGAGTTTGTTGACACTTGTTCCATCCATTCCACATCTCTTAATCCTCTCGCTGCAAATGAGCTTTCCCTCATTACTCCACTGAAACCACCTGGTGGCTGCCAATGACTTCCTAATGACCAAATGCAAAGAACAGACATCTCTCTCTCTCCCTCTCCCTCTCCCTCTCTCTGTTGGTTATAGGTATGGAGGATGTGGAAGTTCTGGTATGAGAGTGTACATTTTAATTACTGAATTGAGACTATTATTTAGAATTAAAAGGCTTAGGAAAAAAAAGAGCCAACTGAGTGATGATCCAAATCAAAAGATAGTAGAAGAGGCACAGAAAAATTAAGAAGCTTTCCAATATTCTCTAGCTAGTAAGTAGCAGTCTGGACTCTGAAGTCAGAAAGCTAGGTTCCTACTTGCTTAGGCTGTACTAAACTGTTGTTCATAGTCTCTTAAAAACAAATATATTTTCTCCTACTAAGTTTTTATTTGAATGAATAATCTGGTTGGCTCTTATTTTTCTGAAACTTTTAACTGTGAAATATATGTATAGGATTAGAGGATTTCCCCACAAGTACATACTGATCTCAGGGTATAAAGGTTGCATTATATTCTATTGTACAGATATGCTAGAATGTATTTAATAGTCACACATTGATAGGTATTTAGGCTGCTCTGAGTTTATGCTATAACAAAAAAGTTGCAATAAACTCTGATATATATATATATATATATATATATATATATATAATACTTGTAGAAGTATATTTGCATGGTAGATTCTTAGAAATAAAATTACATTTTCAAAATGCTTTATGAAAAGTGATGGATATTAATATGCTTTCAAAAAGGTTGTATCAATTTGCATGAAAGTGAACATGATCTTACTTTACCTTTCTAAGGTATTTGACTTTGTTGACTTCTTCCTCCTTCTCAATGCCTTAATTTTATGGTCTCATTTCTCTTTAGTTGATTCCCTAACTTTCTGGCTCTGTTCTTCAGCTCTATTTCAAGCCCCTCTTCCTCCAAGGCTTCAGTCCTTTTCTCTTAGTCTGTAGCTTCTCCCCAAGTAATGACACCCATACCTATTGTTTCAGCTACGACTTTTATGTGCTGACGTTGTCTAATAAACCTAGTTCACACGTATCTTCTTTGTTTGAGATGTTTGTATGCTGTAGCTTCCTAAAATATGTTCCCTTAAACATTTTGTAGGAAATTTGATTTCAAATGTCAAAAGGCGGTCTCACTTCCTTCCTCTTTAAATCTGTTCTCTCTTCTATTTTGCCTGTGACCATGAGAGCCACAACATCAACTGGTCTCCTAAGGGTAACCTGCCCATGACTCTGCCCATTTCCTCCTTTAGCCCATACATTAATTCATAACCAATCACTGTTAAATCTACTTCTTCAATAACTCTCACATATCTCCCATTCCTCTGTTGCTACCTCTTACTGGACTACTATAAAGATGAAGGAACAGAATAAACAACAAATAAACAACCACACAAATGTCTCATTTGGGTTTACATTAAACCTATGCGTCACTTTGGAAAGAAGTGACTTGTTTACAATATTTACTCTTCCAGATATGCAGGACATTTCTTCATCCTTTCAAGGTGTTTATGCTGCTTACTAATGTTTTATTACATCTTTCAAAATCATATTGCTAGTCTAACTCATATTTTCCTATGTTCCCTTTAAAACTCTCCTGCCATGTAAAAGGGGGAACCCAAATAAAAAACAGAATTATCTTTTAGAGGGGGGCCCCGTGTAGTACAGGTTTTCCCCACTAGGTGAGTGTTCTAGGAACCTGTATCAGTATATTAGCTGGCGTTGTTGTGAGAAGCTTTTGTTTGGCTTCAGAGAATTTTTTGGAAGACTTCTGCAACATATTTGCCCATTTGATGATAATACATCTGCTCACACTGTGCTCAAACTTTAGCAGTTTTTGACCCAAAAGGGCAGGACCTCCATGCCCAGCCCTCCATATTCACACAACCTCACCCCCTCTTTTTTTTGTTTGTTTCCTTGGATATAAAAAGCCCTCAATGGGAAATGTTTTGCCAATGTGGAAGAGGCAAAACAAAAAAACTAAAAGATATAAAAATTGACTAGTTCAAAAGTTGTTTAGAATGGTAGAAAAAATGTCTTAATTTGTATATTGCAGAAAATGGAGAGTACTTTGTGGCTGAAGTTTCAACATGTAATAGACACAGAATTCTTTATAAATAAACTCTGGGTTGTTTGGGTCCCCCTTCACACTGATCCAGTTTGTGTTCACATATTTATAGGGATATTCTTGATCTCCTGAAGTACTTTCTCCACCTTCTAATAATCAAAACCACTACATTGCTACTGGCATTAAAACTTAGCATTCATACTCCTTGAGTTCTCAAAACATGAAAAAGTTAGATGCTGGACTGGCTTTCATGGTGTATTCCAGGATCATGGAAGCAAGGTGACAGAGGTCTCCAGTCCAGCTCATGACATTATATTTTTCCACAGCCCAGTTTAAGTCAGGAACACCCTTTCTTCAACTTAAAAAAATGCTTTATAAGCTACAGGTTCTGTCACATCCATATAAGAACCTATATGCCATGGTCTGTTATGTAACACAAACAGCCCTGTCTGGTTCTAGATTCCAACCACTGTGACCATCTTAGGTAGTGAGATATTTACCAGGAGACAAAAGAGCGACCTTTGCCCTCAGCACAATTTGGGAGGTTTCTTACCCTTTCATTTATCTTATGATCCATACCACCTTCCTATGAATAATGAAAGGTTTTCTGGATCTAGGCTTTATCAAACATCTTGGCTTCAAGAGTCACACTGAAGATCTCCTTCCTTAATAGAATTAACGCACCCAGAATGACACAACTACTACAAGGCAAGAAGCAGTGACAATTTTTCTAAGAAAAAAATAGATATAATTTAACTTTGGTGTGTGTTTTTTAATAGTTATGCCAATAAAAATAACAATAATAATCACCATGTTTTGAGTGTTTACTGAATATAAGGAACCAGGCTTACCTCCTATTGTCGTTATTCCACTTAAACTTTTTAACTACCCTATGAGATAGTTATTATCATTAGCCCCATTTTATAAATGAAGAAATTAAAGCTTAAGAGATTAAGTGACTCACCCAGTGTCACAGAGTTTCCAAGTGGAAGAACCTGAATATAAATCCAGGCAGTCTGAATCAAGAATCAGTGTGCTTAGCCAGGTAGTACAGAATAATAGTGAGTTATCATAGACTCCAACCTTAGATTTTCAAAAACCAAGGCTGATATGAATCCAGACCTGAAACATACAGGAGGAAATCCAGAGCAGTTTTAATTGTAACTGGAGTCCCTTTCAAAAAGTTCTAACTTTCATTAAGTTGCAATGAGTCTCTTGGTAACTTCCACTGTCTACCTTGCAATCTCTGGAATCAACAGGACAAGGTCAAAGCCTCCTTATAGTCACCTCTTTGAGGACAAGGACTATGGGTCACTAATCTTTACATTTCATACAGCATCTAGAAAACGACTAGACTCTCATAAATATTTGCTTAGAGAATTGAGAAGAGCCTACCATAGACCACTTTCCTAAAGGAGCTATGTCAATTGCTAACTATGCAAGCTTTGCCAAGTCATTTAACCTCTCTGATCCTTAGTTCCTCACCCGTGATTGCAAATGAAATTGTATCTGTCTCACAGGGTCATTAGTATAACCTAATCAAATAAAGTGTGCAAAATAAACCTGGTCCCCAGTCACCATTTAATAAGTCCTGCCCTCTCTACCATGTTTTTACGTCTACAAGAGGACTTGCTGTTTGGTTTTATAATACAGTATTTGTTTATTTGCTTCCCTCTCTAGTCCAAGGTCAGAGCTTAGATCTTACTTATATTTGTACTTGGCACAAAGGGAATGTTTGTTGGATCAAAGGCATCAATCTTTCGCTTCATCGCAATTGTTCCTTTACTACAGGAGTGTTTGCTGGCATGAAGTTAAGAGACAAAAGTTTGCTCCTGCACTTCGTTTGGTACTCCCAGGTAGCTCGGGGCTCTAGCTGACTTTGTATCACTCCCTTCTTCCTCATTTCCTGCCTGTAGTAAATCACCTATCCCCTTAAAGAATGGAGTTTTGAAAAAGCACAATGATTTCCCTATCCTAATTCCTTATAAGAGCAGCCTCCATGATATAGAAACATATCTAAAGTGTCAATGCCTTTCTGAAGTTTGGTTTGTCTTCATTGAAGTTCTGTTTGTGACATATAGATAAACAAAGAATGGGCGACTGAAAATCCCCAGAAAAACTGAAATTCCGGCCAGGTAATTTTCATATAGAAAGACCCTGTTCTGCCCTGTGCATTGTACCCCTTATTGAGAGATTTGCAGGGAGCAGCAACCCATTCTATTCCCTCCCATCCCACTGTATCTTATCTCATATCTTATAAAAAATGGAAAAAGAAGGAGTATTCAACCTATGTTCCAGGGTGACTCAGTTTCTATAAAAAATGGCAAAAGCCTCAGGAGGACAGAAACATGTTTTGACTCCACACATTTATTTGAAGGTTGGGTAATCAACTTGGGAGTTCTGTGTAGGGACAAAACTACTGGCACAAATAATCCTCAACCTCCTCGGAGCCAAGAATTTAAATTTTCTGTTATCTTGAATGTTTTACTAGTGAACAGAGCAGAAAATAGAGTTTGTGGACCACTGCATGCTATTTCTTAAGCAAAAAATACTAAACCAAAAAGAAAAGGAATATTCAGACTAAAAGCCCAGGTTTGGAAACAGAGTAGAAGAGTTTGGAGATGGAAGATCTGGGTGTGGCTCAAGGTTTTGTCACATTTCATTATGTGACCTGGGGCAAGTGACAGTCGCTTTATCCTCTTTATTGTCACCTGTAAAAATGATGACAAAACCTACTGTGTTTTCTTTACAGGGTAGCTCTGAGAATTAGATGTATGTTGAAAGCTTGTAAACGCCCACAGACTATGCAAATACTACTTCTAATTTCTATCAGGGGCCTTTTAGTCCTCCCAGGCAAATGTTTCATTTGCCAGTACTCAAACCATCCGGATGGCATTTTGCCAGTTCATTTCCATTCACTAAAACAATCTACATCCAGCAGAGTATTGATCTGGGCCTCAGAGTAGAAAGCAAGACTAATTTATTCATGACTTGATAACAACTACAACAAAAAAAACCCAAACTTGTTACCTCGGGTCAATTATCACCAAGCACAAGACAGGCAAGGAGACCACACAGACTGGGTGAGGAGACCAAGCAGACACTCAGAACAAATCTCACTCTGGCATACAAGCTCTGCGTGGAGAGAATGCCACCCTACAAAGCGACGGCTGTCATTCCATATGGCACACATCAATGGGCTGGGATCATGATACATTCAGTCCTGATTCATCTGCCAGCAGAAAAGAAACCCTCCCATGTGTGTAACCAGTCCAATCCTCCTAAAGTCTTTGGAAACAGATCCAACATCTGTTCAATTCTCTGCAAAGGCATTGTTAGAGCTCCAACCAAGGAGGAGAACAAAAGTCACCTTAAAGCTTGGTAAAAAGGTCAATCGCTATATAAAAAATGTGAATCAGGAAAACAATACAAAACATTGAAAGTACAGAAAAACAGAAAAAAGACTTTCTCATATCAAAAATGTAGCTGAAGGTAATGGAAAGAAAATATGTTAAGTAGGGGATAGCAGGGAGGAGAGAGAAGAACTTTGGGCTACATTCCATAGATTTAAAATCTTGCTACAAATTATACTGGGGAGCATAGCAAAGTCTCTCGACCTTGCCTTGACCCATTTCCTTAATTATAAAATAGAAGAGTTGAATTTAAACAATCTAAAGTGTAATGTAATCACACAGACTTAGGTTCAAATCTCAGTTCTAGTAGTAATAAAATGAACTTGAAAAAAATTGAAAATTTATTAGACTCTCGGTATCTTCATCTGTTAAGTGAAAATAAGATTAACTCCCTCAAAAGATTATTGTTGAAATTGGATAAAATGCACTTAAAATATGTGGAGAATAATGTGCACTTGAATTATACTAATTATCTGCCCAAGAATCTATGTTTATGTTTACCACATCAAGATCAGTCCAAACTAGGGGTTTTGTTTATAGTTATCATTATTTATTGAGCACAAACTCTGAGTCAGGTGCTGTCCCTATCTTCAATCTCAACGGCTATTCTGAAGGTAGATATATTGTCCTCATTTCTCATATAATAAAATTGAGGGTCAGGGAGACTAAGAATATTTTCCAGGGTCATGCAACTAGTAAAGGCTAAGGAAGATACCCAAAATCAGTTTTGACCGACTCAAGTATATGTCTTAGTCCTTTTACCAGGGGGCACTTTAATAATAAATTTTAAAAAACATATTTTAACATAATAGCAAGAAAGTGTACAAAAGGAATGTTTCAGAGCACTGCAGCTTGCTGATCTCCATTCCATGTAACACGAAGCAATGGCACACAGTAAGCTGTGATGGAATGACTGCAGACAAAACTGTGGTAAGGAGCCACAGAAAGGAATCAAGAGCACAGCTAGCCTGGCTCCCTGCCCTTGAAACACTCTTCTCATGAGAATAGTCACATGGTCTACACAACAGGCTGGTCTCAGTTAAAATTTCATGTGGTTGTCCACTGACCCAGTGCTGTAGCAGAGGCTGCTATTATCCTCCAAGAGACGTTTATTTCTTCTTCTTTAGAGGATCTCCCCATTTTTAATTTGGTACAGGGCACATAACCTTCTAAAATAATGATCACAGTTCCCAGGCTCCTTGGCAGCTAAGTATGGCTATTTGACTTAGTTCTGAACAATGCAGTTTTTCTTTTTTTACTGTATTTTTTTCTGAACAATGCAATTTAAGTAGATTTGTTCTGTATAGGAACTATTCCTAAATGGAGGGAAGGGATGGGGAACTTCTTCACTCCTTCCTTCTTCCATTCTTCCTCCATCATACAGAATGAAATATGCACATGATAGTTGAATATTGAACTACCATCTTGGGTTTCTTTTGCTGAGATTGGTTGAACAGCAAGATAGAAGGATCCTGGCTGCCTGATCATCAGGTTGCTGTCATCCTTGATTTGACTGCTTATTTCGAGGCTTCATTTACATAAGATAGAAACTTCTTTTATTTCAAGGTTTCTGTCACTCACAGGCAAATTTAATTTTGACACAGTATCAAGTCCATTTGCGGGTAGCTTCGATCAATTCTTACATCTTCAGGATGGGTTTTTGTCTTGCTTTTGCAAGACCTGCTCTCTTTGAAGTGTCTGTCTCAGGATCGTGGACCTAAGAAATGGGTTCTAATCCCCTCCTAATCCTCTGTTGTATCTCCTATAATGCCTTCCAACACTTCTTTTCAGCTTTTTTTAGGAATGGACTAAAATATCATGATACCAATAAACTTCTGGATGCAATGTCTCTTGTTCTTTTCTAGATTTCTAAAGATGCCCATTAGTAGAGGTTCTATCAGCCCTTTGGCTGATAGAACAACTGTGCTATTGTGAATGAGTGAAGCAAGGAACACATACAAATACACACAGATTTCACAGATCCAAGGACAAATAAATGTGAAATCACCTAAATTAGCTTATCACTGTCTCTCACTCCTTTTCTGGTCCTTGGAATTCTCTTCTGGGCACTGGTTTTCAACAATGCATCTGTGAAGTATTTAGGCTGACTATGAATTTTTCGAAGGCACATAATCCACATTAGACCATCCTCTCTCCTGATAGCAATTGGAACTTTCAAAGGTTCCCAAAGCAATCCTCAGTTTAGATAGTTCATTGGAAGGATTTATAAAGCTCACTGAAAGCTTGTTATATTCATTAATCTGATTTATTACAGGGAAAGTATAGAGATTAATATCAGTCAAGGAAAGAAATCCATCAAGCAGAGTCCAGAAAAGGCATCAAACACGAAGCTTTTGTTGAGAGAGCATTACTTTCCTGGCATTGATGTGACAATATGCACCGATTATTGCCAATCAGGGAGGCTCACTTGAGCCTCATTGCTCAGAGTTTCTATCAGGACTCTATCACACGCTACCCACATGATGACCTTTATTCTCCAGCCCTTCTGAAAGTGGAACTGAAACCACATGGCCCAAAACACTCATCATAAATCACATTGTTAGACTGCCCAGTGACCAAAGCCCCAGGCAAACAAAGACATTCCTATCAGAGATAAAAATTTCAAGGGTATTGAGATTAATTCCCAGGAACTGAAGGCAAAGGCTGGCCCTATCTTTGGATAAGATCACATTTTATACTCCACAGCGTCCTTCTTAACTCCCAAGATCCTGGATTTGACATTTACAACTTCATTATTTCACTGAGCACCCTGATATCCCATTTCCTCTGTCTAAATATTGAGTGTGTGATAGTCCATGCTGTTTTCAGCATCCATATCATCATATTTGTCATGTATTATATCAAGACAACCTCCAGAGGCCTGGTCTCAGACCTCTATAAAGTACTAACAAGGAAGTAATGCAATGATGATGAGCAGACCAACCTGACCCAGGATACAAACACTACAATTTGACGCAGGAAGGCAGAGAGCTGTTCTTGTTGAGGCCTAAAGAAAATATTAGGGAACATGCTGTAAGAGGGAAATGTCTACCTCCCACACCAGCCTTTCAATTTTATGTTTTTTTTCACATAAAAGCCATTTTCATCAGCAGCATTGATTGACTATGAAGAGATATATAAATATACGCATTGACCCAAGCAATGGGAAATCTACCACAGATGCAGATCTTATTCCTCTGACGAGGCCAAGGTGACTGAGTAGCCCTGTTTCTTTTTCTTACTTCCTGAATTTATGATTTAATTGGAATTGGGGCCATAAAATGTTTCACCACATACTATAAATAAACTCTTTGGCATGAAGGACTCAAATTAACTTCAAGTTGTACATTTTTATAAAGAATACATTACAGTTTAATGTGGGAGTGGAAGGATCTAAATCAATCCAAGCAGTGATGATTAATTAAAGTTACTCTGCAACATTTCCCAGGGTCTACAGATGAGTCATAAAATAAAGTTTTATGACTTTGCTACCCTATACACTCTCCACTCAACTTACTACACATAAAGCCACTTAGATGATCTGTGTACAGAAAACAATATCAACACATAATGCTTATTTGTGATTATGTCCTTGTAGGGGAGCATTTTTCCCTGCACATTCTTTAGATGTTATGAGACAGATTTCTGGCTTGAGGGCTCTTAAATAACAATGAATGGTTTTATTTATTTTTTTCTTCTTAGACCATCAGAAGCATTTACTTTGTAGAATGGAGGAGAATAAGTTACATTCCCAAATGTAGCAATATAAATTAGAGAGAGGGTCAGATTCAAAGCCAGGGGTTTCTGGATTCTACCTTTGACTTAACCTGCGTATGTTAAGTGGATGGCCTTCATCCTTTGAACCTCAGTTTCTTCTCACATAAAATTGAAATAGAACTAATATCCACCTCACTTGGGATTATAAATATATTTGTAACTGTGCCTTAAAACTGTAGAGCTCCATAAAAAAGTTATTTTCTATTATGTGTGTTATTAAGTGAAAATGTATCACCACTTAATCAATTCAGTATTTATTGTGAGCCAAGACCTGAGACAGAAGCTTGGGATATAACAGTGAATAAGACATGATCCCTCCCTGCGAGATGCTCATAATTTAGTGCATTTGTGTGTATATGTGTGTTTGTGTGTGTGTGTGAGAGAGAGATAAAGGGAAAGAAAAAGAGGAGGAGAGGAGAGGAGAGGAGAGGAAGAGAAAGAATTATAATGGGAATGTGGGGGGAGTGACTATATATAATATTTATACACATACACATACATAGAGAAAGAGAGATCTATTCAAGTTTCTACAATCTTGAAACCATTTGGCAACACTGAATATAGCCCTTGATCATTGAAGGTGTTCAATATAAACATTATATACATCACTTAATATAAATCAGAGATCTGTCACCTCAAGTTTGCTTAAATAAAAAAGTATAAGACATATTGAGTCAGGTTTAAAGAGAAAGGGAGTACAATCTCACTGAGACAAACATTTCACTTCCACTTTTTTTGGAGGTGGAGTTGTTAGCTTCTTTCCTCTACACTTTCTCTAATGTAAATAAGGATCAGATTGGGGACCACAAATGGAAACACATGTGGTACGATAACATTGACTCAGAGGGCCACTTTCCATCAAGCCATCTCCCTGCCTCTATAGCCATTCATCGGATGTCAATATCAGATTATCAGTCTCTAGTATTAATTTCTCTATAAATTTCTTTTTTAAAGTGGTCACTTCTGAGGAGGCATAATTTTGCCTAGGAGGTCCAGTTCAGACCCCTTCACTCTGATATTAAACCTGAAAACAGAAAATACAAAGCTGAATTTTTTGAAATTTTTGAATTTTACTAAAAAATTTGGTGTTTCCTGAGCCAGTCAGCTAAAATGACCTCTTCAGTCCCAAGAGGTCAAATGACAACACCACCTCCCTATTTCCTAGCCAACTAATCCACCTTTGTGAAATAGACCACTCTTCCTCTTTATTACCAGAATGTACCCTATCCTTAGTACACTCTCTCCAACACTTTACCTTCTTTTCCTTTTTGAAAATAACCTCAGATATCACGTATTCCAGGGAACCTCACCCTCTCCTCTTTCTCCCTCCCTTCCCTGATCCAAGGCTAGATCAGAGATGGATGCCTTGGGCATGAAAGCAAAGTCTGGTTATCTGAAACAAACTAAATTCTGTTTCAACATCTATTAACAGGATGACTTAGAAGGCAGGCACACGCCTTATTCATCTGTGCTTCTCTCCAAGGGAGGTAGACGCCAGAGTATAGCAAATATTTGTTGAATAAATAGATGAGTGAATAGGGTGAGAATAAACGATGGTATTTATTTGCTACCTCTCCAGTTCTCTCCATCCCTCTATGTCCTGTTTGTCTGGACTGTCCTGCTGCATGACTAGTAAGCCAGCATATCCATGTGTGCTTTCCCTGCCCATAAAGAACTGATTTGGATGACCCATTATATAGTTACCCCGTTTGTTCTGTTTTTTTTAAGTTACTGCATTTTAGTAAGCAAAAACCTGTTTCAAAACTTTTTTCATCCCATTTGGAAGAATAGGTCTACTAAATGTACAATATTAAAAATATTATTGTTCAAAGCAGTTATTACAGAAAAGGAAATAATATAAATAGAAATGTTTACTTTTAGTGAACAGGTGAATTTATGTAATCTCAAAGTCAGAACTCACTTTTTATATTGGCAGATTTTAACTTTGGAGGAAGGCCCAATACACACTGTATTTTCCTTTTTTTAAAATAATAAACTTGAAACTAGGATATAATTTATATGCCATAAAGTGCATCCTTTAATATGTACCATTCAACATTTTAGTATCTTCGCCACACCCCATTTCTACCTGAATCATTTTGTAGTGCCTATATCTGGATCCTGAGGTCCTCCCACTCCTGGACCCAAGTTCCCATTGTAGTCTTGAAGCGCACGCTGACATGAGGAGAGCATCTTTCACTTCAATATATTCTACCCCTCTTATTTCCCCTACTTACTTCATCAGGGCTTGGAAATGTCTTGCTTCCAGATCTCATACCCCACTGGCCAAGCCACAGCTACAGGGCTCCTGTTTTGAAGTCCCAAGTTTCCTTTGCTGACAACCTGAATTTAGCTTTATAATCCCAAAGTAGAGTTACAGTCAGAGTAACAAAGGTTCTTTTATTTCTTAAGAGCCTCCCTCCCTTTGAGTGAAGAAAAGTGCTAACCACATTTCTATGAAATAATTTCTTAACATTTTTCAAATGACTCTTTTTTTCTATGGTTAGGTTCACATAATCATAATTTAGTGCCAAGAATTAGCTGTCAGTGACATTTGTGTACATATAGTCCTGTTTAAAAGGCGTTTCAATTTTAAGCCTCCTCCTCCAATCCATCAAGAACAGAAAACCAAGCTTCAAATTATTTACTCACTACAGTTACAAATGCCATCTATTTTAAATGGCTTAATTACAAATTCATGGCATATAACAAAAACAACAATTGACTCAAAGTTAGCAACTACAATTGTAATGAATAGGCGACATTGATAAAGGTTTGTAGTGCCTTGAAAACAGAAGGTCAAGACATCAATTATAGAGGTAATATAAACTCTTTATTTTTCTATTTATAATTCAAATTCAAGTTACCACATATTGCGGCATGTGGTAAAAGGCCCCAACATTTCGAACTGATGCCTAGAGTTCAGGTTTTTGGCTCATAAAACTAAGAGCAGAAAACCAGGCAGGAGAGATGGGAGGTGGTGAGCTGTGGGCCAAAAACCTTGGATTATGTCCAGGAAATTAGGATCAATTTCTACATTTGTTCTAGCCCTTGTATTTCTTTCCTGTCTACTTTCCTGCATACTTTTTCTCATTCCCAACAGGCACCCTACATAAGATAATATGAAGATGCTGTTATTCAATGACTTCAGTAGATCATATTATTGTTTTTAATTAGTATTACCCATCTATTGCCATTTTGTTAGGATATTATATATCCTGCCCTTTGATTTTCGGTTTGGCCATATTATACGCTTTGGCCAACGGGATAGGAGTGGATCAGATCTGTTTGGCCAGTACTTTTACTTTTATCCTTTGCCATGAGAACGGCATGTCTCAGAGAGACCTTCCTTTCGTTTGAGTTCTAGGATGAGAGGACAAGGAGGCAGACCCTTAGCCAGAGAGTAGCCATAGTGACTGTCAGCCTACGTGTAACATAAGGGAAGGAAAAGGGATTGTTTTTGTTAATCACCAAGGTGATGGGTATGTCTGTTATCATAGCTGACTTAATATGATGCTAAAGATGATAGATAGCACTTATGGAGCTTTACAATGTGCCAAACACTATTTTAACTGTTTATATATACTTCTGTGAGGGTGTTGAATTTGATTAACATTTCAATTAATAGACTGAGTAGGGCAGGTTGCCTTCATCATGTGAGTAAGCCTTATCCATTAGTTGAAGGACTGAATACAACAAAAAGCTGACCCTCCCCCAAGGAAGAGAGAAATCTGTCTGATGACCTTTGAACCAGGACATCACCTCTTCCTGGTTTTATAGCAATTGCTGCCCTTTGGATTCAAACTGGGACATTGGCTCTGCAGATTTTAGTCTTGCCAGCCTCTGTAATCATGCAAGCCAATTCCTTATGACAAAAAATAGAAAGATAATACATAGGTAATTATCTACCTCTATCTCTAGAGAGATATAAATTGATCAGTCTGTATCTATCACTCTATCTACTTAGATAGATAGATATATCTCCTATTGCTTCTGCTTCTTTACAGAATTCTGACTAGTACAGTGTTCAAATATTTAGAAACTTTTCTCATCATTAGTGAAATAATGTGGTACTAAGTGAATATGTCTGCCAAAGAGCTAGTTCCACATGCCATTGAAGGTATGTTTATATATTCATATAGTATATGTAGATGTACATGTCTATACATACAAGGTAGATATAATTAATATGCATATATTTATATTTAAATACTTTCTGAGGTAATTATTACTATCCACAATTCCTGTTTGATGAAACAAGGCTTAGGAAGGTTTAACTAGGTGCAGATAGCCAAGAAGTACATAACTGAGATAAAAATAAGAGCAAAACCCAACTTTGCATGACTCCAAAGGTCCAAGCTGTTACTCACTATGCTACACTATGGAATATAAGCTTTGCTTCATGGTGGGCAAACCTTATGTGTTCTTCTATCTACACAGCCTCTTCTTTAACCCAGTTTTGCCTCAATTATGTGAGTTATATATTGATTCATCTTATTATTTGATGAGAATGCCACTATTTTAATGATTTATTATGTGACTATTTTAATAGAGTCACTTCAGATAAACTGCCTTTAAAGGGGGTCTTACTGAACATTGAGAGTTGGGCATTATTTTCCTCAGCCTACAGAAGCAGACACAGAGGCTTACGGAAGTTAAATAGCATGTCCAAGTTCATGCAACCAGCAAGTGACTAAGTAGGAGGTGAACCCAGGCCTGGCCCTACCCTTCTTCTCACATTATCTCCCAGAAATAAGTCCTGTATCACCCCATGTTCCAAGTGCTCTCTCCCTCGGCTACACAAGTTATTTCTACTACATTTCTGAAATCAGAGGAGACAGCATGGCATGTATTGCACTTGACTATGGCTTCTACAGAAGCCTATAGAAAGGAGAGGGCATGATGGAGATTCTCCAGAATTTTGTACAAAGTCCTGACATGCATCCTGAGACGCAGCCACAGTGAATGGTGAGGCGCTTAGACTCTAGAGCAAGGTTGCCTGGATTGGAATCCTGGTCCTGTCATTTACCAACCGTGTAACCTTGACCAGTTTGCTTAACATGTCTGTGCCTCAGTCTCCTTAACTGTAAAATGGAATAATAACAATGTTTACCTGACAGGAATTTGTAAGGACAAAATAAGTTAGTATGTGTTTTAAGAAAGGGAACTTCTGATTCACACATATTAGGCTCTCTGTGTAAGCTAATGCTAATATCTCATGTTCTTATTTGCAATTTATGAAACCACTTAGGGAGAAAATCCAAATGTGTTGCTAAATCCTGACACAATTCTCACTTGGTTGGTAAGTAATCAACATTAAAAAATAGAAACATTAAGCTCTTGAGATATTTTCACAGAGTGGTGAAAGCTAATGCATCTCTTGATGTCCCATAAAGGGGAAAGCACTTTTATTATGGAGATACAGATAATGTAAAAATAGAAATAAGATGAGCATAAATATGAAAAATGAACTAATAGTAAATAAAATCTTTAGAGTCAAAATTGAGACAAGTATGAGAGAATAGACTATACATTGATGTTTAATTAGTAGAATTTATTGCACAAAATGTACTTCATGTACACACAAACACAAATGAACTCTAGTGTACAGAGCCCTGAACTAGGAGTCAAAAGACTTGAGATGTCATCTGGATATATGATGTCACAGTTCAGCAATTTGAAGGGTAGGTAATGTTCTTGACCCCTGAGAAAGCAAAACAAAAATAACAGGTACTCTGAGTCGCTGTGGGCCTTGCTCTTTCCCGCCCCTGCCGTGTGATAGCAGGCAAGGTAATCAGTCTGAATACGGGTGCCAGACAAGAACAGTAACAGCTGTATGGTGCGAGCTGTTTGCAAGTGCCCAAGAAAGAGTTGACTCAGTAAGTATTCGTGCCCTTGTCCCCAGACCCTATTTTCCTCACCTACAGGTCCTTTCAGGTCTGTATTTCCATCATATAATATGAGACCAACATGCAAGGCTGACTTTATTAAAGAAGTTCCTAAATGGATTCTTCTGGCATTTTCTACCCCACAGTGCTATTATTTCTTTAAGCAGCTGAGTTTTAAAGATAGATTTTGGCAAATGTTCTCTGCACCCCAAATACATCCTCATAATCAAACAGAAAGAGACCAGCTCCCCAGATACAATTTCTGTGGAGAGAATTGCTGTGATCACGATGCCGCCTTTACTGAGTGACCTTCCTGGTAAGACTACCTTAAGCGGTAGAGGTACTATTAGAGGTATGCTGAGCTCTGCAGTTGATTTTTTTAAGCTGCAATTCATCGAATGTTTAGATGACATTGGAATCAACATTCTTGGGAGAAACACTGAAACAGTTTCAAAAAAATTCCCTAATGGTTTCAGGTGTGTCATTTCTGAGAAACAGCCTTTTATCTCTGTCTATAAATCAAGCCGCCATCACCATTTACTAATAATTATCTTCTTTCTCTCCTTCCATTTCATCTAATTGTCAAACACTTTTTGACAATATTTTTATATCCAATTGTTAAATTAATGTCTGTCACTTTCACACCAAGAACACAAAAAGAGCTGCAAAAAACAAATGATAGGATTCCATTTAAAAATATTTCAGCATCTACAATGTACCAGTGTTCTAGGTGCCTATGATAGGGAAAAAAATAGACAAAATTCCCTGACCTCACGAGTCAGGTGGGTATGGGGGTGGGGTGGGGGAGGGGAGATAACAAGTGAATTAATATATAGTATACCTGATCTTAATACACATAGTGCTGAAAAATACTGCAGGAAGAAAACAGGAAGGCTCACTAAGAGGATGACACGTGAGGCAGGGTCTAAGTGAGGTGAGGGACAAACATGTGGCTATTGGGCAGTGGTGGGGGACATTTGAGACCAGGGAAACAAGAAGGGTGAAGGCCCTGAGGTAGGCTCATGCTTGGTGTGTCAAGAAATGGCAAGGAAGCTGAAGCCAGGGGAAAGAGCCTGGGGGTGAGGATGGAAGGGTCCTTGGCGCCCAGATCCTGAGGAAAACACCACCAGTCAGAGAGACTCTGTGTGCCAAGGCAGGGGAATTTTCTTCCCCTTGGTTGTTTTCTTCAAATACCAAGCTTCCCACATTTTGTTAGCATTGATTTGTTCCCCAAAATTAATGCAGTGCCAGCCCTTCTGCTATTTTACTCATCATACGTACTTATTTATTAATTCATTGTTAGATTATTAAACTTATTTTGATGAATTGTTACATCTATGCTATAAACTGCTATAGATGTAGAGATACACAACATGCCTGCAAATATTATGGTAAATATTCACCAAACCCTGTTTCTTTCCCCACTGAACACAAAGCTTGACTACATTTCCCAGCCTCCCTTTCAGCCAGTTAGGGATACCTGACAAAGTTCTGTCTGAATGGAATGTCAGAAGTGGCATAGTCCTTTTCAGGCCTAGCCCCCTAAACTCCTCCCTGGAGATCCTCCGTGATCTCTGTCTTCCCTAGTCTGCTGGAAAGATACAGTGAATCAGTGAGTGACTCTGGGCCCTGGGGATGGTTGGAGCCATTTAGAAGGAAAGATCTGGATCTGGGGACCTTGCAAATCCACATGGAGCACACTCTCCCTTCTCTACTGCTCTCGGCCCGCCACACCGATCCAGACTGTGACTGGAGAGCGAAAGAAACCTGATTGCCTTAAGCTACTGAGATTTGTGCAGCAGTCCGTCTGCACTGATTACTGCAAGGAACTTACCTTCCAGTGCAGAAAGATATTTACAATGTTGGTGATAAGTGCTATAATAAGTACACAACCTCCTGGCCTTAAGAATGAAGGGTTTCTAGTCCACACACTGCAAGGATTGGGCAACATTTCTAAAAATATTTGAAGCTTGTGTCAGAATTTGAAGAAAGAGTATCATGGACCTAATAAAGAAACTGAAACAAGGACATTTTTTTTGCAGACACCAGCATCTGCAAAGGCACAGAGGCAGCACAAAAAGGGCCTGTGATAAGAGTTGTAACACGTTCTAGACTGGAGATAAGGGTGCATGGGGGTGAGAGTGGGATGGATAGATCAAAAACAGATTTCAGAAGCACTGCACATTACCCAAAGGAGTTAAGACAATCTTGAATGAGATGGAAAGAGAAATAATGTGGTCAAGTTCCATTCCAATGTCCTCTTTCTGTCATTTACAGAGTCGGCTTCCCTGTGCTTCATCACTCACTGTATCTCCCATTAACGGAGTACCCATGTCCTCGGTATGCTGCGTTAGCTCTCAGAGGGCAGGCTCTCCCTCCCTGTAATTTGGCATCCAAATGGAAGTAGACGTCCGAAATATTTATTATATTTAAACCAAGAAAATGTTTTTATGGTTGTGAGATGTGAGTAAACCAAAAGGAAAAAGAGTAACTTCAGTGGTGTATCCTACGCTGCCTCTGCCCAGGGCTGGAGGGGATCAAAGAGCAGGGTGCTTCTGCTGAGGGGCCAGTGTGCCCACCAGAAACTACAGAACCCTCAGGTTATGACCATTTTGCAACCGGCTCACTCACAATTTCCAATTCTGCTTCTATCACCTGCAGTAGCTTAGTCATCCAAACATCAATACAAACCACTGCTGATTAAACACGTGCTATGCACTTTACATACATTGTCACTAGTTACAATAACAGCTTCAGGACCAATGCTATTGTTGCTATTTTACAGAGGAGAAAGCTCCCAAGACTTCAAAGTCACACAAATACTGGTGGAGCTAGGATTTGAACCCAGGTCTGCCTGATCTAAAGCCTCTTCTCTTTTCATCACATCAATGCTAACATTATAGGAGCATGATCAGTCTTCTTCTAGTGAGTCTGTGGACTCATAGTCAAAAGCGTCATTTATTTTAAGACTTGTATTTTATCTTAAAAATTCCTTTGAACTTACAATTTTTCTTAATGACAGAACTTATTTTTAAATCACTTTTGTTTTAAATTAATTGCCATAATAAAAAATTTACAAATTTACAACCTCCTCTCAGCGAGTCTTTAATAACAGTTGCTTGCCATGATTATCCTAAGTTTTCTGATCTTGGCTGGAGGCCACGCACCCCCACAGGGCATATGGTGTTGGTGAAGAAGCCAAACACCACATCAGGCAGCCCCATAACCCTCTCTACACTTTGGGGATCCCCAAAGTGCCTCAAACACTTTGGGGATACCCCTGGAACCATGCCTTTCTCAACCCTGCAGCAGCCCTGTCTCTGAAGGCTTTATAACTTTATAAATGCCCTACAGCTGAAGAAGCAAGATGCCAGGTTTGGGGAGGAGATTAGCTGTACTGTCTTCTGCTCTGGGGCCCTGTGGTCACATAAACAGTGCTGAAAACTCCTGTCTCTCCCAAAGAGAAGGACTTTTGTCTTGGATATTACTCATGTACATGAGTCCTCAGCAGAGGGAAAAAAGGTAAACAAAAGGCGATTTGTATAGAAAATTCTGAAATAATTACAAATTCTTTTGCAGGCACAGTCTAGCAAGTATTACCACTTTTTCATGACTGATATAGGATTGCCCCTTTGGTTTAATCTTGGCTTCTGAAAATTTTGTCTGAGTCAATCACTAACTCTGTGAACAGACTCAAAAGTGACTATAGGAACAGATGGAAAGACAGTTGGTTTCAACTAACATGGAATGACTTGTTTTGTTCTTTTGTTCCTGTACCTGTATCTTTGCCCTTCTTGGATGGAAGGTAGGCTTCAAAGGCAGAGACTTGGGTCCACATCAAGTTCTGTGACTTTGGACAGGTTTGTTCATCATCCAGAACCTCATCTGAATATCCCTCATTCTTTCGCTAATACTTATTATATACTAATTGTATTCAGACTTGATTCCAAGTGTCGATTATATAATAGTGAAAAAATCGAAGTGCATACCTTAAGCAGCTCGTCGCCACATAATTAGCACCGTGTGGAAACCGCTGTGGAAGGAGTGAGTGGAGGATGCTCTGTTAGCTCCAAAGGGAGTCTAGTCAAATGATATTTTTCAGGACAGAGAAAGCTTCTCAAGAGAGTTCCAAGTCAGCCAAAACCTAACCTATGAGCAAAGTTCTGGAAAGATCCAGATGATGTTTCTATGTGTTGAGAAGGGGTGGGTAGAGAGGATGGAAGAGAAAAAGGGAGCGATAAAGGGGGGAGCTTATCTGGTAGATTAAAAGACAAACAAAGATAAATAAACAGTCAACAAATCTGAGGTTAGGTGTGCCTCGGGCTCAATGTAAATTTAAGTCTCCTATTCACTCAGTTCCATCCGTCTGTTCCTTCCTTGTGCCAGAAACTATTCTAAGTGTTGGAGTCATAAACATGAATAAGTCACAAAATAAGTAAATGGAAACTGATCAACAGGACTCCTAGAAAAGCTCTTTAAAATGGAGATAATCACCTGAGACACCACTTTTGCCATCTCTTATAATTCTTCCCCTGCCATCTGATGTGCAGGTTTGAGAGTGGAAGTCTCGGCAGCCTTCTTGGGCCCTGACACAATCTTGGGGAGAGGAAGCAGAGGCTAGGATGGTAGAGCAGGGAGAAAGTCCGACAGCTGCCTTCCTCTGCCTTTCTGTCACGTAAGAGAGAAGTTAATATTGTTTGTTTATTATTATTTGGGGTTAACACTACATACAGTTCAACTTAGTTCCAGCCAATTTACAGAGGTAGAATGGTTTGGATTAGATGAGAGTATAGACTTGGGAGCCAGACTTGGATTTGAACCCTGGCTATTGCAAATACAACTTGTGTTTCCTCACACCAAAATGAGATCCATATTATAGGGTAGATAAGGTGATTATAGATATTATAAACAAGTGCCTAGCATATGGAAAGTGTACAAAAAATTGAGGTNAATATTGTTTGTTTATTATTATTTGGGGTTAACACTACATACAGTTCAACTTAGTTCCAGCCAATTTACAGAGGTAGAATGGTTTGGATTAGATGAGAGTATAGACTTGGGAGCCAGACTTGGATTTGAACCCTGGCTATTGCAAATACAACTTGTGTTTCCTCACACCAAAATGAGATCCATATTATAGGGTAGATAGGTGATTATAGATATTATAAACAAGTGCCTAGCATATGGAAAGTGTACAAAAAATTGAGGTACTATTATCTGGGTTAGGTGATAATTTTTAAAAATATCTTAAACCTACAAGTAAAAATACCAAATCTATAGCTACTAGAAAAACATCCCACAAAACAATAAAGACTGTAACATTTAGGAATAGAAAATCTTCTGAGGAAAGAACTGAAAAACAATTTGAACTAAAATTACAAAGATTACTGAATTAAGTACATTTCCTTAACCAATATAGCAGTCTATAAGATATTTAAAAAGATAAGTTATGGGCAGTTCCTCACCCATTATTCAACCCCTGTCAATTTATGTTGAAACTACACAACCCTTAACTTATTTACCATAACCAGAGTAACCGCCAGCCTGGAAACAGCCAAAAATACAAATGTTGGTGTGCTGTGTTCTGCAGCACACAGGTAACAGCTTTCATTTACTTTCAGAGTTAATAGCCTTTGGCCTTGGCCCAGACCCTGAATCACAGCTGTTTGCCAAGGGCCTCCCAGTCACAACAGGTAGAACACAATGGCTTCAAGACACTTGTGCTCTAGGGTTAATTCTTCAGCAAACTTTCTGAGAACAGAGGTTACAAGCAGAATTGTGCACAATAATGACAGGGACAAGTATCCTTCTATACTTTCCCATCTTTCTGAATTCTTTTTCATGAAGACTAAACTATTTGTTCATGGTGATATTGTATTCAACAGCAAACTCTAGCAGGGAAAAATGTGTCACCCAGGTCACTTTCTGATTGGTAACAGCTCCTCACACAGTCCACTTGGTGAAAAAGCTTCAGTTGCATAAGGGCTTCAGGAGGAGACTTTTTACCCCCAGGATAACTTCTCATGATTGTAATACCACCTGGAGGAACAGAGCATAATTCACTCAACAAATATTTATAGAGCCTTACTTAGTAACAGACACTTATCCTGCTTTCTAAATTGATGATCCTCTCTCCTGCTAACTATAAACTCATACATTTCTTCAACCTTTCATTCAAACTATATTTCATTATGACACTATAGGTCCAGGTGTCTATTGGCAATATTTTGCACAAGACACAAGTGGGCTTCACCCATGATTGTACCTGTTGACCGTTAGGACGTGGCCTATCATTTTGGATGGAATAAAAGGGATCTTTTAAGAATAACAAAAATTTATTTGCAACTTCTTATTGGCCCTTTTAGCTTCTGGCTTTAAGGACATAAACCAGCCATGAGTTAAACTGCATGACTGTAATATGTGGTTATGTGTCCATAAATATGCATATACTGCTTGTGTGTGCGTGTGCATACATATGTACCTTCACTTTCCTTACACAGACTTATTCCTAATCTCTAAAGTCTCTTACTTCAAACTCCACTTCATCTAGCTTCTGAACTAGGCCTGAATAAGGCTGTCCATACATTAATGTATTTTCCATACCAGCTAATCAAAATAAGCTGTCCTGTCACCAGTTTTGTATGCTGGAAAACCTCTGGATTTATGGGGGTTTCCCAAGGGGGGACCTGCTGCCTTTTGACCCTCAACTGCGCAAACCCAGTATGTAACATCTGGCTTTTTGCCTCTCTCTCCTCATGAGCACAGAGATACACCTGGAGATCAGAAATGAACCTGACCTGCTAGGTAGAAGCTCTGTAATCTAGTCCAACCCCATAGCCCTTCTGTCCATTGTCTTGATTTGTTGTCTAAATTTCCAGTACCTATCTGGGTTCCTGTTCTTATCAGATGACTGGATTAACTGAATACTTACTTTTTAATACCAGTGCCAACTGGAATCTTGGGCCAACCACAACTTCCTAGATTAGACCTCCTTAGGCTACAATGTCAAATTCACTGTGCCCTTGTGGACACTGCCAGCTGGGATGCCACCCTTCTTCCTTGAGAATGCACCCAACAGCCAGCTGACTCCCTGCCACTACTGTCTGCCTCCGTGTTTGCTAGTGAGCAGGAGGAAGCTGCAGCACGGCTGTCATCTAAGTCTCCCTGAGTTAAGACAGGCATCTGTGGCACTATATTACGTTTGCGTACCTGGAGAACTGGAAATGGACATGTACATCCATAGACACCTCAGGGCATCTACACAGACTATCTGAAGACTTGAGTATTATGGTAACCGCTTCAAAAAATATCATTATCTTAATGAAATGAGTCATAAAAATAAGCCTCTTGGGATTAAAAAAATGAAAAGAAATAAGGAAAGAGAAGATCATGGCAATGGCTCTAAGAAGCAGGGTTTGTCTCATAGGGAGGCAATATTATCTTTAGGGAATAATGGCAAAGGCTCTGGGAAGGCTCCCCAAGCCAAAAAACCTTTCCCAGGGGCTCTAAGATGCCTTTGATGAAGACAAGGCCCACCATTTCACAGTGTAGACTCAAACCCAAATGCCCCAGGGACTGCTTGTTAGAGCAGTTAGAGCTTAGAGCTGGACTGCTTGTTAGAGCCAATACATCCTGGTGACTCCTGGGCTATATGCTTTTTAAAAAACTCTAGTTTAATAAATAAGCAAATAAACAAACAACCCACATGTATTTCCTGGTTCCCATAGTACCAGCTGATGACACACTTTATTTTGTTTATTTACAGGAACCACCTAGTCCCTAATTGAGACTCGTTAGATGACTGACATGTAGAATAACATTTTCCCCTTCTTCACAGCCCAACAGTCCTACCTCATTGTCTCACCTCTAACTTCTTTTTGTAGAGGAAGACTGAGGTGCTGGGTCCTAGATGATGGCCAGAGGTCCAGGTTTCCAGACTGAGTGGGGTTAATTGCCAAAAGTCGTGTGCACAAAAAAAAATTGGCCTCTTCTTCCTCCTTTTTACACCCCCACCAGTGAAAGGGGGGTCCTGGATATGTGTGTCTCCTCTAAAGACTCTATGTCCCTTGAGGAGCCTGTTCCACTCTCTAGTTACTGTGACAGAAAGGCAGCAGGTCCATCTGACTCTCACAGAAGAGTGACATCCTCCAATTTGGCCTCTATCAGTGACAAAGATGGTATTGTAGTTCTCTTCCTGATGACCTGTTTCTCAGTTGATCTAGGACCCAAAGATATTTACTGAGCCCAATAAAAGATATAAGAGCCTTTCCAATGAGAATCATGTTTTTTCATATACCAGAATGAACACTTTATTTTTTTATTTGACCTTTCAATAGTATTTATTTATTTATTATTTTTTAATGAGATGATGGGTTTGTTCTTTGTATCTAGGAAGTGAAGGGCCACCCCAGAATATGAGAAATAATTCAAATAAAAAGGCTGGAAACCTGAAGAAAACCATTAATTTTACAATTAGATAGCTCTTTCTTTTTACCTTTACTTTGTTTTTTAAGGGAATTTCTGTGTCCAGAGATTCTAAAAATAAAATTTCTTTAAAAGTGCCTATAAAGGTAGGAAAAAAACCTGAAGCCTAGAAAGGTTATAGAACATAAGAAAGATCACATACAAGATTGCATCGAAGACCCAAGACCTTGTATCACACTCCAGGACCCTGTTATGGATATCTACCAATAAAGGGACAATACAAACAATATCAGTAACATTCAGTAGGTACTAGACACCCTTCTAAGTGCTTTGATAACTTAGAAAACATTTTGTGTGAGCAATGATGTGCCTGGTTCTATGCTACAGTCTACAAATACTATGTGGATAATGGACAGCCCTTGTATCGTAGCCTAGTTAGGGTGGCAGGCGTAAACGTAATTTATTTATTAGCAAATCATTATTTAATCATATTGTAATACATGGTCAAAGAAACACAGATTATTGTGACAAATAATCTATGACATTATTATGATATTAATTATTATTAATATAAGGCTTGAGACTGGAAGGGTAGGAATAAACTGCGATTCAGGAAGAGCAGGGAAGGATATTCCAGGGAGACAGAACAGCATGGGGGAAGAGCCTGCAGCAGAAAGAGGCCTCTGCAAAAGCATGAGTGGAGAGTGAGGAGAGTAGACAAAGACGGAGAGGTGGAGTGGAGCAGATCATGAAGGACCATGGAGGTCATAAACAGAATTTGGGCTCCTAAGGCAAGAATAACTGAAGTTCACTGAAGGGTCTTCAGCAGGGAAGTAGCATAATCAGGTGTATATTTGGAGAAAAATATGCCAAAAATTTGGTAGTGATAGGAAGAAAAATTTAGGTGAACGCCTAAATTTTAAGGGGGTGTGAATCACAACAATATCTTTTGGTTAAGATATTCACTAAATATGCCAAAAATTTGGTAGTGATAGGAAGAAAAATTTAGGTGAACGCCTAAATTTTAAGGGGGTGTGAATCACAACAATATCTTTTGGTTAAGATATTCACTAAAGTAGGTTTTATAAATGTGTGGAAATGAGTCTGTTGTAATGCAATTCTTTTTTTTTTTTTTTAATTGAATTCCATCAGTCAGGGCTCTGCCAAAGTGAGTGCATTTCAGGGCATTCTAATAGTTTCACTCATACCTGTTTACGAGAGAAATGTAAAATTTCACAGTCCGGAACTCTCTTTCTAATTATAATGATTTTGAGAGCCATTAATTAAACTGGTGAGCTTCTTTTAAGCCAGCGAATGCCTTGTTATAAGAAAGAGCAATGAAAAAAAGTGATTATTCCTTTAGTGACCAGAATAAAATAAAAATCTCTTATTACCTAGAAGTTAGAACTACTTAAAAGCCATTCCTTATACTAACATTCTTGAATAAAATCTCTATAATCTGACATAGATCTCTCAAATTTCTACAAAATATCATTTCCTGGTATTAAAAAAGTTTGCTAACTCAGAGTACCCATGCAAATGCATACAGAACAACATTAATTTAATATTGATACAAAGCAAAATTCTTCACCAAATGAAAAAGGAATTCCAACTCTGCCCAATGCCATTAAGTTTCAGGGCAATTAATGAGTTGCAACAGCTTACTTGTAACAAACTGTCTCCCTGAGGATTCATTAAAAGTCTCCCTAGAAAAGCAAGTTCTCATCTAACCACTTCACCATCCACGCCCAGATGGTGAGAGTCATCCCAGCCCTGCACCCCTGCTTTTCTGTTCCTTTCTCTCAGACCCTGGACAATGCCATCTGTTCCCAAGGGTTTGTGAATCATATGTAATCTAATCACACACACACACACACACACACACACACACACACACACACACACGATCTCTCTGGCTCTGACTTCCTCTTGGGGTGCAGCAGTCCCCACCTGCTTTCAGTCTAATGTACCCATGACTACACTGGCACACGGGCAGAGACGGTGAGCACCTCATCCAGCCATTAATGAAGCAGAATGTGAAAGTGATTTTAAAAAATGTGGAATTTGGAATTTGGACAGGGAGAGAACAATCTCCAATGACTGTTATCAGGCTTAAGTGAGACCATACACTTAAGATGGTGTCTGGCACACACCAATCCTTTAAAAATTTGTAACTTCTATCATCATAATTATCACTCAGCAGTGAGCCAACTTTTCTTTGTATATACACATTTATACCCTGATTTAATACAGTGTGTGTATGGCATGGAGGCTAGTGTAGTGGGAAGCTTTCTGGACCAGAACAGAAATGACCTGTAGTTCCTTGTCCTGCCCTGCTAGAGAAGTGCCTTAGCTAAGTTATTTAAATTTCTAAATCTCATGTTTTTATTTGTAGTATGTAAATAACAATATTTATTCCATAAGTTTGAAGAGTAAAACAAGATTATATATGGCTATTATGTAAAGTAGGTACCTAGGGGTGAGACAATTCCTATTTGAACCAGTTGTTCAGGATGAAGATTATACATTGCACAGAAATGGTATTGCGAATAGCCATTAGGTTTACATGCTAGCCCACAGCAACATATTCACCCCAACCAGAGCTTAAATACCACACATTCACAATGAAAATGGTATCCCAAAGCCACAGCCTTGACTTCAATAAGACTAATTAAGTAAAGTAGAATAAACAGCACTATCCAGTTGAATAGGAATCGTATTTTGTCGCCAGTGCTGATACTGCAGGGAGGAAAATGTTATGAGACGTGTCTGCAGAGTCTGATGAAGATGTGAAAATCTAATGTCAACATGGGAGTTTTCAGATTGTAGAGATTGATGACTGATTCCAGCTGATTTTTTCCCAAGGAAATTTGAATTGTTTTCTTTCTCTTTCTCATTGTTTCATGTTCAAAATGGAACAGAGAAATAGACAAATTTTGCTGAGGTAACAGACAAGAATGAAGGAAGACATCAGGGAAAAAACAAGAAGGCAAGAAAGACTATGGATATTTAAATGAAGAAGAGTGACCTCAGGAAGACTCCCTAGAATTGTGATAAGTAACAGGGAATTTGCAAATGAAAGAAAAAGAAAAAAAATTACTTAACATCTATTGAGAGTTTACTGCATGCCGGAGCCTGTTCTAAATATTGCACATGTATAAAGTAATTTTAACTTCACACTTAGCCAAAGAGGTAGCATGACTGTGGTCCTTATTTTGTAGATGAGGAAACCGAAACCAAGTTATAAATACAGCAAGTTGGAAAACCAGGATCTGAACCTAGACAGTCTGGATCCAGAGCCCATGCTCTTATGACAGGATAGAAATATTGGGTCTGAGGTTATTTTATCCACATAAAACATTTGATATTAGATATTAGAGATATTAGATATTAGATATTAGAGGTCTATACAAGTAAATATGATAGTCATCCTCTCTGCCTTCATGGAGTTTATCAGTGAGCTGGTTTATTGAGCCACAGGTGACCAATGTGAAGGTGTAATTGGTTGCCCAACAACTCTAGATGAAGGCCCACCAACATAAAAGATGATACAGCCATTTCTAAATAAACTATCTTAGAGCCATTTCCAGCTATTCACTTCTTTTCTCTTCATGGTATTTACATCTCTCACTGTGCCCCCTGGTCTCTCTGTTCCAACATATGGTCGTGGTCTCTGTTCAAACTACAGTCAACTTCCTGCCTCCTCCTCAGCAGACTTCCTCCAGGCAAAACACCACAGTCATCTTCAAAGCTGTTTCTACCAATTCCATCTGTTCTCTTGACCCTGTAACAGCTCTGCTTTGTGTGGAAAAACTCTAGACCACAAAGGGACTATGCTAAGTTGCCTAATGCATGAAGTATTAGTACAAAAATAATGAAAATGTCTTTCGAGGCTAATCATTGCCCTTTGGACTAACCAATACCCTGCCTCCTCCCTTCCTTGTAATTCCAGGATGAATCTACCTATTCCTAAAGTTCTGGTCCCTTCCAAAGGGGCACTGTTTTACTATTCAAACCAATCATGGGATCCAGAAAATAATTTCAATTGGGAAGTACTGATGGATTTCTTCAGTTAAAATCTTTCCTAAATATCTATCTAATTTGATGTGGTAAAATAAATATAGGTTTTGGAGCTAGGCATAATTAGATTCAAATATATGCTCTTTTACTCCCTAGCTGCGTGACTTTAGATGAAGTCAACCTCTCCATAAAGTAGGAGCTAACACCACAGCTTGAACTGCCAGTGCTGAGGCTTGAAGGAAATGAGGGCTAACACCGTGGTTGTATATAATGTTCTCTCTTTTCAGGCCAATTCTCTTTTGGTGGTTATAAACATGATCTCTAGCCTGCGAGTTTCTCAATGACAACTCAAGTTGAGTACACAGAGAAAAGGAGATGCTGGTCAATCTGTCTTATTTAAATGTTTTCAACTGGTACCTTGGATCATTATAACTATGTATCAATATTAATTTATTCAACAGACATTTATCACATATCTACTATGTGCCAAGCTCTAGTCAGCACACTGGGATGCAGTAGCCAACAAGATCCATAAATATCTATGAGAATCACACTGCATCTCAGATTATATGACTTTATTGGAATGAGTTCATTTTTACTTAATTTACTTACATAGTTGCCAGAACCTCAATTTTCTTGAAATATAAGTCAATTTAAAAAATATATTCAGCAATCATACTGGAAAACAGTGACTGACAATCCTGAGGATAATTTCAAACAACACAGAATCACAATCCTTTTTTCCCTGCTGTGAGGGAATGGGGTTATCAGAGAATATGTGCCTGTCTCTGTGCTAGGTGATTTACCATATTCATTTTCACTCCTTACAAACTCCATGAAGTAGAAAATGTATAGATGGACAACCAGAAATTCAAAAAGGTTAATTTGGAAAGAAGGCCCCAAAGCTACTAAGCCAGATCTCTCTAGCTGCTTGCACACTGTTGGTTTGTGATTTCAAAACATACACTCTACAATGGTACTCTCTAGGGAGCAGGAATCCTGGTTGGAGTGTTTGAACGTAGTTTTATGCTCACAATGAGTGATTTCAAGGTCTCTTGATGGCAGAATAAAACTTCAAAACGGGGAAAAAGAGGAGATGCTGGTTCTTCCAACTATCACCTTTAAATGCTTTCAATTAATGCCTTGGATCCCTGCAGGTGAGACTCTGCAGATGACACAAAGAATCTGCAGTCAGTAATCACTCCACTTGGCCGCCCTGACTCCTTGCTGGTCTAGGCAGTTAAAGGCCTGCCTCTGCTGGTATTCAGACTCAGGGGTTCTTGCTGCTCACTTGCAGGAAAAAGCAGAGATCTGTGTGGGAAAATATCACCCTATAGAAAAGCCCTCTTCTTTTTCTTGCTGACCTTTAGGCCTAACCTTGCTGAGCCTTTATGGACCATTGCTGTTACAAAATGACCCTACTAAGAGCCAATTTTCTTGACAAGGGGAGGGGCTGGGGAAATAGTACATTTTATTATCAGAGAAAAGCTGAGCATTGAAGATCATCAGAGATGAAGCTGGGGCTGGTTTCTCGAACAGGATAAAGCTGGGTAATTTATTAGATTGGAGCAGGCCAATTATGTCTGCTCAGCAAACGAACTTGAGCTAAAAACTGAGAATTAGGGGAAAACCCCACCTGAGATAGTGTAGTCTTCTATCACCCTGTTACAACACGGAAATTTGACGATGTCAGAAATTTTCTGTATGTCATGGTGTACTCAGGGAACATCATAAAATCCATAGTCCAGAGACAGCACCATTTACGATAACTATCTATGTAAATTGAGCTCATTAACTCAACTGTGTTAAAAAATGGGACAGTGTACAAAGTGAGGGAGCTAATAAAACTGTTTAACCCTCACTCTGAAGTAATGCTTATGGACGTCATAGTGTCAGGCAAGCATCATTCCACGTAAAGCATACAGTGAACCCGTTTCATGCTCACAGCCATCCTGCCTGGTAGTGTTATCACTATTCCCCTTATGTTACTGATATGAAACCGAGACCGAGAGAAGTTGAGAAACAAGCTCCCAAATCACCCTGCCAGCAAACAGAGAAGCTGAGGTTTAAAGCCAGGCAGTCTGACTCCAAAGCAGGGCCAGACCACGATTCTGTCAGTGTGATCTCTGTGAGGGTCACCCGTGCAGGGAAGGCTCGTCCCTCCATGCTGCTGAGATACTCTCCTCCTCCTAACAGGCAGACAGAAAAAGGTCATTGCCGTGTTGCTTTCAAGATGGTTTGATGCCGGGAAGGATGTACCAAAGCGTAAATCAACAGACTGGTGTTTCAGTCCCAGGATAGTCACTTGCTGGCTATGTGTCACTGAGTAAATTACTCTTTTGACAGCTGTAAGAACAATAAGGATAACAGTACCTGGTCTGCTGACTGCAGAGAGCTGTTGTGTGGGCCAAATAAAGGTATAACGGAAAATTTAAGCCCTGTCACACAAAATGCAAATATACGGAATGCATTGATCCTTTCTTAACAGGGGCTCTGAAAGGTAGCTGCCAAGAGAAAGGGCATAGAAAGGCCCAAATGGATGGGGGGAGCTCAGCGCTGCCCTATGGCTTCCTCCTGTGGTGGTATTAACCTTTATTTAGATGTGGTTGCTGACTAGACTTAGGGGCTGAGGAGTCTTGGAGAAGGCCTATGAAAGTTCTGCCATTGGACAACTATGCTAACCTCCCTTTCCCACAAATCCCTTAATCTGCATGGCTGGGGCCTTGGGATCCAGCTCTGCAGCCTCAGCTCCAACTCAGTCTTGGGACCAACCTGACAATGTGAATCAGAGGACTCTAGGGAGCCTTTTCTCTAGACTCAGGGATGCAGCAAACTGCCAGCTGCTCTCTTGCTCTGACCTCAGGCCTTCCTTCCAGTAGGTCGGAGTTGCAGAGAGGTAGGGACTTTGGAAACTTAGGAATGTAAATTCTAATACCAGATCTGCCACTGGATTGGTTTTAAATAAACAGTGCCAACTTCCTGAACCTCCATTTTCTCTTTATCACATCGCAGACATAAATGGTTGCTGCAGATCAGATTGATTTGGGGAGTTCACAGTGGGTTCACTGAAGAATGGGTGAAAATGATCCGGGACAAAGGCAGAGGAGAAAATTTCTGAAAGAAGAAAGTACCTTGTGAGCAAAGGAAGCCAAAAGGAGTCCATAGGGTATGCTGAATGAGCAGACAGGAACAGAAAGAAATATGTAAAGGAATCAAATTAAAAATGTACTTCAATGCCATGACCAACTAGGAGAACTCAAATGAATTTTAGGGTTTGGGTACTGCCTCATTATTCCAGACTTACTCTTCTGTGGCTATGAGACTTCTGTAGAGATTCAGCGCACTCCTGCCATATTAAGCCAAAGTTGCCTGCGTGTCCCTGTAAATTCCTCACTGCTTTAGAAATAAGTACGGGTGGGAAAGTTTAGGAATCATGCCCCAAATGTTTGAATTCAATTCAAGAATTTAAAAACCAAGTATTACACAGTGTAAGAATAACTGCCCTTGCTATGTGAGCAGCCAAGGAACAGGGATTAACTAAGAGCTTCCCGCACAAAGTTTCTCAGCCTCCAAACCATCCAACCACTGGAGGATTTGAGGACTCTCAAATGAGCATGTGCAGCTGGTAGGAAATGAGCTGAAGTCACAGCACCATGCCATTATCTGCAGGTGCACTGGGAAGAGAGCATCAATTAAGCCAATGAGACAGGATTTTGAGAAGGGAGGAGGGGTTTGGGGAAACAATTTCATTGTGAAATCAAGCTCTACAGCTCTATTGCTGAACCCAGAAGAAAAGGAGAGGGTCCTTGATCTGAGCAACTAAGCTCCTGACTGTTTTTCCACAGGGAAAAATATCCCAGCTATAAATATTGACTTATTTTTAGAGGCAGGTTTCCATAAACATGGATACAAAATCAGGAACAAAGAATCTCAAATTTCCAAATTTCAAATAGAAAGCATCTGATTTAGCTTGGATGAATACGACGTTTCAGTTCTCTAAGCAATTTATTTCATGTTGAGATGGCCTCATGAATAAAAATGTTCAGGAAACTATAATTTTATGGCATCTCAGATACACAATGAGACATCACACACAGGATAGGTGCAATGTGTTTTTACTTTCTACTTTGGCTACAATGTCAAGGACTCAAAAGAAGCATCGGGAGACATGAAACGACAAGCCGAGGAGTGGGAGATAACTCCCCAGTAGCATTTAACATACACATGCTTTTGGGTCTTGGCTTGAGCGTGAATTTCATTCTTGGTCTCAGCCTGGGTGTTCATCCGCATCCAGCGTGCTCCACTCGCACCATTGTTTCCGGTGCCAGTCTCTTGGCTTCCTTGATACTGCTTCCTTTGTTCTTATTCACGGTCCCAAAATTTAGTCTTTATGCTTCTCTACTCCCGTCACCAGTAGGATGAGTGTCTAGGGCTTCACACAGTACACCCAAAACGTGTTCGTTCACAGGCTCCCCTTGTCAGACGCACACAGCACCAGCTCTGCACAGACGCTTCTGCACAGAGCCTGGTTTGAAGGAGGTGTTGAGGAGGTAACCTGAACATGGCAGTCAGAGCTGGTTTCAGTTCCCAGCGCCATCATTTTCAGGTCATGTGACAAGCTCCATAGTCTCTCTGAGACATTCTTGCCTTATGTCATAAGAAGGTGATAATTCCCACTTCACAGGACTGGTATAAGGCTTCCACAATACCACATAAATAAGTTATTGTGTACAACGCCTGACCTACAACCATTTTGTTAAGTATAAGTTACTACTGTAATCTGATATGTCCTATTTCTTTTTCTTCCTTCCCACTCAATGAAGAGAATTTCATTGAAGATATTTCTGAAAATAAGATTTTAAAAAATTATATAAGGTTTTATGTTGCTAAGGTGGTTATGACTGCTTACATCAGTTTGGTATTTTATTTCTTTATGATTCTCATTCAGACACTATCTTTTGCATCCTCTACAATCCTTTGAGGGAATTACAAATATCCACAGTTATCCTATTTGAGGCATCTGGGAACTGAGGCCCAGGGAGGGAAGGTGATTTGTTCAAGGTCACACAGCTGATTTGCATTAGAGCCAGGGCTGGATCTCTGGGCTTCTGAATCCTTATCCATCATACTACCTACTCAGTTTTGAGAACTCAAATATTTTATTGCTAGAAAGTAGCACTTGCCCATTTCATATGTGTGTTGTCAAGAATCTAGCCAAGTTCCTGGAACACAGGAGGTGCTCAACAAATCTTTAATGAATGAAAGCCCATCCTTTCTGGAAGCACTAATAGTGAACTACGGCGAACCCTCTGTACAGAACCTAAGGATGATCCCTGGATGATTAGGCCCAAAGGTCCCATGGCCACCTGAGTAGCTAGCTTCCCAGGAAGAGGACAAGCTGAACAGGCACAGCTCATCTCCCAGATCCAACAGGTAATCCATTTCCTCCGCTCCTCCTCTACACACATCACTCGTTTCCCCCGAAAGCTCTCTCCTGCACTTGATTAAGCTATAGTTTTATCTTCCAGAGGCATAAAGAGATTCTAAATATATGAAAGCCACATTGAAAGAGAACATCAGAAACATGGCAGGATTTCTAAAAGGGAAAACACCTTTCGAAGTCATCTTTCATTCTATATTCTCTGTATTCTTTGGGCCAGCAGCAATTCCAATGCCTCAGGGAGGCTTTTCACTCATTTACAAGCTCTGAAGCACTGAACACAGCTCTTCCTTTAAGAGCAATGCCTAGTGGGTCTGTCAGTCATTTCTGTGAACAGGAAGTTTGGCTCTAGCCAGCAGCCTATGGGCAAGCACTCAGTTAGCCTGACTCCGGCTCTGCTTGCTTGCCTAAGGTCAAACACAAAATGCTGCCTGCAAGTGCATTTCTCCAGAAAGGGCTGTCAAACCCATGTCTTCGGAGATAAACACCTTCATACAAAACACAGCATGATTCTTTTTAAATCGTTTTTGCATACTTAGCTCCCTTGTTAACATCAGCTTGCGGCATGCGGCAAGCAAACTTTCTACCATGCTCTCTGACTGCAGATTGCAAATAAATCATTCGGAGCCTAAACACCTGGAATCGTTTCTGTTTCCCATGTCCTAGGACTTTCTGAAGCAGCCTAGTCCTAAAATGCTGCTCCACTTAATGACATCTCATGGCTCTTATCAACCCTTTAAGTTACCTGGTATTAAACCACTGAAAAGTTAAGTTAGTATGAAATTGAATATGTTATCTCACTCTGGATCTAATTTAAAAATAGCCCTGAGGTTTTCTCCTATGCTAGACAGTCTAAAATATGAGAGCCAGAATAACCTTAATCCATAAGAATTCTAGGAGTTGGTATTGAATCCCTACCACCAGTAATAAAAACCATACTCCTTACTTTTCTGCATCCAAGGAAAGGACCAGGGGGCAGGAGAAAGAAGCAAACCAAGGCCCTTGTCCCTATGTCTGTCCCTCCTATGAAATTTCCAGCAGAGTGGCATTTCCAGGCTCCAGCTCAGCTGACCGGGCAGGCCCCCATGACTGACCCTCACCCCTGGCCTTTCCCTCTGAGCCACCAACTAAGTGTCTCTTACTGACCCTAGGCTGTCATGCTGTCACCTGTTTGTTTCTCAGCTTTTCCATTCATTTTAATGTATTCCTCCTATTTCAAATACTTAGAATGGGTTCTTATTTTCCTTGTTGGACACTGATGCACATCCTAGTTCCTTTTTATTTGCCTTCTACAAAACACTGTGAAAATGGAAATGAGAGCCAGATATACCTTATCCAAAGCTAACAGCTTCTGCTGGAATAAGTAACCTAGCCCAAGATAGAGTCTCCGGTTTCCTTATTGCCTAATAAATGGAAGCCGCAGTTACTGTGATGATTTCACTCATCTCATAGGATTGTCTTGGGAATTAACTGAGAATTTGAGTAAGTCCCTAGTGCACATTGTCCAGTAAATGACAGCTCCTATTTCTCCAAACTCAGGTCTTTATATTATTGATAGTATAAACCTCAGTCCATCAACTTTCAATATATTTCCTGTGTAAAATTTTTTATTTCTATGTGAGTGCCTCAACTGGTACCATTTACTGTCTAAAATCCCTCCCCTTTTTTTCTCCACTTTATGCTATGAACTTCTTCAGACTTCCTTGTTTTTTAAAATGAACTCTATTTTGTTCTCATTATTCATTCGTGCTATAGTCTCCAGGCATTCAAAATGTACCAGGTCACTCTGCCCTCCTGCAACATTTTTTAATGATTAATATCATTTTGTTTTCTACATATCAGGTGTTACTTTAAGTAAATCTCTTGAGGGTCAGACTATAACTATTATTAATCTTCCCTAACTCATACATATATACGTTAGAGGCAAAAAAAAGATAGAGGGAAAACAAGTTCAAAGAAAGGAAAAAAAATGATGCAAGCTATTGAGTGAGGTAAATATATAATCAGGACAGCAGTGTTTACGACACTGTTGCTCCATGAACGGAAAACTGAGGATGGTAGGATTTCAGGTGCTGACAAGGACTACGCCAGGTGGACACCACAGTATTGCACCGAAGTGCTGCTCCTCTCAGAAGTGGTAACTGGCTACTGGCAAGCACAATTTACCACCATGCTCACGGATGCCTCAGGTGTGTGGGGGACAGCAGGGTGGTAACAGAGAACACATGGTCCCCCGTCCTCAGATGACTTTCCTAAACAGAGACATCCATTAGACATCCGGCTCGTTCTCATTGCCTAATAGAGCAATAGCAAACAACCTAAAACCAAGAAATACCATAAAGTATAGAGGTGGTTTGTGCTGGGAAAACTCCTAAGCATCATAAGCATGAGGAAAAACCTGAGATAAAGTCCTCTTGATGTGCCAGGAAATAGGCGTCAAAAGTTCCTTGAACCTTACCATATAGAGATGTTAAGTCTCACAACTGCCCACAACTTTCACAGCCAAAGTAGATATAAAGCAATTCGTTACATTAAAATTAAGAGGGGAAAGGTATATCTTAAAGAAAGACATTTTATGTATGACCCATGGACATGAACTAAGGTGAGGTGAATGCTGGAGGAAATGGGGGTACCAAGTGGAAGGGGATAAAGGGGAGAAAAAAGAATGAGACTACTGTAGTTGCATCATCAATAAAATATACTTTAAAAAGAAAGATATTTTCTGGTAAAAAAATAACTTTTTAAAGGCTTGGCATCAAAGACACACAGTTCAATTATGAGAAGATATGCATTCATGAAAAAAATTCATTTCCTTCCTTCATTTATTTACATAGACACTGAGCCCAGTTACATTTCAAGTATTTTTCTAGGCATTGGTAAAGACAAACAAAACTCAGTTCTTGCCCAAGAGGAGAGAAGCACTCCACTAAAGCAGCAAATGCTAAGTACTGTAGAGAAGTGTCAAAATATATAATATACGCTTAAAATTTAATATAGAATAAAAAACAAGGTTGGTGCTTTTCTTTCGTTAGTTTGAAAGTTTACCAGTGTCTTAGTTTGCTAGGGTTGCCAATAAGGAAGTGTTGCAGATTGGGTGGCTTGAACACTACAAGCGTATACTATGGTAATTCTGGAGACTCAGAGTCCAAGATCAAAGGGCCAGGAGGGTTCCTTTTTCCTGAGGCATCTGTTTTGAGCTTGCAGATGGATGCCCTCTTGCTCTCTCTTCATGGGTTCATCCCTTTGTGCAAGTGCCTCCCTGTTATCTCCTCCTCTTCTTATAAGGACTCCAGTCCTATTAGATTAGGGCCCCAGGCTGATGACCTCATTTAACCTTAATTCACTCTTACGGATCCTATCCCCAAATGCACTCATAGTCTAAGGTGCGAGGGGCAAGGGCTTCAATATACAAATTTTTGGTGGGAGGGACACAATTTGGTTCATGACATCAAATGAACCGAATAATGCTGTTAAAATAATGCTGTTAAATCTTCTTTTTTTTTTAAAAATGAAGATTGAAACTCTTGGTTTCTCCTGGGCCTGCGGCCAGACACTGCTCCCTCGGAATGAGTATCTCCACAGGGGTATCTCTCAGTAGCATGATATCTCTCTCATATCTCTCAGTATCTCTCAGTATCTCTCACAGGGCTTTGTGAGTATCTCTAGTTACATCTGTTTTAATAGCCTGAATTTTTTAACCACTTAATTGTAACCTATATAAACTATGAGATAGAAGCCTATATTTCCATTTTATACAATCATTATATTTTTTCCAATTCTACAACTAACCCTTAAAAGGAATTGATCCAGAGAACCATAAATAAAAATTTCCTCTGTAGACAATGCACCCATCCAATGGTTCCAAATCTTCACGACTGCACAGTGAAGCACCAGCTCTGTGGGTTAGTCCATGCTCTGACACATTCCAAGAGATTTAGCAGAAATGTTTCTCTTAGTTGTTTTACCACCAGCCATGTAATAATCAATACTAATAGCATCATATTATCCCTCCAAGGGCTACATTTATCCAGGCTTTTTGGATGTGCAGCTATATATAATTTAGTGAACAAAATTAATGCAAATATAAGTTCTTATTTGCAGTAGGTTTTCCTTTATTTAATAATAGAAGCCCTATTCTCTCTGCTTAAAATGTCACTCTTATTCCATTTCCCTGAAGAAAAGTCTTCCACACAGATCAGGTCAGGTGAGACCCTGACCACTTCTTCTGCGCCCCCACATCTCCGACACACTGTACTCATCGTACATTTTTAGGAACCACTCTGACTCCCACCTCTCCTTTGTGGACCGTGAGAGCCCCCAAGGCAAAAGTGACAGTATTTTATCTCTGAGCAGTTTCTGCATGTACTTAGCTACACAGAAATCAAATGAACCTGGATTTGAACTCCTTAATCTGTAGAATGTGGAATAAAACCTTCCTCACTATGCTGTGAAGTAGATTAGAGATTAGGTAGGTAAAATGCTAGCGCAGTGGCTGGGATGTAGCAGTTACTCAAGAAATGGTAGTTCTTTTTGTTAAATTTTTTCAACTTTCAAAACTTTTTATAATGACTTGGGTATAGTATATGGATATACATATGAAACAAGAAAGTACTTACACATGGCTTCATCATAATAAAATATGCCAATTCCTAGTAAGTATAAAATTATCATTTCATGACTTTTACTACTATTTCTAGAGATAGAATGTCTAAGATTTTATTTTACTATCCATCCTCCTAATGTAGGACCAACATCCAGAATGGAGATAACAAGGCAAGACTCAACTTCAGATCCTATGAATTCGATAACGAATGTGTCCATTGAGAAACGCTGATTCAAAAAGAAATAAATAGCATTTGAGACATACTATAAAATCACCCCTCCTCTTCAATAGAATATTTAACTTTAGCAGCTACTGAGTCAAGGATAATGAGGACGTGACTCACTTTCCAGGAGTTAAATATAAGTGTAAGAATGAAAAGGTCCCTAGGTAATTGTTGTGCATTTTGTTAAGTGCTTCAGTATGAGCATCCTTGACATCGCCTTTCTCGTAATTAATTCTATTTTCCCCAACTTCCATACTCCTACTATGGAAGTTAAAAAGAGGTTTGACAACTCTCCTAGAATGATTCATCATACATAGGTTTTTTAACCATTCCAGCGTAAGAGCCAAGTTTGGGTACTAATGTGATTATGCCTAGTCCAGCGCAAAGTAGCAGCAATGAGTAGCTAAGTAAGTATGCATGAGCACCTCCATCCCTACATAAGTTAGGGGGGATAACAAGAGATAAATAATGCCAAAGTTTGAACAAAACCATGTAAATAAGTCTCAGAAAACATATTGTATGGATTGGGAGTATGTTAAAATGCAAATGTATTAACCAGAATGAGAACAAACAAAGAGAGGGGGCTTTGAAGTGCTTCTAGTCCTTCTTCCACCCTCCCTTTTATCAATTACCAAGAAGACTCACCATGGCCACCCTTCCCATCCCTTCTCTCATTGAAAGCAATGCAGAGCATGGGAAAGAAATTTAAAAGTCAGTTTCTTTCTAAGGACTATTTAAAGACAGCTGTTTATTGAAGAATTATTATGTGTCAGTTATAGTGATAAAAGGTACTTTATATTCATTATGGCATTTAATAATTATAACAGTTATGTGAGTTGGGTATTATCATTCCTACTATTTTCACTGAAAGGAAACTTTGTTTCAGAGGTATTACGTGATTATTCCAAATTATGCACCTAACAAAGAGGCAGAGCTGGTGATTCCAACCCAGGCTTGTCTGATTCCAAGGCCCATGGATTTATCCACTATACTCACTGACAATGGAGTAAATGAAACTAACAGATGCCATTGTAACTGTGGTATATATGATACATTTCCTTCATGTGAAAACTCATATAATTCTCAGGACATAAATAGCTTTCACCTATGTAATAATAAAATGGTATTCATATTCCCCAGGACAGTTTTCCAAGGCCCTGTTTCCTCAAAAATATGTTCTGCCTGTCACCTTCAACACCTTTCCACATGTGTAAACCCCATTCTTCTTATTGGGTCCACTTCCTTTTCTAAACCCTCCATGATATTCTCCACTGGGAAGTAATTCCTCCCAATTCTGAAGTCTTACCCTTCTGTGATACCACTCACTGCCTCTGTTTTTAGCACAAACACTCCTCCCTACTAGGCTTCCTGATGTGATCTGTTCCCAAATCACATCTGCATCTTGTTTGTACTCACAAAGCACTTAAAAGAGTGCACAGCTGGCAAAATCTCAGACAAGATACAAACATTGTGCTGGCTAAAAAATTCTACCTTGAACTACCTGTGCAGGTATGCATATGAACTACCTATGAAAATATATGTTAAACAAATGAAAACAAACTATATTAAAGCACTTACTGTGTAGTTATTCACATTGTCCAATAGTTTCAAATCATTGTTAATTAGTCATTGACGTAGGCCTTTGGCTATCACTATTTGTCAAAAACATAATTTTATTTCTTACAGAAAATAATTTGGAAATTCAATAATGGCCTATTATGTTTTTATTCATTCAGTTTGTCTTTCCCTTCTAGTTTGAATGAATGAAATTAACAATATTGATAATTGATAACATAAGAATTGCAGGTATACACATATTTTATAACAATAATACTCCTGTTCTGATAGGTCCTGAACATGTACATGTATGCACCAAACACAGAACCTTCTACATAAATATAAAATGTTTTTATGTGTGTATTGGTCATATGCACACTCATGTATATCATGTAGGAAGTTTTGAAAATTTCGGTAGTTATTATTATTATTACTATTTTATATAAAGAGAGATATTTTATTTTTTTAAAAAAGATTTTATTTATTTATCTTTAGAGGGGAAGGGAAGGAGAGAAGGAGAGAAATATCGATGTATGGTTGCCTCTCATGAGTCCCCTGCTGGGAACTGGCCTTCAACCCAGGCATGTGCCCTGACTGGGAATCGAACCTCAATCCTCTGGTTCGCAGGCACATGCTTAATCCACTGAGCTACACCAGCCAGGGCTCGATAGTTATTATTAAATGTCATCAGTAATTGAAGGAGGTATTTTATTTGGAAATCCAATCAATATAGTATGGCATACAGAATCATCCAATATGTCAGTCCTGACTCCCTTTCTAGACTATTTTTCATTATTTCCTTCTTCCCTAGCAGCCCATGATATCAGTGAGGAAAATCCCTATATTCCCTAAACATGCCATTCTCCCCACCTGCAGTACTTTTTATAAACCTCTATTGGAACTTGCAAGTTCATCTCCACCACAGACCACAAACCTTCCAGTTAGCCTCAGGGATTAGCATTACATTCAATGTAATTCTAATGTGTGGGGGTGCACACACGACTTAATGATGTGAGCCCACTTAAAATTCTCAAGGCTCCAGACTCAGGTATTTAAAAAGAACCAATCTTTTTTCCCTTTTCTACATCCTACTCTTTTAAACAAGTTGTAATTTTAGTGTATAATGCTACACATATTACCTTTCCAGATGTAAAATTACCACTATCTCCATAATTAGTCTTAATTTGTCATTAAAGAAATTATTTTGAAAATTTTGATTATATGTACCTGTTCACTATAGCCCTCCGAGGAGCTGAAAATGCAGAACAATTTACTTTGTTGCCTACAATTACAGAGCCTCAATTTAGTCTCTGCTCTGATATTTTTTCCCAGTTTATACTAGGTATGTTCCTTTAGATTTCGTTTAGAATGAAAAAAAAAGTCTGGCTGTAAGCATATTCGCTTGAAACCAATTTGCTTTTTTGCCCAAGTCAATTGCATGGTTAAATAAACAAAAAAATTAAACATAAATGAAAGATTTATTATGGGAAATTTAAATTCAAATTAAACATTTATTAAGAACCACTGAAGAATAAAACACCAAGCAAGAAGCCTTCACATTGATTGACATCTCAGCAGGCTTCACTGGTCATTACGTTAAATACAGCCTCTGAGATCACCTAAAATTTTATGCATAATTTTTTGATATGGTATATGGTGATAATAATAATGAGTTAAAATTGATTGTGGACTTACTATTTGACATGTACTAAGCTAAGCAGTTTACATTTATCATCTCATTTAATTTTCACTGAAACTAAATGAGGAAACTGAAATTTAAAAAAGCTATATACATTTCCACACACTTAGTAAGGGCTTAACCTTGAAAATTAACCAAGATATGTCTGACCCAGACCCCATGGCCCTAAGCCCAAATGTCTCTATTTTCTGAGGAAACAGCCATAGCTTTCCTTTACTTCTCAAATGGTCTATGAGTCAAAAAATTTAAGAATATCTTATAGGTATTCATTTAAAGCATTTAAAGAAATCCTCAAAGCATTTTGTTAAGTGATGTTACTATCCTCAATAATTGATGTGGAAAGTAAGACAAACTTATACATGCTTGCCGACTTCCAGCATTAGAGAAAATTTTCCTTTCTAGCACAACGACTGTTTTCCTCGGTTGTTCCTGGGCTTGCTGTTTAGGGGTAGCCATGCCCACAGCTGGCATTACTCTGCCGCCGACTCAGCCTGTCAGGACCCCCAGAGGGCCGTCCCGTAACACGGTGGCATGAAGGCCCAATGGGAGCCATTGCGGCTCCACTCAGGCACGTGAGGGAATTCTACCAACTGAAATGTACTCTGAAGTATTATTTTCCCTGCCACATTTTTACAATAATCTCATTTTGATCCTCCTGCCACCAGTATCTCCAAAGCAGCACATTCGCGTTCTACATGTTAAAGAAAAAATGTTAAAATTCTTTCTAAAAACAAGTTTGAGCACTTTTGTGGTAAAAGAACTCTGATGGCTATGCTGCCTACAGGGTAATACTGAATGTTCTCACACGCCTTACAGGATCTGATCCTCAGCGCCAATCCATGTTCCTTCCCTTCCACTCCTTCCTATGAGCACTGTGTTCCTGAATATGTTCCTGCCCTGTGGATCATTGAATTACTCCTCAGTGAGACCACACAGGGACAGAACTCTGCTTCTAACCCCGTCCACCCGAAACGGTCTTCATGACTACTCACCTGGAAAATCTGACTCCTTCCTCAGATTATATTCTGGACTTTCCAACCACAATTTCCCCAAACTAGAAATTCAGGTCAACTCTCCCCTCTGCTCCTTTCGTTCCTGACCCCATGACTGATGCATTTGCCATATGATATGGGATTTTTTAAAGGTTATTGTTTGAAATAGACCACAGGACTACTAAGGGCATCTCTTCTTCATCTCTGCATCACACCGTGAATAACTGTTGCAGTGCCTATGGCAAAGTAGGGGCCAAACAGTCAAAGGGAAGGAACCCTGATCTGGTTTTCCAGACTGAAGGAACCTGAGCCATTGATAGGTGTGTTCTCTTTGAGAAAATTATTCTCTCCAAAACAGCCATGGTTATGCTGTGATGGAGAACACGAGATGCCCTGGAAGGACAACATCGCTTATCCCACGTAAAACGTTCATGTCAGCACTTGGATGAATCAGTTCTACGGCGGCAGAGATTGGAGAGATAAGATTCACAACTGTTACTTATAGGATAACTGCACTACTGTAGACATACAGTATTTCTATTTCTTAAGCATTTCACCATTATCATTCTCATTGAATTCAGGTCATATTCACATAGTTTAGAGGCATGTATAAATTAATTTTTAAATATTTTTCATGATTGAGAAACTAAGGCATACTGACAGAGTGAAAGCAATAGCTTCCTTTCTTCCCTCTATAGATCTATGACACGAATCCAGTGAACAATTTTACTGACCCATTTTTATCAGAAAATGATTCACAATTATAAAAATCCTCCTTCCAAAACCCCTTCAATAACAGGGGGAACAAGAGAGAATAGCACTGGGCCTGCCACTTGATATTTATCCTCTATTGAATCCTGTGCTATTTCAATTTTGAGACAAAAAAAATCAGATATTAATTCAGAGTCAATTATGTCCAAATATGAGTTTCTAATACAGAGTGGAAATAATACACATGAATAGGGGAGCAGAGGGATTTAGCTATTGTTAAGTTAGAAATAGTTTCCCAGAACATCTTGTAGATGCCAAATTATCTCTTGTATTTAATTTTCAACTGTTAATACCCATGAAATGGTTAAATTTCTCACCCTATTGCTCCCGGGCTTTAGGATACCTTATAGCACATTGCTACCGTTATGCCCATGAATAAATTTCTTACTGGTGGGTAATCACTTCTAGTGAGATAAAATAAATTAGGCTTAAGTAAAATGGTTGTTCTCTTTTTTTGATTGTTTAAAATCAAAATGGCCACCTTTGCTAAGTGGCTATTGTGTTCCGAGCTCTCACCATAATCCTGCAAAGTTGGCATTATCAGACCCATTTTTCAAAGGAGGAAACTGAATTCAGAGAGGTTAAATGACCTATTCAAGACTGTGCCACTAGCAAAGGTAAGATTTGAACCTTAGGCTTTTTAGCTTCAAATCACTCTGTTCTACTTGGACTGTTCTGTGTGAGTTATGTGATTTCAAACTCTGAATCATAATAATTCTAAACTCTTTAGTTTGAGAACACTGTATTTAGAATATTTTTAACATATGCCCCCCAAGTCAAAGATAGCATGCCCTTTCTTAAAACTACAGAGAGAATTACAGAAGAAATAAAATCAAAATAACTGCTACGATCGAAAATTGTGATAGATTTGTCAGAGAACATGGTATGAGATGTCAACATTTCACATGGAATGGTTTGTGACAGTATTTTTAATATAGCCTTTATAATTTGGGCTATAATAATAACAAAGTATTTAAAATTGACTTCACATGTGAATGGTGCTGCTGGACAGGAGGAATATATCTCTGCTTATCATTTATACACAGTGTAATAAAGAGGATGAAAACATAAATTATTTATTCAGTAATTAACATGCATTGAGCATTACATGTAGGTGTTTTGTAGACACAGAGAATAAGACATTGACATCATCCTCAAAGAGACTGTAGCTTAATGGGAAATGTTTACTAAAATATTGAAATAGAACACTTTTTCCTATACCAGGCTGCCTACTCCATAAATACTGCTGAAAAACAACAACAACAACAAAACCTCCTACCAGTTTTCCAATGTGTTCTTCACCCATTTTTCCTGTGATAAACATGTGTCAGTGCTCTGTCGTGAGCCAGTTTATAAACCATGTGCAGGGAACACAAATCTACATGAACATAAAGTCTGGAAAAAATTTAGTTTGGTGGATATACATTCACGGAAATAAGCGTGACTATAATAACATGAAGCAATTTGTGCTCTGTCAGAACAACAAAGGCTGGGCTACTTGTTACTTTGGTTATTGACTCATGGGTTTTAAGCCGTTACTATGTATGTACCATTCACCGTGCCATTCAATTAACCATGTCTCATTTAATATTCACATAATCCCATTAGAAAAGACCTATTATTAACAAACACTTACAGACAAAAATGAGGTATAGAGAAGTTGAGTAATTTTCTGAAGCTCATGTAGTGAGTCAGGATGTAAATCTAGGCAGTGAGACTCCAGAAGGCCTACTTCTGACCTGACCTACTACTGCAGTGCAGAAAAGGGTGTTTCTGACTTTGAAAATGGAGAGCTCAGAGGGTCTGAAATGCCTCCTGAGCTAAGACTGGAAGGTGAGCAGGATATGCCAGAGAGACAAGGGTGTTGAGAAAAAAGGGGACAGAGAAGGTAGTGACAAAGCAGAGGAAACAATGAACAGAAATTAATGAAAACAAAAACAAGAGACAATGGGAAATAATATTATGGACCCTAAATATGAGACATCATAGCACATGTCACACAGGTAAGTAAATATTATTCCATTTAGTCCTCAAAACAACTAAGTGAAGTAGAGACTATTATTATTCTAATTTTACACATAAGGAAAGTGAGGGTAAAAAGATTAAGCAACTTGCTTAAATATATAACAAAGCCAGGATTTATGAGCAAGTCTCTCAACTTTAGAGCCTGTGTTCTTAACTTCTAAGATGGAGAGGCAGGAGCCAGGCTTTATAAAGACCTAGAGAACTCATTACCAAGAACTTCAAAGTTGTTGTTGTTGCTGCTGTTGTTTTTTTTTTCCTACAGTCCATGTGGAGGCTCTTAGTCAGAGAGGTCCAGATTTCTACTTTAGGAAATTCTGTCTGGTTACGGTATGAAGAAGTGAGATGAGAACTGAGGCAGGGCTCAGTCAAAAGGTAAACCCAGTTCAGGTATGGCAAGGTAAGAGTCTAAACTGGGTCAGTGTCAATGTAGATAAATGAGAGGGAAGAAGGATTCAAAATATTAAGGAAAGAAAATCAGTGAAACTATATAGCTGAGTAGACTTTGGAAGTAAGAAAAATAGAAAAGTTGAGGATAGTTTCCAAATTTTTAACTTGTGCAATGGAGCAGGTATAAATTATTGTTGCCCTGCCTGTGTTCATAAGGAAAGGAAAGCATCACAGGAACTGCAGGAAAGATATAGGAAACCTAACCAGTTAATAAGTTTTGTTTAAATAACCGTAAGGGACCATTGCTAGAATGGAACAAGACCATTGTTCCCAGGGGCCATATAATCACAAGGAATCTGACAGGACAAGCCAACATCTTATGGAATAAGCCTCTTCATTCCTGGCCTGACTGGTATCCCAATCTCTTCTATGTATACGTACATTTTGAATACAAAACACGTGCAATTGGTTTTAATCAAATTAGACTATAATTAATTAGATTTCTAAAACTCAACCAGGCAATGATATTTACTTTTTAGAGAACCAATTTTGTTAGAAAAAAACCACAATACAATTGCCTTCGTATAGCCTTTCCAGTGCAATTGAATAGATTTGAAAGACAATATATCTCTAATGCTTACGCGTCAATCTATGCAGTGTGCCAGATGATTTCCTTGTGTTATATGATTTAATCGCTACAACAGCTCCATGAGTTGATACTACTATTACCTCCAGTTTAATGATAAATAAACAAGGTTTAGGAGATTTATCTATCAAAGTAATTTCTGAAGAAGAGTGAATATATAAACTCAGAGTATTCTGCTCAGAAATGTATGTCATTGCCACATATACTCCAAGTTTTCCATGTCACAAGTTTTCCTTGTTAAAGTACTTTTATGATAAATTCAGAGTATAAATTAATCAAGGACACACTGAATATGTTACAGCTAGATAGACCTAGCATGGTCCATAAGTACAACAAATATTTGTTTTCCACCATAAAAAGCAAGTGTTTGGTCATGATATCCTCTGATGGAAACACAATTACTTCTTGTAATGCTGGTTTTTAGCCCTAAATTGCTTTGAAAACTCGAGTTTTATTTCAATTAGTTATTGTATTTAATGTCTGTCATCAAAGAAATATGCATTAGTATAACATTAAACATGTTTCACTAGAAATTCTTGATTACTCTAAATATACCAGAGGATTAAATCTGCTTTATAAAAAATAAACAATAGCCCTGGCGCTGGTGTAGCTCTGTGGATTGAGCACAGGCCTGCGAACCAGACGATCATGGTTCAATTCCCAGTCAGGGCACATGCCTGGGTTGCAGGCCAGTTCCTGGCAGGGGACGCACCAGAGGCAACCATACATTGATATTTCTCTCCCTCTCTCCTTCCTTTCCCCTCTAAAAGATAAATAAATAAAATTGTTTTAAAAATTTAAAAAAATAAACAATAGTGCTTGAACAGAGCCTTTTCTTGTAACTCACTAAATAGATGATACAAAAGCATCATGAAGGTAGAAAGCCAAATAGCAAGATATAGTCATTGAGTCTAAACTTTTAAACTCATGTTTTCCTGCCCTGGCTGGCATAGCTCAGTGGATTGAGCACATGCTGTGAACCAGAGGGTCACAGGTTCAATTCCCAGTCAGGGCACATGCCTGGCTTATGGGCCAGGTCCCCAGTGGGGGCCACATGAGAGGCAACCACACAGTGATGTTTCTCTCTCTCTCTTTCTCCCTCCCTTCCCCTCTCTAAAAATAAATAAATAAAAATCTTGTAATAAATAAATAAAATAAACTCATGTTTTCCTTTGATATACAAAATTGACTCCCCTTCTCTGTTTCTGATGTCGGGCCGTATGCCTCATAGCAACACAGTACAGTAGATTTTAAAATAAGTGCACAAATAAAAAAACTAAGGCATGATGAGATTGAATATTCATTCCAGGCCACACAGGAATCAGTGACAAAGCAAAGATTTAAACCTTGGTCATTTAGAGGACAAAACACAATAGATTAACAGGTTTTTAAAAAGTTATAAGCATTTGTAAAAGTCCAATTTTATTTTAGAGTCTACTTTCGTGTATGTCATGGGTATTTAGAGACTATTCTAAGTTTATAGCATATATAATTATTCTTTATAGCATATATATCAAGGTACATACTGCATTTTTTGGACTAGAAGACACATCTCCCTCAAATTTGGAGGAAAATGGGGGTACATCTTATAGTCTGAATGTAGCTTTACATTTACATTGGTGAAATATTATGTTATTTATGTTATTAAATATTTTAATACAATTTTTGCTTCAAAATTTTTTTCCTATTTTTCTTTAAAACCAAGGGGTGTCTTATGGTCTGAAAAATACAGTATATCCTTCTAGAGTAATCACTAGTACATCTAGAATTAATGACACAAACAAAAATACTTTTAAATTTTATATTGCTTTAAAAATGAGGTCACAGTTAATTTCTAAACACCAATGGAAAATACCGTGTGTTTTTTGTTGTGTCATAATTCATCAATGTTGAATTCCTTTAGGACATTTTAGATAGTTCCAAAAATACCTTGTTATTCAAACATTAAATATAAAATTTCACCTCCTCATATGCGTAGTATGGAACTGTCATCAATCTTTGCTGCATTGCTATTTTTATAACTCAGGATTTACAGTCTTCTTACAGACAAAACTCATACTCAGGGGGCCACTACAATGCCCACTAACTTGCTACCACTTTCTGTGTCCACTGCTTCTCTCCATCTCTTTCTTATCTCACTACTCAGCATTCAGAATCCTCATGTACTTCCAAAACTCTTCTACATCTTAGATTTCTTCTCGAAAAAGTATCAGTGGGTTGAAGTTGTAGGCAGGCACCTTGTTGCAATGGAAGAACCAAAGAGACCTGAGTTTTGTTATTATCAGCTGTCAGGGCGTGGGCATGTCCCTAAATCTCTCCTAATATTTGTGATGTAGGGACATAGTTTTAAAGGCTATACAAAGCTTAGAAATAATGTTTGCAAAATGTCAGATACATGGGGAGGGGGAGAGGGGAAACATGGTGGCTTTAATCTAAATTACTATTAATCTAAGGAAGCCATGTCTAATGATCAGACCTGCCTAAGAACATGAGGAGCTGTCTGGTAAGGAAAAGAGCTTTTGGTCATTGGAAGACCTTAGATAAGATTGAACAGTGACTACTCCTAATGTCAAGCCAAATAAGGCATGATTGTTGAAATTCGTTTAATGCAAACACTCTGGAAGAATTCTCACCTGATCTGTATCTAACCCAAAGTTCCAGTGTTTAGCTTAGAGTCTAGTACAGAAAAGATGTTATAAAAACTTTTGATTTCTGCCTCTCCCACCCCAACTGTCTTCCTTCTCCATGTGCTCTTAATGAGCTGGTTACTGTCTCTCTATCTTCATTTTTGTCTTGCATATAGAGTTCTAAAGTGCACCTCCCTTTTACCCACTTTTGTTTTGATATAATTGGAAAAGAGACTTCACAAAAGTGGCTTCTGGTATTCAAAAAAGCAAGTCTTACGCACTCATGATGGCAAAGGAGAAGTGCATGAACTTGAGTCTCAACTTAGGGTCAAATGTAAGCTGTGCAATTTCTAGCACTACGATGTGAGGAGATTCTCTTATCTGAAGCTATTTCTTCATCTTTCAAATGGGCCAATGCCTATCTAATATGTTCTTTTGGAGTAGCAAATATATATAAAGTATGTGTAACCCTTGTAACAGCTTCTTATAGATATATTAGGCATGTAATATATAGTAGGTATATGATAAATGTTACTTTTCTCCATTTACTTTCTTAGCTGTTAGTTAAAATTGACTCCTAACCCAACAAGAAGTTGAAGTTGGTAAAACCTCACAATGTTTATTAAAGGCATTATTTTCCTTCAAAATTAATTATTATATAATTTAACATGTGGTGATCTTTTATAGTATAAGCTAATGATATTCATCCTATTCATTACAGCTTACTGAGAAAAATAATTACTAAAGATAATTTGAAATACACTGAAATAAAATAGGAGTATCCAGTGAAGCCAATCTTAGAATACATAAATGAATGCTAAGTGCAAAAAAGCAAACACGGCAACAAAATCTCGTCATTATTATCATGAACATTATATAAAAATTAATTCATACTGAGATATTTTGAGAATTCTTTTTATAAGATGAGATTTTGAAGTGAGAAAATTCAGTTATTCTGTGAGAAAAACTGATCAAATATGTCTAATTGAAATATCAGTCCTGGCTGGTGTAGCTCAGTGGATTGAGCGAGGGCCTGCGAACCAGAGGATCGTGGTTCGATTCCCAGTCAGGGCACATGCCTGGGTTGCAGGCCAGTTCCCAGCAGGGGACCCAGGAGAGACAACCATACATTGAAGTTTCTCTTCCTCTCTCCTTTCCTTCCCCTCTAAAGATAAATAAATAAAATATTTTAAAAAAAAGAAATATCAGGAGAATAAAAATTTTCACAAAATCAGATCTCATTCAAACAGCATCAACAACAACATGGCATAGTAACATTATTCATAAGCCACATAAACAGTGTCTCAGATAACATTTGTAGCAACCTGCAAGACTGGCATTAATAGCCCCTCATTGCAAGGAGAAAACAGAGACTGGGAGGGTTGATGTCTTATTCAAGAACACTTGGTGAGTAGGGATGGTATCTGGATTTGAATTTTGGTCTGCTTTATTCCAAGACCTCCCCCCTTTGTTTGCATTGTTAATTATTACAGAAGACACACTGGCTAACTCCAGCGAGGAAAAGCAAAAGCACCCACACTGTCAACCCTAACTGCCTGCCCAGCCTTGAGCCTGCAGCCAGCCACAGCAGCCCAGCCTGCCCTCACCGCCTAGTCTCCCACTTAAACTTCCACCGAGACATATGTGTCAGTCCTGATCCTGGATGGGCTCCAATCTCTGCTTCCCCATTCTGGCTCTCAAGCTGTAGAACATGATGCAGTACACAGGACCAGTCACAGGGTTGGATGAACACCACAAACATAGGCATGGCCACTTAGGGGAAGCTGTCTTGCCTTCGTCTTGGATCCACTCCACATTATAGTTGGCCTAGACCTTTCCACTCTTCACAGGCCCCTGTCCCCAAATCCCTGCTCTTATTCTCAACATAGCATTTTCTATTTCCTAAAAGATGCAAAATTCCAGGAGGAGAGAAGACTCTATATTCTCTTATTTTTTACATCTGCCTGATTTGAATCTCAGCTCTTCCACTTATTGGTTAGTATCTTTGATCAAGGAACTTAATTTCCATAATGTCAGGCTTCTATTTTTTAACATGAGAATTATGTCATTTGTTTCCAAAAGTTATTGCAAAAATGTGTCTAGCATAGTACCTTGCTTAAAATAGCCATTATAGTTGTTATTATTATTATCACTATTATCTCATGTTAGCTCACACTTGACCACCTCTTAGTCAATACTCTATTTTCCTGGACTTACAGAATGTGAGAACTGGGAGGAATTTTTAAGGTGTTTGGATTGCCCTACTTGCCGTCCCTTTTTACTGATAAGCAAAATGAAACCCAGAAAGCAGACGGGAGATTTTCATAGCAAAGCTGGCTCTGATATTGGAGGCTTCCCGTTCCTAATATCGGGCAGTTTCCTTTCCACTTGCAGTGTCTTTGCTGTCTTCTCCCTCACTGACATACCCATGCGTGCCACACCCTATTTTTCTCTCTTCTTTCCTAAAGAATTCCTGAAATACTACACAGCTGTGGCCTCTGTGCTTCTCTTATGCTCTTTCCCCGAAACAACACACATTTTAGCTTTCAATTAATTGGCTCCAGTAGAATTACACACCCCATGTTTCCCTATAATGACTCCCCTCTTTAGGCCATCTATATGCTTTATTTGTCTGGATCCCCACATGCCCAGCATAAACCAGGAAGATAGTATTCAATATGTATTCTATTTGTTGATTAAATGAATAAATAAATCATCAGTAACATCAGCTCTCCTGTTCTTGAAATTCTTTCCTTAATTTATTGCTGCAGCATTGAGAATCACTTACTCATCTTTACTAAACTTCTTTTACTCTCCACCTCTCATGGTAGACATTTTTTTTAGCCTTCTAGTTCTCTTTGAATGCTCCTGGTTCTCACAGCATTAACAATGGTCGATGCTCCTATCTGTGGTTGCAACTTGACCCTCACTTCACCAGGGCTGTACTTCAACTGTTGGTCTTCATTAACCACGTGGATAGCTCACTGCCAGCCCAAACTTAATGTATAAATGCAAATAAAATCCAATTCTCCTCACTCACTCCTATTTTCCCCAGTTCTATTGATATTAACATCATTGTCATTGACTCCAGGCTAAAAATATTGACATGGCCTTTGGCTTTTGTCTCTGTCTCCCTTCTCTTACTGTCACTAAGCCACGATTATCCCCTCAAATATTTCCTTTTCCACTGCTTCACAGCAGCTCCCAGTCTACTACCCACAGCCATTCATCTTGACTTGTGTAATTCTAATTCATCCTTCCTAAATATTATTTCCTCCTCAGTGAAAACTTCCATCACCTCCCAGGTGAAATTAGTCATAGTATAACTTTCTTTCATGCATTTTCCTTCTTTTTAACTGTTATTGTAGACATATTTGTTTGGTTATATGACTATAGACTTGACAAAGTAAAAACCATCTCTATTATCTTTGTCATTGCCTTCTCAGAGCCTCACACAACATCTGACACATGAAAATACAGACATATGTGTTAAATGTAACATGAATAAATAATGATTTATTTAGATCATTTCCCCCCAAAGAGATTTTATGCTGATGGTTTTCATTTGGTTCTCAAAGTATCATTGAAGCAGCAATGTCTAAACAAAATTTAAGTTTCACCAAAAAAGCTTAAAAATAAAAATATATTCTCACACTGAATGGGGCTCATTTTATTTGAAGAACCTGCAATTTTTTATTATGCCAAAGGGATGAGGTGTCCCTATGCTGAGATGAACTGAGTCATCTTCTTTTAAAAAATGAATGTGCCGTCATTACAAGAAAGACTGTGAAGTGCCACAGTTCATGTGAATCATGGCTTCAATCGTGTGCGCTGTAGTAGGGCTTACTCAATTTCTCTCGGTAAAACCCTGACACCCTGACTTGTTCTAAGTCAAAGACCTTTCCTCCTTCGTATTAGATCTGAGCAAAACCACAGTAAATTGAAGAGGGCATTTCCATCCAGATAGGCCATGGGTTCCAAAGCAAGTGGTTCAGCAGACGAAGGAAGCAACTATCTACCCTGCATACGTGCCAAGGGCCAAGCAGTTCTCCGCCACAGATGTTCTCCTCTGAGTTAAGCAAATAAAGTTCAATTCACAAGCCACCCCACCCTAAATTATACTTTTGTATAAACATTAACATATAATTGGATAGCAGGGTCTTAAGAGCTGGGATTAGAGAAAAGCTGTTTGGAGCATATTAGTGATGATATGTAACATAAGCAAATTAGCTAAGTCTTTCAACTTCAATGATATTCTCAGTGACAATATTAAGTAAGAGACTGAAAAAACTAGCTATTGAGCTAGGAAGATTTATAAGAGCTCCTGGTTTATATTTTTTTAGTCATTCATAAGCTTATAAAACAGATTAAAGAAATAGTGTTACATATATTCAGTTATTCAAGGTCATATATGTATACTTATATGTATATATAGAATCTTTTCCCCAGAAGAGCATATTACCACCTTATTTTCTTCTCTGCTTAAATAACACTAGTAATAGCAGTCAATATTTCTCAGCATACACCATATTAAACACTTATTTATTTAATTTATAATCTCATTTAATTCTCATAATATGTGTTTTTATAATCCACTAGTATTTCCATTTTGCACTCAAAGACTAGTCTTCAGAAATTTTAAGTATGTTACCACTTTCCTTACTACTAATAAATGACAGGAGCTGAATTTTCAGTTCAGATCTTTCAAATTTACAAACTCACATCTCTGCCTCTAGGGTACACTATCCTCACAGGTACCAGGTCTAGAGTCATGTGGTGTCTGGACTTGGGTTCTGCCAAGTAATTAAAAGGAGAGACAACATTTTGCTTCATACTACAGTTTTTACAATTATACCTGGATTTTTTAACTAGCTTTGCCCATTTTCTCCATAAACCCATGAGATATTATTTATTTCTCTCCAATTCCTTATTAATACAATGGTTCTGTTATCTAGAAAATAATTCCTTCATTTATATAGAAATCATTAACAGGCACCTACTGTGTGCTGAGCATTGGGCTGGGCAGCAGATATAAAGTGATAGAGAAAGCCCTGGCCAATACACAATACACAAGCTAGATTTTCTAAATGTCTTCTAGAATTCATATCACTGTAATGATTTTTAAATATGGAGCTCTTTGATATTCAAATGGCTTAACCACTACTGACCAGAGCCCTTGCCAATTAATTTATTCCTTTTTTTACATTCACAAAAGACAATCATGTTTCTCTTTTTGACTGGTACTTCTGCACAGAAGCCCTGCTTCATCTGAATTTCTAGGTAATGACTAGCTTATTCTTCTACATATACATTTGTCATTTAAGCATGTGATTATGCACATGTGCACACACTCATTTCTAGAAACGTTTGAGGTGGCTTGTTAGTTAATTTAAGAACTTCTTAGCTGGTTGCTCTTAGCAACCATCTACAGCAGTTCTGCCTAGTTAACCAGAACAGTTTCTTAAAGGGAATGGCTTATTCAAAGTACTTTAGCTAACAAAAGGAAAATAAACTAGTTTGAACTGGACTTAATTTCAAAGGAGTTACACGGGGATTGATGATTCCAGTTTAGTCAGGACACAGAAAGTGGTGGTTCTGAGAAGTACTCCATGCGGAGGGGAAATTTCTAGGGTCTTCTTCCTCAGAGCACCATGGCTGCCAATCCCGCAGCATCGGTGAAGCCAGGCCTCGCCCTACAAAGTGCTTAACCAACTCTTCTTAACAGTGCTACTACATAAACCATTCAACCCTGTTCAAGACACTGGACAATGCCTGAATTCAGAGGCTGTCAAAGAGATGAAACTGGTGTCAGTTTATAAGGAATAAAAGCAAAACAAATCCCTTCCAGTGGTTAGAAAATTATAAATTGCTTTAAGATAGTAACTCACCAAATATAGGTTACCATGGGATCTTACATGGAGAGTCATTCATTTACCCATCCATTCCTTCACCAGCTTCTAGGTGCCAGTGTTGAAGGCTGAGAAATCCACTTCTTTCCTCATTCAACATGTATTTATCGAATACCTCATTTTTCTTTTTGCTCTCGTCAAGCTGAGGTCAATAGAAATGCATGCAGCTAAAAATAACGTATGATGGGTGTCACTGTGTGAGAGGCAAGAGGAGCTTCCACAAAAGTAGGCCAGGTCCTTCCTCTTTAAAATTAATAGTAGGTCTCACTTGCTTAAGTAATTAAACATAAAAATTACATAAGCCATTCATTCAACAAACATATATCGAGCATTTAGTATGTTGTAAGCACTACACTATGGGCTAGATGTTCAAAATGTTAAGTCCCAGACCCTTGACACCTTGTGGTATCTACAGCCTTGTGGCAATATAGGTCAACAAGACAGAAAGAAGTCTGCAGCTCTGTGGGAGCAGCGGGGTGATGTGGTGGCCAGGAGTTTCTTACATGCGGAGATGGCACAAACTGAGTCCTGAAAGGACTAGCCATACCATTAAAATTTCATTGATCTGTTCTCTCCTTGGAAAGAGCCCAAACCATTTGAAGGCACTAAGCATGTGTAGAATAGAATAAATACTCAATTTATTTGCTAAGTAAACTAATAATATTCTTGCTGGGCACGCAAGTAGAATGTTTATATGCAATCATTAAATAACAGGATGAGGTGCTAGATGATTCATTGCCAAAAGCAGCTACACAGAGAGAATCTTAAAGGCTCTGAACAAACAGGCTCTATGCAAGGCAAGGACCTCAAACTGCCCAATACATCAGGGTTATTCCTTTAAAAATGAGCAACTGTAGCCACGCCATGTGAACCACCTTATTAATATTTTCTAAATGGCATACTGGGACACCTTGATAGGTCCATTACAACTTAACGTGAAATTAGATTAGATAGAACTGAGTCTGTGATAAGTAATAAAGGATCTTCAAAACTATTGCTACCCAAGAAGCACATCGGGTCCTTAACATTAATACTCTGGAACTGAGAAAATTTATTTTGGCAAATTTGCTTTTCCAGATAAGAGATCATCTTGGTAGGTACCTAGTTTTCAGGTACAGGTATAAAGGACACATGGACAAAAGCAAAGGGGGGTAGGATTAAGGGTGGGAAGTGGGGATGGCTGGGGTGGGGAGAGTGGAGGAGGAAAAATGGAGACAACTGTACTTGAACAACAATAAAAAATGTGAAAAGAAAAAAAGCTGAACCTTTATAAACCTATATAACTTTATGCATTATCTTTTATTTATTTATACATTTACTTATTATTGTTTATACTATTACAGTTGTCCCAATTTTTCCCTTTACCCCATTTCCCCCAGCTCCCCCCACCCATCCCCACACCATTGTTCATGTCCACGGGTCATGCATGTATGTTCTTTTTCTAATCCTTTCATTTTCTTTAAACCAGTGTTTCTCAGTGTGTTAATAATTACATTTAAATTCAACTTCAATTTCAGCTGAAGTTGCTGCACAGGTTTCCTAAACTGTTTCAGAAAGAAATGAAGTGAAATAAAATATCATCAGTTAAATGTAAAGGGCACAAATTAACCAATAGCTGTAAAAGAAATCTAGGGTTTGCCATTTGGATCTCTTCTCTAAATATGTATATAGAGAAGACATATGCCAGTGCCAAATGTTCCCCCCAAATTGCACAATACCTAGTTGTACTAGAGTAGGATAATACATTTTGAGTTGCCCTTTTTAATCAGAAATTTTAGGAATTACCTTCATGAACACATATGAATGGAACAAAAAATATGCAAGTGGTCTGACAACACCCAAAATTTGCTAGGTCTACAAATATAATTATGTAAGCAAATACCTAAATTTTGCTTTTGTTAGTAAAATGCTGGTTCATCTAAAATCAAGTTTAAGCCAAATTTTCCCTGCTTTCCTAGAGCTCAGAAATTCTACACCTAGACCATCTTTACACAGAGATGACGATTTTCACTTTTCAAAGATATATTTGGGACCACAAATCCTTGGAGTAGAAGTAGAAGGGCTTGAAAAATATAAAAAAAAACCTTATGGAGTTTCTTGGCCTGATGCTAAATGTATGAATAACTGTTAATGAAGCTGTACATAAAACTGATTTGACTGGAAGTAAGAAGGTTACACCCTGGTCTTGGATGCCTAAAGTGGGATATAAAAGAATGACAGAGAAAGCCAACAGTGCCTTCATCTGGCCTAACTATATTATCCATGCACTCTTTGCTATTAGGGACACAGAAAACATTGTATTTCCAGGCGAGGAGCTACCTCTGTAAGAGGTTAGAAAGCATAGGAAAGATGGGACTAATACCTCAAAGTCATTCAACTTCACTTCTGCCCTTACTGTCTGAAATGTTTATGGTTTCATTGGACAGGTGCATTATTATTTGATTTGATACACAATCGATGAGCCCCTACACTGTACTTCAAGATTCAATATGGGTAACACATACTCATTCGGATCACATCTCTGCCCTCTGTTCTTGGCAGGATCCTGGAAATATCTTGGTTGATTGCTTTGGATGTGTGGTCCCTCCCTAGGAAATTGGTAGAGAGGAGCAAACAAGGAGAGGAGAGACTTCCCCAGGACTTAGTGTCAGAACCCTGAGCTTAAACCCTAGTCCCACGACTACATACTCTGTAATTTTGGGCAAGAGATACTGTCGTTTAGAAAATATCAATATGAAAGAGACCTTTAAAAACATCTAGCCTAGCCCCATCTAGTTATTTGATCACTCAGTAATACCATGAAAAAAGAGTCTTCGGCCTGATACTTGAATATCTCTAGTAAAGAGAATTATTAACTCAACCTGCTTTAGTTGTACTCATGTATAAAATACCTACTTCATAGAACTGTTGTGTTAAGGGACAAAAGATAACTAACTTCAAAATGCCATCCATGTGATAATGATGACCATTACTTTAAAATATGGGTAAGATCAATATTAAAAATTCTTTTTTTCTAAATAGTCAGATCAAAACTCTACAAAGAGTTAAGCCCTGCACGCAGCAAGCTAACATACAATCCCATTTTCAGCCTCTTAAACCCTCCAACCGCCTTCATCTGGGAACCTCACTGAAATTCAATGTTTACCAGAAGAACAACAGTGCAGTTTGCATACCTTGGTTTCCTATTTCCCTACGGTTATTTTGTTTTCTTTGCAAAACTTTCCAAGATAAAATTCAACGCCCCAGAGCTCTGGACCATGCCTGATGTCCCTTCAGCCAAAACAGGCATCTGGTTTCGACAATAAATGAGATCATAGCATCCCTACTAATACTTCTGTAGATAAGAACCTGTCAGCATTTTCATTATAAAACCTTTTTCTTTCCTCTGGGTTGAGAGACCAATCATAGCAATTTGCTGAGGAAAGAGCTCCTGCAAAAGGCAGTGCACAAGGCTCAAGCACAGAGAGAAACTGTTTTCATTTTAAAGAACTCAAGAAGTTTTACTTGGGAATTAGGCAGGCTGCAGAATCCTAAAGAGCATTTCCTTCTGATGGTCGTTTGGTCTTTTTCTTTTTTAAATTTAATCTTTATTGTATTTTTCTCATTATCATTTAGTCCCCTGGCAACCCCTCCCCCCAGTAATCACCACACTGTTATTTATGTCCATGAGTCTTTTTTCATTTTGGCTCAACCCCTTAACCACCCTTGCCCCCAGTGCCAGCCTGCTCTCCACCTGTGAGTCTGTCCCCATTTTCCTTGTTAGTTCTGGTTGTTCATTAGATTCCACATAGAGTGAAATCATATGGTAGGTATTTTAAATAAGGAAAACAAGATTTTTTTGATATGTAAAACAAACTTTTCCCAGGCAGCATATGTTAATAAAAGGTCTATCCATTTAATACCTTCAGGAATGAGTATCTCTTGCAACAGCATACACATTACTGAATCTGTGCTAGAAGGATGGTACTTTGGCAGGGGGTTGGGGGCACTTTTTAAGACTTTCTGAGACAAAATCTGGTGGGAGTGTTATGCTAGCATTACTTCAAATAAGAGAAAATGGGATATATTAATAATCTGCTAGGAATTATAAAAAAGATCTTCTTGGCAAAATGATGGCACACTGAATATTCAGTAAAAGTAGGTTGAATATAGCTAATATCTGATCTGGTTCACAGAGTGAACTTTTTTTCCACTCCTGAATCTTAGATGTAAAAGCAAAAAAGCGCCCTGGCTGATGTAGCTCAGTGGATTGAGCGCGGGCCTGCGAACCACATGATCACAGTTCGATTCCCAGTCAGGGCACATGCCTGGGTTGCAGGCCACTTCCCAGCAGGGGACTCATGAGAGGCAACCATACATTGATATTTCTCTCCTCTCTTTCCCTTCCCCTCTAAAGATAAATAAATAAAATTAAATTAAATTAAATTTAAAAAAAAGCAAAAAAGCCTTCTTCTATGCAATTTCATACTATGCTAACATAAATAAAAGTTAATTGGGATTGAACTGTATCTGAGTGAGAGGGAGAAAACTACTAATATCTATTTAATATCTACAACATGATACGCACTATTATTCTCTTATTTGGTTAGTATAACAAGCCAACTAAATCTACCTCCATTGTACAGATGAGGAAATTGAAACTCAGAAAAGAGAGCTTCCCCAATATTCCAGAGCAATGACCAAGCCATATAACACCTTTTAATACCAACCTCTACACTCAGAACCTGCTTCCTGCTCCTGTGTCTGCCTACCAAGATTACACTGAGGCTCATGACTCACCACGGGTATCTGTCTGCTTCATCCAGATGGTATGATAAGGTATATTTGCACGCTTTCTCCCCCTCTATCTCCTCCTTTCTTTTTTTCCTTCCTCCATCCGAGAAGAAGGTATGCCGTCAATGTCCTGCCACTATTTTCTGATACCATGTTCTTTCAATACTGGCAAAGAAGCAGTGGATCACAGATCTCAGCAGTAGACTTGAGTCCACAACCAAACCCCTTTTTCTTTCTGACCTATGAAAAGAACAGGTTAATTTCCATTATCTCCATGAAGTGTTCTCTAACTATACTTACAGCAATCATTGATTCCTTTGTCCTCTCATTGACTGTAGCAGGGATTTCCAATCTATGGAGACTACTTTTAAAATGTGAACTATTTTGAGGATCCTCACTTCACCTGACATTACCTGTACATATGAAGAGATGGCATCACATAGAAATTAATGGTTCTCTTCATGGAGCTATTTTGAATATTTTGAAGAGTGTGTAAGTGCATGCATATGAAGTCCTTAAAACCTTGTATATTGTGAGTACTCAATAAGAGTTAGCCTAACCTGCCCTGTTTGCTGTGTTGTTTTTTTTTTTCCACATGTATTTCTTGGTGCTGGCACATTAGCCAAACTGCAAGAATCCCAAGACAGGGACTACATCTTATTGTGGGCAGGCACCTCATGGTAACTCAAACACAATCAGATAGTCCCTTCCTTGGGGTTCTTTCAGTGTACTGTCAGTCCCGAAATGGAGATGTTTGCCAAAACACATGGATCCCAGGGAAAAAAGTTGGTCTCCTAATTTTAGATAACAAGCCAACTGACCTGGTCGTAGCCACCATGTTATTTGAGATCTTCCTGAAGTAATATCATTAATCATTATTTAATGTTATTATTATTTGAGATATAATGCAGTGGTATTAATCCTTGGGTGATTTAACTATAATGTGAATGTTAAATAAGTTAGAATGCATTGGACCAGCATTTTACAGATTATGATTGTTTTAAGTGTGCTCACTCATCAAATAAAATGACTTAGAATACCTCAGAAATTTGACAAAAATTTAATAATGATAATGGAATGGGATACCATCAAAATTATTTATTTTAGAGATTTCACACATACACATGATGTTTCAAAAATACTACATTATTTATGAAGTTCCCAGAAGCCATGATCTAGGGCCATATGCTTATTCCATTTCACTTAATCTTTTAAATTTTCATAAGAAAAATTATTATTGAATACTTTATCATCACTTCAATGTACACTGTGTTCATAAGGCTGACAAGAGCATTCATATATATATATAAATGGAAAAGTCATTAAAGTAGCAAAAACATTCATATATATCTATATATAAATGGAAAAGTCATTAAAGTAGCATTGATTTTAATCTATGATTTTAATAAAATAAATTCATAACCTCCTAGAGAAGGCAATCTACAATACCCTGCAACAAGATATCCATGGCATGAACATTCAATTGTATTTCTAACCTATTAGTTCCTCTATAACTCACTAGACAAGGATAATCTACTAGTGATGACATGTCTAGGCATGTTACTCTAGTAGGTATCAAATATATTAGTCAGGGTTCTCCAGAGAGACAAAGAGATTTATTGTGAGGATTTGGCTTATGCACTTATGAAGGCTGAGAAGTCCAAAATCTGCAGTTAACAAGCTAGAGACCTTGGAGAGCCTACATGTAGTTTTAGTACATGTCTGAAAGCCTGAGAACCAGGAGAGCTGACACCATAAATTCCATTCTGAAGACCAGCAAGCCCAAGTCCTGAAAAGGGTTAATGTTTCAGTTTAAGATTATAAGAGCAGAAAAAAATTAATATCCCAGGTCAAAACAGTCAGGCCGGAGTCCTTCTTACTCAGCTTACTTGTTCTATTTGTGTCTTAACTGATTATATGAGGCCCGCCCACATTAAGGAGAGCAGTTGGATTCACTGAGTCTAAAGATTCAAATGTTAATCTCATCTAGAAACACCCTCACAGCACCCAAGATAACATTTAGCCAAGTGCCTGGTCACCTCCTAACTCAATCAAGTTCAAACATAAAATTGACTATCATACCAGGGTAAAACATTGAGTAATGCAGTCTGTTTCAGCTCTAGGAGGTCTGACGGTGCAAGAAGCTCTGAGGCAAACCACTAAAGGAAAATGACAAATAACAAAATACACACTATTTTTTCAGTAATTCATTCAGCAGGCATTTATAAACACCTATATAATTCATTTATTCATTCAACAAATATTTACTGATTGCCTTGTATGGAGCAAGACACAGGTCTATTTACTCAATCTTTTAGGCACTGTATTAAATGAATGTGATATTGCCCTGACCCTAAGGAGCTTACAGTTTAGGTGAACAAATAGAATCAGTTAACAAATTTACAAGTGAATATTATAATTAAGACTTAATCATTAAGTACTGGATGTGATGGGCATGCAGAGGTAATTTAATTCAGAAGGGATTTGGGTTATTTTATCATATGAACTTTGAAATTTTACCTGGATATTCATGAGTACAAGGCAAAAGGCTTCGTCACAAATATAAGTCCGAGGTTCTTCAAGATCCTGGCATCTGTGACTCAACATTCCATCTTGTGAACATGCTTTAGGGACTGTACAACATTTAACCCTCCCTATCTTTTGATAAGCCTATGTATTTAGGCTCTCCACTCTTCCCCTGATTTTTTTTTCTTTTACTATTAAAAGTAAAATGTGAAAAGGACCTTGAACTGGCAAGTGTACTTTGTCAAATGGGACACAAGTCCTATGCAACCTGCTTCTCTGAGACACTCAGCACTTGTTTCACTCATTAGCTCATTTTTCATTTTCTCTTTCTGGGTCAGATTTAATCTAGGGTTTTGTGTGTGTGTGTGTGTGTGTGTGTGTGTGTGTGTGTGAATTATGTAAACTTTTAGATTCTGCTTTTTGTTGCATAAAAGCATTTTAATAATGTTTTGGTGGGCTAAAGTACATCTATCTACGGATGGATGCATTTCATTGTGCTGACTGAAGAACTGTTCAGATGATTATCCGCAGTCTCCACCTTGTCACCAGTTTGCAGAGTAGCTTTAATAAAATGGGAGACAAAAATACGTACTGAATATTTACCACATTCCAGGCATTGTGCTAAGTGTTTTCATATGTGTTATATCACGTAATTTTTACAACAATGCTGTAATCAAGGTGTTATTTTTCCTGCTTTTTGCAGATAAATCTTGTCAGTTTCTCTTCTCTCACCTTGATTTTTAACTTCTACTTCATAGAGATCATGGCATGGAAAAGTAACACTGTGTTAGAAATTAGAAGATCTGGTTCTAGCTATGGCTCTGTGATTTGCTGTGTGCTTTTAGAAAGTCACCTCTTCTCTACATAGTTTAATAATTTTATTTGGTAAATGAGTAAGTTAATATTATAGAAAAGGATGTATTAGATCAAACTTCTCTTAAAAATTACTTACAATAAGACTGAGTCCTCTGACAGGAGTATCCTACATTCAATTTTCTATTTATTCCCAGAAAGGTGTGTAAAATTAATTTTTTGCAAAATGATTCCTAACTTAAAGGCACTCATAGGAAGTTGTTGTTTGAAGGAGCCCTATATATAGTCAATTCTGGAAATGAGTGTAGGCTCTCCATAGAAACTGCTTGGGCTCCATTTTTGGCTTTGATACTTAAAAGCTGCAAGACTTTAGGTAAGTTACTTAAACTTTATGTGCCTCACTTGCCCTATCTCTAAGCTAGAGGTATTATACTCAACTCTAAAGGTTAGTGTGATAATTAAGTAAGTTAACTTTTGTAGAGCACGTAGAAGAGTATCTGGCAAATGGAAGCAGGTTAATGCGTATGTGTTGAGACAGGACTTACATCTTGACAATGTACACAGCTGTTACCTTAAGGCACCCTTGTTGAACATAAACAACTGGATTTTTTAAATTATTAGATATTTTTAAACTTGGACATACCAATATAGTCATGGAGCTCCTATGAAAGCCTAACAAAATCTTAACCTTATTCACAGGAAAATAAACTAATTAGCTGCTATTTATAAATCCATAAAGTAGAAGAAAACTATTTAAAGCTGAAGAGTATTATGACATAGAAAGTAATCTGTGACACTGCAAATTTATACAGGCATCTTTAAAATAAATGCAGCAATATTCATAATCAATAGTTTAAAAATACTTCAAAGATATGTCTTAGTAATTCTACTTATTCTAGGCTATCCAGAGGAAATAATGCCGAATACAAAAAATACTTATTCTCCAAGTTATATGTTTTATTTTACTCTTGATAGTAGAAAATTTGGGTAAAAAAATCTACATATCCAAAAATAAGGATGGTTATATACAGCAATTAAAAACATATACACAAATCCTAATATAATCTGCAAGCATTCAAAAGTAAACTCCATGTGATTGAAAATACATTTAAAAAATACATTATATGTAGACCAACAACAACAAAACAGTACCAGGACAATATACACTAAAATTTTGAGTTTTTTACCTCCAGTCTTTTGGGACAATAATATTCTCTAAAATGTGTTCTATTTTTTATTTATGTTTTTTAAAACTTATTTCAGTGAGCATGTGTTATTTTATTTCGTTTTTATTTTTTTAAACATTTTATTTATTTATGTTGAGAGGGGAAGGGAAGGAGAGAAGTATCAATGTATAGTTGCCTCTCATGAGTCCCCTGCTGGGAACTGGCCCGCAACCCAGGCATGTGCCTTGACTGGGAATCGAACCGCGATCGTGTGGTTCGCAGGCTCACGCTCAATATACTGAGCTACACCAGCCAGGGTTCAAGCATGTGTTATTTTAAAATAAAGACAAAGAACACACTAAAATGGTCTAACATTGACAAAATAGATAAAAATGGTCCTATCAATGACAAAAACATACATGGTGATATATCAATAAGTGAATCCTCTGGGACTACCACTCTTACAGCAAAGTTGGCTACGTATAAATAAACAAACAAGCAAGCAAAATCACTTCACTGTAGAGACTTTCTACCAAGAAAGGAGATCTGGGAGAGGGTGGATACTGTCACTGGGTTTCAGGGAACTGTCCACCAGAGAGGTGCTGAGAGGCACTTTGATACTGTGAGACAGGAAATCACCCTCTGGAGGTTGGGATTCCACAGCCCACTTCCCTTTCTTCTTCCTCCTGGTTCCTGGGATATCTTCACCTTTCTGTCATGCTTCCTTTCCCTGTGCCCCATCTTGCCCTGTTTTCCTGATAATATGGAGGTGAAAAGAAATAACACTTATAAAGCACCTAGAATATGTCTTATCTTTTATATGTGTTTAATCATGCTAAATTCTCCTTCTCCTTTCACTCCACCTTCCAATCTCCTCTTTTTTTCTATTTTCTTTCATTTTTACCTATTTATTACTCTTACTCTTATTTGTTTGAGGAGTCACATATAGACAAGAGGAAGTTTGCGTTCTACCAGATGATTCCTGTCCATTGAGAGGTGAGGCAGCTAATGCAATATCTACACATTCCCTAGGGGTAAAAAAAAATGTTCCAGGACTCTACAGCATTTTCAAGGACTTTTCCCTCTCCTAATCTATCAAGCAGGATATTAAAGGCACCTAATGTGGCCTAGGAGTTTGATGATTTGATTCAGCTGAGCTGTTATGTTAACAAGTGACTATGGGGGATCAGGGGGGAAGTTCCCAAATGTATAAACCATATTTCAATGACATCTTCTTTTAAGTTAAGAAAGAGCAAAAAAATAATTATAGGGAACATTACACTTAAAAAACCTCTTAGAATATTAGTGGAAATAACAAATACTCCATGTTTTGTTTGTTTGTTTTGACTCAGAAATGATGGCTGGAAAGGGGAGAATGAAGAAATGGATACTCATAGGGGCTGCTGACCCTTGTAATGCAGCTATGGGAAAGATAAAGAAAGAGGGAAAATACATAGGTCTGGCCACAGAATTATATTCATGGGTTGAATTTTTGCAGGTGGAGAAAACAGTAAGAAAAGTAAAGCAGATGCCTATTTTCAGATAATGACACAAAAACACCGAGACAGGTAAAGCCTTTCAAAAGGCTCCTTTCTCTGTGGAATGCACCTTCCTGGATCAGCATATTATGGTGATGGCATATGGACTGCGAAAGGAAGAGGACTGGTATAATAGGAAAATTCTTTTTCCTCTTATATCATAGGGGAACAACAAACTGCTGTTCCCCTATGAGACTTTAAGGTCAAGGAGGAACTGTGAGTGTTCTGTATTTTAGAGCAGGAAGTGGAATTATCTTCCTTAATAGACTTGTAATTCCTGAAGGAAAAGAATGTTGTCATACTTACATTTGTATCTTTCATGCCTATCACAGTGAGTGGGAAAGAGCCTAGCATAGAAAGATGCTTGGCATATAGAGTCAAAAGTTCTACAGGCCATTAACTAAATTGAATGGCAGGGTACAGCACAGGAGGAGATGGAGGGGGGATGCAGTTTGCTAAGTAACAAAATAAAATTATTTGGGGTTTCTGCCTTGAAAGCTGAAGTTACTCAGCATCCTTCAAGCCGTTATTAGATTTTGGAATAATAGGAACACACAGTTTAAGAGGTTTTTTTGAAACTAATGAAGTCTGGCCTACGCACAAACATGGTTTTAGACTTTGCCATGCTAAATATCTTCCAGAATAGACAAATAAATAGCCATTCTATTCATTTTAGTCTCCAACTTACTAGATAATACTGGAAAGCACACATTCTTGGAGACTCCAAATTGACAGCTATAATTATTTAAATTCCACTTTCATTGCTCAAAGATTCAACTAAAATACTTATTTTATATTTTTCCTTAAATCAACATTATAATTAATATAGTCATTTACAACATCATTTGACTTCAACGCCATGGCAAATAAGAGCTGTGTATTGCCACGTCTCCAGTGTCTAGCCTTCATTGGTTTCTCAACACATATTTGCTGACTGAATGGAACAACGGTGTCAGATTTTCATTAACTTTCATAAATCCACTTTGTTTTCTAAATGTTTTACCAATATGTAGATTTTTTACATTTTATGAAAATACTTAGCATAGAGAAAACTTACTTTCAGTGAAATAGTGATCAAGCTCATGATAAAAAATAACAATTTATCAAAATAACTATCCTAACCATTAAAGAAGTTCCTCCTGGAAGTGATGGGCTCCCTTAATGGAGCTATGAAAATAATGTAGGCCATATAAAAGTATTAATCATTTGACAAATGCATACATACTTATTTAAATTGTATTTCTTGAAATGACATCATAATATGTAATGCTGTAGGTATTTTACTGTGGCCATTCTACCTGTGAGGAAACTGAAACCTTAGAGAAATCATATGTCTATTAAGTGGTACAACTAGTTTTGAAATCCAGGCCTATATGACATACAATTACTTTCTGCTGTCATCTGCCAGATAGTGCTGAAGAATTTCACTAGAGAAAGGCTAGAATAGAAGGCTCTATTACTCTCTTTATATCTAAGATTCCAAGGTGGGAGCCTTACATTAACCAGTCTATAATAAGCCAACTATTCAGTATAGTTATAATATGATTAACAATTTCATTATACAGGAATTATCTTATTTAAACGCCTGGAAAAATGAAATGGGATAGACCTTCTAAAAGTGTTACTTTATTTTCAGAGGCCTGATTTATTTTCCAAAGAATAATGTCTACCGGCACCCATGATTTGGGTGTTTCGGTCTACTGACATGGTTCTGTCTCACAAACTGACTTTGTTAAACCAGAACACGAAAAGGAAGAGAACATAAAAGAAAGTTCAACTAATGCAATTCTCCAGCCTTAAAAAAAGTGAGCTTGTAGTTATAGCACCTCCCTCCAATAATCTGGAAAACTTACAACATAAAAAAAAAAACCTCTTTGTAAATGAGTTTTAAGGGTTGAATGCATATTTACCAACATTCTCTACAGCAACACCTTATTTGATTATCAACTTGTGTTTAATTTCCCTTGACAAATAATTCATTTATATTAATAATCATTTAGCACTGCAAAGCACTTCTTGAAAGGTTACGGGAATGGATTTTAAACAGTAGACATTGCTAAGATGCCGTTGTAAATACAAAAAGAAGAGTGAGTGGACAGAAGCATGGAGGGAGGATGGGATGGCTGGTTGTCTGAGGAGAGGAGCTAACAAGTTAGTTACTGATGACGTTCATTCACATACATCTTCCTGGCATGGTGAACACACAAACCTCAGCAACTCTAAGACCTTTTCTCAGATTTCAAAAGGAGTCTAGCTACTCTACTCTTTGGTATAATCACTATTTTTCGAAAACTGACTTGGAGATGCAGCCCATCATACTGAGTAAATACCTAAATCTTTGGAAGTAACTTCACCATTAAACAATTTTATGAACGAGACCACTGGAGAATGTTAGTGCTCTGGCAGATCATCTCATCCACACCTCTCAATTTATAGAATAAAACACGAGGCTCAGAAAAGAGAGAAGATTCTACAGTCATAGTATAAGACTCACAGTCCTGACTCCCAATTTTCTAGTTAAACCTACACTCCCGATGAGCGCTATCCATGAAGTTGAATGTGTATGTTTCATTAACTTGACTGGCTAATATGCTTGTCAGCTGTCCAATCCAGTGGCTCCTGTTGTGTTTCAGTACAACAGAGATCACGTGATTATTCACTTACAAGTTTGAATTTTTAGTTATTCCAGATGATGCTCTCTCCTTAGAGTCAACATAGTGGCCACAAAAATGTTTTATACAAACCATCTTTTCACAAGGCAAAGAAATGAAGGTGTGTACCCAGAAGTAAGGGGTCATGTGTTCATATGATTCATGGGCTCTGAGCTCTCAAATGCCAAGTTCTTTCCACCTTTTTCAAAGGTACATTATCGAGTTCACGAAAAAAAAGTTTCAGACAATGAGCAATGAATGGTAACCTGCTTCAAAAACCTTCAAACCCCATTACCTTCATAATACCAATCACCTTTACAAAATCTAGGGTGGGACAGTTATTCATTAGAAACTTCACTAATTGCGCCACCTCCTGATAAAATTTCTGAGTGTTGATTTCAAGTAGATTGTATAAGCTCAGAGAAAAATACACAATTGGGGGCAACATGAGCCTAGCTCCATTTTTTTTCTGTCTAAAATAAAAATAAGCTCCTCAGCTTTAAAAGTGCCAAACTGCAAATTGATACGTTCAGTTTCATCCCAAGTACGTCTACCACCCCAGCTAACCCTGGCTGATCCGAGGGTGGTGCGGTCAGGGCTCCAGGCAGCGGTAACCNTAGATTGTATAAGCTCAGAGAAAAATACACAATTGGGGGCAACATGAGCCTAGCTCCATTTTTTTTCTGTCTAAAATAAAAATAAGCTCCTCAGCTTTAAAAGTGCCAAACTGCAAATTGATACGTTCAATTTCATCCCAAGTACGTCTACCACCCCAGCTAACCCTGGCTGATCCGAGGGTGGTGCGGTCAGGGCTCCAGGCAGCGGTAACCTGCGATGAGTTCCGGAGCTCACAGATGAGCGGCCAGGAGCCCAGTCACTAACTAAATGTACAATGAGATCCCCAGTAGAGAGCAACCTAAGGCGCCCCCTTTCCGAGCATATCTGCTCTTGGAGTCTCTGTACCTCAGAGACCACGGTCCTGTCACGACCGAGTTATCAACCCAACATCGGATGCCAGAATATCAGTGTACTCTCCAGGCCCCCAAACCCAGCCAGCTCCCAAAGAGAGCACAGCAAGTCGTAGCTTCTGTCACTCTCCCGATAGGCAGACACATAAACAAATAACAAAAGAACTGTTCGCACCCCCACGGGAGGCAGCATGCATTAAAAAGACATGAACCTCGTCCTACCTTGCATCCAAACATCAACGACAAAGTGTTGTTGGTGCAAGCAACTTTGCAGTGGCAAATCATTGGTGTAAAACAGTCAGGGTCCTTAACAACAGGGGACATTCCTTTCGGGCTGCGGCAGTGGCAGCTCGCTGGGGGACGCGAACACAGTGCTCGCCGGGCATGTGGAGCGACAGCCTAGACAGGGCAGCCGCTTCGATAGCTGCCCCCTGCGCCCCGTGCAGCCATCTCAGCAACGGGGTGGAAGCAACGCCAGGGCAAGTACCAAGCGTCTCGGGGTCTCCCTTCCCTGGGGAATGATGCGTGGGGGGAGGGACAGAACCAAGCTGGGTTTCCCCCTCTATGGTGAATTTGGGGGAGGTAAAATTTAAAGTAAATAAATAAATAAATAAATAAAAATAAAAGGAAGCCAGGCGCTTAGAGGAGGGTTCAAAGGAGGTGGGGCAGTATTAGCATGTAAAAGGATGTGCCCGCCTACTCGCCCCAGTCACACAAGATTGTCATGAAAGCTGAAGGGGGCTGAAATTATTCTGTGAAGAAAAAAAAAAAATACTGCAGCTCCGAATTTGGTAAAAAGCCAGTGGCTTGCAGCAATCCAGAGTCACCGTGGGGAGCGCTGGCCGGGCCAGTAGGGTAGGAGGGAGGGGCCGGGAGAGGGAGTGAGTGTGGCGTTGGCCAGACGAGCCCAGCCTGCCAGCAGCCTGTGCGCTCTGGGCCACCTAGGAGTCTCTGGGATGGGTGTGCTGAGGCTCTCAGCGCAGACGTGACCCAGAGACCACACTCAGCTCACTCTGCTGCTGCTGCTGGCTGAGCTTGGGGGACCTCCGAGGCTGAATCCCTGAGAAGGGGAGGCTTGAGGAACCCTGCTCTGCACATCCTCCGGGCCCTCTGACAAAGGTGTGCCTGGGCTGGTGTCCTGCAAAGGGGCAGCAGGTAGAAGTGGGCTGGAAATGGTCTCCCTGGGGCCCTGGGCCCTTGACATCTGGGGCAGGGAGCTTACTCCCCTCTCTGGGTGGTAGATTCAGCCTTGGAACCAAGGCTTTATTTGATACATTTTTCAAACTCACAAAGGAAGAGTCCACCCCCTCCTCATATTGAGGTCTCAGAAGCTCCAAGAAGCCCCAGAAGTATTTATATAGTTCCGGAAGTACGAATGTCAAGGCTGGTGGATGCTTTATTGGTTTTGTTTTTCCTTTTCTTCTTAAAGTGAGGTTGTCAAAATTGAAAAAGACCAAAAATTATCAGCATGTGGCTGGCCCAGCTGCAAAAATGCTTATTGGAGGAAAAACCGATAGGCCGGGTTCAGACAAGAAAGCAGATAAAACTAGCACTCTTTAGGTGCCACCTAAGTGCCTGGCACTATGCCTCACAGACAGCAGGTGGAAAGAGAGCAGGGTTTGAAATCAGCGTTTGGAATCAGACTCTGGTTCTGGTGATGAGTGTGACTTGGTGTAAGTCACTTACAGTGCCTGAGCCTCTGTTTGCCTATCTGTCCATGAGCAATTGACCCCTGCCTTACAGAGTTGTGAAAGCAAACAACACATTTCTGTGGTAAGCTCCTGTGGTACCTGGCAGTTGCTCTTGACTTACACAGCTCATGTCATGTCTTATCCTGAGATGTACAGGTTACTGGACACATTTCCTTAGAGGAGGAAGCTGAGGCCCTGAAGGTTATATCATTTGCCCAAGTCACACAGTCAATACACCATGAAGGTGAGGTTCAAAGTGGTGGAGGAGAGTTTGAAAGCAACTTCACAAGAGACATTACACACTTCTCCAGAAGCTAGTTTCAAAGTCTCCAGATTTGTTTGAGAAGGGTCAGTACTATCATAGTCACGTGAATCTGACAGTTTCAAGTTTCTTTCTAACTGGGCATGGGACTCAGATCTTGGCATGCAGCAACAACATGGCCCTAAACATCCAGAGCAAACTCTTCCCGAACCACGTTTTCCTGACGCATGTCCACCATAACATCAGACCATATGCACTCCAAATTTATAGGAGCCCCAGTGACACTATACTCTTCAGCCTCATTAAGTTCCAGTAAGAACAAGAGAACAAAACTTGCAAACCACCAAGTCAAAGGTATTGCCCTATAAACTATTTTTATTTGCCCATATTTAAAACACCCCATCCTCCTGTCCCAGGCTAATGAAAAGCAAACTTGATTTTACCAGAATTCCCTGGGGAGCTTGTTTAAAAAATAATAATAATAATTAAAAAAAAATTCTAGGCTCAGCCCTACATTCTCATTCCTTAGCTGAGGAGGGTATCAAAAAATCTACTATTCCAATTAGAGTCTCTGCTGATAAATTATAGGTTCTGCCTACAAAATCAAGACCTCTTAAGGGGAGTTGAGGCAAATCTGGTTCTAACTAAAGAGGGCAGCTATGCCTTAGACTTTGGGATTCTTACACTAAGTGTTCGAGTCCTTACCCAGTTGGTTTCTCTATTAGGAATCAAGGTTGCTTCAGTCAAGTTCACATCTAGGGGCTGTTGGGGCTCAGGAAGTCTAATACATGTGGCTTAAACACAGTCGATCACATTTAAGGAGAACTCTGGGTCTGGCGCCTTCTGTGGAATCTTAGTCACATTCACAGATTAAGTGTATCCCTTAGCATTTTATCCCTTTATGCTACCATAAAATGTACGATTGTATGAACACTTCCACCTACAGAGCATCTATAATTATGGCTGTTTTTCCAAGGGAGACTGGATTCTAAAAACCTTGTACAATATTCCCCTTATTCATTAGCCTATAATTTGGATTTCAAATACCCCAAAAGTATTGTATGCTCTATATTGTGATGTTCCAATAATATCTAACACAGTCTTTCCCTAATGAATTACCCAAGCTAAGGCTGACCTCCTATTCTAGGGCAGCATTAAAGGCTGCTATGTTCAAGTTATTTCCCATTTTAACGTCTGCACTGGTTTAGATTGAGTCAGCCAAATGACAAAAATATAAAGAAAAATGTATATTTAATTGTTTGATCTTTTGTTTAACTTTAATCAAAGAGAGTTCATTTGGCTCTCGCTCTTTCTATACTCACACACACTTCCCCGTGTGTGTGCTTATTTGTGCATTTGTGATCTGTCTATATGCATCTGAAAAAATACTTTCTCTTAATTCTTGTCTTTCAATAATAGCTCTGGGGTGAATTGAAGGGGAGGGGAGGAGAAGGGGGAATGTCGTTTCCATGACAATGCATGCCATGGTTACAGCCAGTCACCACTACGGTTAAAAGAAAAAAAGTGAATCACTATTACCTTAAGATGTGAACACACTGCATTATTGGTCTGAAAAGCACTAATTTGGGAGGATACCGCATGGGGGTGTACTGCAATATTTTTAGGTGGAGATATTACTAGGGAATGCCAGGAGATGATGCACTCATTTTAATAGTCAAAATAACCACCCTTAATTAGACATCTCAGTGATTGGTAACACAGTTCCTCCAAATCATCATCACTTTTGCAAAATGATACATGACAACTATATACTATTAAACATTTTTTTCTAGTCACAACTTTTCTCAAGATGAACTCATAGTCATCCACACAAAGAAGCCACAGGATCATCAGTACATGTGACTAGGGTTTAATTTTAACTTTTTATTCTGGTTACTATTATTTCATACCAGAAATTGCAGCAGTGAAGAAGCATTAGTTATTTACCCACCTTTTTCTTTACTGATCCCATTCACAGCAACTTTTTAAAAGAGGTGGTTCATGTTGGACAGGAAAAGTGTGTACTGGACAGTAGGAGCCATGGTGTTGTTTCATACAGACCTGTGTGACTTCTAGCAAGCTGCTCAGCCTCTCTGAGCCTCAATTCCCTTGTCCATTTATTAAATGGGTATACGAAAGCATGTCTCAGTTTACTTCCAGTGCTGAAGTTCTCTGAGTGGGCTTCCAAACAGAAGATCTTAAGAATCTGAGAAGTCATTTTATTCAGTCACCTGTCTTCAGAAAATCAACTGTTCTGTAGTGCTTACCATTTATTCAATACGCTCTAATACAGTGTTCGCTATATGCACTGTTTGAAATTCAGCAGTGTACCAGATCCTACTTTTGATCATCAATTGTTCGTACCTCTTTTGAACTCCTCATTCAGTGACATCATGGCAGAAGCTTAGAATCAGCCACAGAGGAAGTACTTACACAACATAAATTGGCAAACATGATGGATCAGGATGTTTTTCTTCACAGAAATATTTGCCAGCACATCACTCGTTTAAGTACTGTATCTACATCAACTTATTGAATAACTACAACCACTAAATCATACCCTTCCAAAAAAAAAAAGAAAGAAAAGTAAACCACAGAGGGATTAAGTAACTTGTGTAGGTTAACAACTTGAATACTAGCTAGTTAAATGAATAAACTGACAAACATCTTGATGCTTTTCAACCACAGATGTGTATTTCTCCCTTATGTTAGCTGTCGTCCGTGGCTTGGCTCTAGCCTATGCTTCCCATGGACAGAGGAGCAGCCCCTCCCAGGGTTGGGATGGCCCCATGGCAGAAGGAAAGTGATCAATGGCTAGATATGCAGTGACTCTTAATGATTCTGTTCAGACATTACAAACATCTTCCTGTTCACATTTTATTAGCCAAGGTATGCCAGTGGGTTAGGACAGGATAATCCTCTCGCAGGAAGGAAGGAGGAGATAGTAGAAACAATAACACAATTAAACAAAGGCTGAGCAAGGTGATAAAACTAGAATTTGAACCCAAGCAATCTGACTTAAGGAGCCAAGTTCTAAACAACTGGGCCACTTGGCCTGTTACTTCTATCTAAGACATCTCAATTTTTCACCTGCTTTCCATACTAGGGTTTTTAAGTAGCAACTCTTGGGGGGAATTCTCTTCTGTGACTCCTAGAAAGAAAGCGCAGTAGATTTCAAGTACATAAGAGCTTTGAAGCCAATCAAGACACACTAGGTTTTGCCACTGATTGCTGTGTGATTTCAACCGTTATTTTCCTTTCCCTCACCTCCCTTTCACTTACTCTTTTAGTAGAGATGTTTTCCTGAAATAAACTCATCAATAGGTTTTCGTACCACAAACTGTATTTTTATCTCTGAGTTTCCTGAAATATGTAAGACAGAAAGGTATATAAATATATACCTTCCTGCCATCAATGAGTTCATGAATCGAAGAGATTGTCAAGAAACAAAGACTAACAGTAGCTCTTTCTGACAGTAGGAAAATATCCACAATTGAGTATTAACAACTGTACTTTAAGTCCAAGAATAAGAATATTTGACCAACCTAGTTAATGTCTCTAACTACCATTTCCTGTTCTATAAAAAGATGATAATGCTATATAGGATTGCTGTAAGGCTTAAACGAGATAATATAATTCAGTATGCCTGTCACTCATCTGGTTCATGCTATGCATTCAGTAAACTGGAGAAGCTTTATATTAATTTCATAATTTTTGTACCAATAAAAGTTTACTGAAGACAATAAACCTATTAGAGCCAATGTGCAAAATCTCTTTATTCTGAACAATTCTAACACTTTAACTTTTCCTCACAAATTTTATCTCCCCCGAAGTCCCCAGACCCTTTCTTGGCTGGCTCCCGTGTACCTCTCACTGAGGAACTCACAACTGCAGAGAGGGTTTATATTAGAATCAGACCCCACTCAAGTGACTTCCGTGACCGTCACATTTTTCCCTCGACTCTGGGACCCTCACATTTTCCCTCTTGGACTCTGCCTATGCTCTCTGTTGTTTCCGAGTCCTTCATTTCCACTTACCAGCCCTGGAGCATAAACACGTCTGGGTTAGTCAGTGAGTGACTGGTTGACCTTTACTTGAGTCATATTTGGCAGGTTAGCTTGACCTTTATTTGAAATAATTTTCTTGTTTATTTGTGGTTTGGAATGATTGAGTCAATACGTGAATGAATGAAGAACAAATGAACGTGTGGGTTAAGCAAGGCTTTCCACAGCACCTGGTTGAACAGCAGAGATCTTTGTCTCCCAATCCAGCCCCGGTCACCCTCCCTCCTAGTTGGAAGGAGGACAACCTTTATCAAGGAAATGCCAGCTCATTGATTCGAAATCAATTTTGACAACTTGTTTTGGCAGTAAGTGTTTTCAAATAACAATTGTTCTCACCTACACTAAGGCAAGGCAAAAGTTGGCCTATAAGACTGCTTATGATGTTCACTTTCACCACCCTGATGGCCACGTTGAAAAAGCAGCTACAAATTATCACCCTCTGTACCTACCATCTGTGAGAATTTCTTCAGTAAAAATGAAATGAAGTAAAAAAAGAACACTTCTTAGGTCTTTTTGGTCACTGACTTTGATCCCAGTGTGGAAAGAATAATATTTGGGTCTTGTTTCCAGTCCCAACTTTGACATTTATGTGACTCTAAGTCAGTTAATTACTTTGAGAGTTAATTTTCTCATCCAGTAAAGAGGGGGAAAGGTCATTAAATGGTAATACCTGTATTACAGGGTGGATTCACTGAAATATCACATGTGAAATTACCTTTGTCTGCTATGTATTTTTTCATAGCCAAATAGTTTTTATTTTGATAATATTTATTATATGTACAAAAGCAAAAGTTTAGTGTGGAAATAATTTTTAAATATTATCATAAACAAAAAAACAATTTGAAGGTACTCATAATTCCATTGCCAGAGATAAGTAATCTTAATATTTGGGGGTTATGAATCCTGTAATATTTCCAGAAAATTGTGTTCAAAATATATATAGTGTAGGCTGCTTTTGAATATAATATATCTTTGATACCTATCCATGCTTTTATTTATTTTTATTGTATTGTTTTACATTATCTTTTGGTCCCCTTATATCCTTCTCCCCCCACAATCACTACACTGTTGTCCATGTCCATGATCCTTTTTCCTTTTTGCTCAATCCCTCCACCCCCTAGCCCACCTAACCTTTCTGCCCACCAACTAGCTGTCATCCTGTTCTCCATCTATGAGTCTGTCCTCATTTTCCTTATTAGTTCAGTTCATTAGATTCCACATATGAATAAAATCACATGGTATTTGTTTTACTCTGATTGGCTTACTTCACTTAGCATAAAGTTCTCCAGGTCATTCCATATTGTTGCAAAGGGTAAACTTTTCTTTTTTTACAGCTGAGTAGAATTCCATTGTGTAAATGTCCCATAGTTGTTTTATCCACTCATCTACTAATGGACACTTGGGCTGCTCCTCATTTTGGCAACTGTAACTAATGCTGCAATGAACACAGGGGTGCTTATGTTCTTTTGAAATAGTGTTTTGGGTTCCTTCAGATATATTTCCAGAAGTGGGATCACTGGGTCAAAAGACAGATCCATTTTTAACATTTTGAGGTATCTACATACTGCTTTCCACAGCAGCTGAACAAGTCTGAATTCCCACCAATGGTGCAAAAGAGTTCCCCTTTTGCCACATCCCCAATAGCACTTGTATTTTGATTTATTGATGATAGCCATTCTGACAGATATGAGATGATATCTCATTCAGGCTTTAATTTGCCTGAATGATAAGTGATGTTGAGCATCTTTTCCTATGTTTATTGGCCATCTGTATGTCCCCTTTAGAGAAATGTCTATTCAGGGCCTTTGCCCATTTTTTAATTGTATTGTTTGGGGGTTTTTCAGTGTTATTTTATAAATACTTTATACATTTTGGATATTACCCTCTTATCAAATGTATTAGTGAATATGTCCTCCCATTCTGTGGGTTGTGTTTTTATTTTGTTGATGATTTCCTTTGCTGTGCAAAAACTTTTTCATTTGATGTAGTCCCATTTATTTATTTTTCTTTTATTTCCCTTGCCTGGGGAGATATATCTGACAAAAATTTTCTCAGGCAGCAATGTCCAAGATTTTGCTGCCTATGTTTTCTTCCATGATTTTTATGGTTTGGGATCTAACATTTAAGTCTTTGATCCATTTTGAATTTATTCTTGTGTGTTTTGTAAGCAAGTGGTCTAGTTTCATTGTTCTGCATTATCTGTCCAATTTTCTCAACATCATTTATCAAATAAACTATCTTTAGCCATTTATATGCATGCCTCATCTGTCAAGTATTAATTAAGGCAAAGGTTTATTTCTGAGCAGTCTATTCTGTTCATTGATCTATGTGTCTGTATTTATGCCAGTACCAAGCTGTTTTGACTACTATGGTCTTATGGTACAGTTTGATATTACGTAGTGTGATTCCTCCAACTTTGTTCTTCTTTCTCAGGACACTGTTGTATTCAGGGATTTTTGTAATTCCATATAAATTTTTGAAATATTTGTTACAGTTCTGTGAAATATGTCATTGGAATCTTGACAGGAATTGCATTGAATCTCCAGATTGCTTTTAGGTAGTATGGACATTTTAATTATGTGAATACTTTCTATCCATGAACACAGTATGTGCTGTATCTTCTCCAATTTCTCTTCTTAGTGTTTTATAATTCCCAAGTATAGGTATTTAGCACTCTTGGTTAGGTTTATTCCTAAGTATTTTAATCTATTCGAAGCAATTGTGAATGGGATTGTTTTCTTGATTTCCCTTTCTGTTAGTTTGCTATCGGTGTATAAAAATGCAACTGATTTCTGGATATTAAATTTGTATCCAGCTACTCTGATGAATTCATTTATCAGTTCTAGTAGATTCTTGGTGAAATCTTTGGGGTTCTGTATGTACCAAATCATGTCATCTTTGAATAAAGGCAGTTTTACTAATTCCTTTCCAATTTGGATACCATTTATTTCTTCTTGTCTAACTGCTGTGGCTAGGACTTCTAGTACTATGTTGAATAAGAGAGGTGAAAGCAGATATCCCTGTCTTGTTCCTGATCTTAAGGGGAATGATTGTAGTTTTTGCCTATTGAGTATAATGTTGGCTGTAGGTTTCTCATGTAAGACTTTTATTATGTTGAGATATGCTCCCTCTATTCCTACTTTGCTGAGTGTTTTTATCATAAATGGGTGGTAGATTTTATGAAATAATTTTTCTGCATCTATTGATATGATTGTGTGGTTTTTATCCTTCATTTTGCTTATGTAGTGAATCACATTTATTGATTTGTGAATGTTTTACCTACCTTGCATTCCTGAATAAATCCCACTTGATTATGGTATCTGATTTTCTTGATGCATGCTGTATTCAGTTTGCTAATATTTTGTTGAGGATTTTAGCATCTGTTTTTATCAGAGATATTGACCTATAATTTCCTCTTTTTGTAGTGTCTTTATTTGATATTAGAATTAGGATAATGCTGGCTTCATAAAATGAGTTTAGAAGCCTTCCCTCCTCTTGAATTTTATGAAATAGTTTGAGGAGAGATATTAGTTCTTCTCAGAATGTTTTGTAAAATTCCCCTATGAAGCCATCAAGTCCTGAGCTTTTGTTGTTGGGAGTTTTTTGATTACTGCTTCAGTTTCACTAGGTATAACCTATCTACTCAGATTCTCTGATTCTTCTTGATATGGTTTTAGAAGATTGTATGTTTCTAGGAATTCATCCATTTCATCCAGATGGCCTACTTTATTGACATTTAGTTGTTCTTAAGATTTTCATACAACCTTTTGTATTTCTTCGGTGTCAGTTTTTATTTCTCCTCTTTGATTTCTGATGTTATTTATTTGGGTTCTTTTTTTCTTGATCAGTCTGGTTAAAGGTTTGTCAATCTTGTTTAGCTTTTATAAGAACCAGTTCTTGGATTTGTTGATCATTTATTTTTATTTTTTATTTTATTTCATTTATTTTTGCTCTAATCTTTTTTTTTCCTTCCTTCTACTTATTTGGGGCTTTGTCCGTTCTTTTTCAAGTTTCTTTACATGTGAAGTTAGAGTGTTTATCTGAGCTTTTTCTTATTTTTTGAGATAGGCCTGTAATGCTATGAATTTTCCTCTTGGGATAGCTTTCTCAGTGTACCACAGATTATGGATTGTTATGTCCTCATTTTCATTTGTTTCAAGGTGTCTTTAGATTTCCTCCTTGGTCTCATTGTTGTCCCTTTCATTGTTTAATAACATATTATTTAGCTTCCATGTCTTTGAGTGTTTTTCAGTGTGCTTTTTATGACTGATTTTTAGTTTCATAGCAATATGGTTAGAGAAGATGCTTGATACAATTTCAATATTCTTAAATTTATTGAGACTTTTTTGTGTCCTAACATGTGGTTTATCCTAGGAAATGTTCCATGTGAACTTTAAGAGTATATGTATCTGCTGGTTTGGGGTGAAATGCTCTAAAGATATCAGTTAAATCCACTTGGTTACAGGGATGCCCAACCTGCAGCCGTCAGGCCGCATGTGGCCCACAATGGTTGTGAATGAGGCCCAACACAAAATCGTAAATTTACTTAAAACATGAGATGTTGTGTGATTACATGTCACAATGTATTTAATGTGTGGCCCAAGTCAACTTTTCTTCCAGTGTGGCTCAGAAATACCAAAATGTTGGATACACCTGGTAGTGTATCATTTAAGGCTGCTGTCTCCTTGTTGATTTTCTGCTTGGAAGATCTATCTACTGAAGTCAAAAATTCCCGACTATGACTGTATTTCTATCAATCTCTCCCTTTATGTACATCAAGATTTGCTTCACATATTTAGGTGCTCCAATGTTAGATGCATATATCTACTAAGGTTATATCCTATTGTTGGATCGTTCCCTTTATCATTATGTAGTTCCCTTCTTTATCTCTTACTATAGCCTTCACTGTAAAATCTGTTTTGTCAGATATAAGTACTGTTACCCACACATTTTTTCTCTTCCATTGCATGAAATATCTTTTTCCATCCCCTATTCATGCTTTTAGACAAATGTCTTTCTACAAAAACACCATTAAGATTTAGATATTTCATGCATGTTTTATAAATGCCTTCTTGTTAATAGTAAATATACTTCTTATTTCAGTAGGATGAGAAAAATTAAAATTTTCTTGTGGATAAATATTTGCACAGATCTATAACAAAATTATCAGGCTAAAACTTACATTTAAATAATTCTTGGTGCAAAGTCTTGGATATTTTTAAATTTTTAATTTATGATAGACAATTTATGTTTGTGTCAATTTAAAGTTCCATTAAAAATCCTTATAAGACTCGGTTTTAGTCTTTGTAACTAATATCTTCTAGAAGATACTTCAACAAAACTCTGCTGGCAGATTCTGATTTGTCTGAAAATGTTTTTTTAATTTGATTTGATTGTTAGTTTATCTAGGTATAAGTTCTAAGTTGTCAGTTATTTTCTTCCAGTGTTTTGAAGAGTTCTTATCTTTGTAAGTGCTTAATTGTGTTTCCCATTGATCAATCTTATTCGCTCATTGTTTCAGTGCTCTGGAGATTCAATCCAAAGTAGTTAGATATGGAGTTAATTTTTTTATCCTGTTTAAGTCATCTTGTGATTGCTGCATCTAAAGATTCATGTCTTTAATCAATTATAAAACAATGTAAAGGCATATCACTTTGCATTGTTTTCTCCCTCAAGTTTTCTATCTTTTTTTCTCCTTAAATTACAATTAAATACATATTTACTGTCCTTTTCTTATATATATATATATATATATATATATATATATATATAAATTTGGGGGGCTTGTGCTGGACTATGGGTAATTTCTTCACATACTCTTCCATTTACTTATTCTATTTTCAGTTCCTTAAAATAATTATTTTGTTTTTAATTGTAGTTATCATACTTTTATATTTTAAAAGTCCTATTGGTTTTTATTGAGATATAATTAAACTGTTATATTCTATAAGTATAAGGTGTACAAGGGTTGATTTGCTACACATTTTGCCACATGATTCCCACTGTAGCATTAACTAACACCTCTGTCACTTCTCATAGTTGCCATTTATTTCTTGTGGTAAGAACACTTAAAATTTATTCTCTCGGCAACTTTCAAGTATATAGTACAGCATTAACTCAAATCACCATCCCCCAAACTTACTTATCTTATAACTGAAAGTGTGTACCCTTTGACTGACATCTCATTCCTGCCTGCCCCCCCTCAGCCCCTGGTAAACACCATTCTAGTCTGCTTCTACGAGTTTGAATTTTTTAGATTTTACATATGTGATATGATACAATATTTGTCTATCTTCATTGGAGATATTATTTCACTTATCATAATATCCTCAAGATCAATCCATGTTGAAAATGGCAGGATTCCCTTCTTTCTTACACCTGAATAACATTTCACTGGAAATGTATCACATCTTCTTTATCCATTTATCTTTTGAGGGACACTTTTGTTGTCTTTATAGCTTGGCTATTGTAAATAATGCTGCCATAAACATGAGAGTGTAGATATCTCTTTGATATCCGCTTTTCACTTTTTTTAGGTATACACCCAGGAGGGGGATTGCTGGATCATATGGCAGTTTCATTTTTTTCTTGAGAAACCTCCATATTATTTTTTATAGTGGCCACACCAATTTACATTGCCACCAACAGGTGGCATGAGTAGTACCTCTTCTCCACATCCTTGCTAATACTTGTTATCTTTTGTCTTTTTGATGATAGTTATTCTAATTGGTGTGAGGTGATATATCATTGTGGTTTTAGACTGTGTTTCCCTGGTGATTAGTGATGTTGAGCACTTTTTCATGTATCTGTTGGAAATCTGTATGTCTTCTTTGGAAAAATGTCTATCCAGATCCTCTGCCAACTTTTTAATCAGACTGTTTTTTCTGTTGAGTTGTAGAAGTTTTCTTAAATATTTTGAATAGTAACTCCTTATCAGAGATATCATTCGCAAATATTTCTCTCACTCTGTAGATTGCTTTTTGTTTGTTGAATTTTTTTGATAGTCTGGCATATACTATTTATGAATGTTTAACACTCTTCATTTGTTCACTCATTCACTTTTAGTTTATACATTATATACCAAAATTACCCAAGAAACATAGTTCAAATACATGTCAACCAAACACAGCAAATTCCTGTGAAATCATTACTTCTATTTTTATACTATTTGCCCATCTGTAAAATAAAGGCAAATTGTTCATTGTCAAAAAATATATTCTAAAATCAGAATTCAACTCTGTGAACAGAAATTCATGAGAAAACTGTGTGAAAAACATGGCTCATTTTAAATTGTTTCGTATTGTCACTGTGTTTCTCTACTACAAATAGATTTTCATTATGAGCTCTTTTTCATCTGAACAATAGATGGCTCTTCTAGCTGCAAGAACTAAATGAGGTGACTGACTTACCCTGAAAACTCCCCACTATTATATTGCAAGCAGAAGCCCTCATACCCAACTAAATGAAATAATCACTCAATGAAACATCTGCTTGCCTGAAACTGTGAAGACATCACATCTGTTTTACAATCTCTTGCTACATACCACATAATTAAGATTATGACAATTATCTCTTTTTCTCTCAGTAACCTGGAAGCACTCTATTTAAAGTCCTTAATGGCACCAATTTATAAATATAGCCTAACTAGCCCTGGCTGGTGTGGCTTAGTTGGTTGGGTGTTGTCCCACAAATCAAAAGGTCACAGGTTCAATCTCCACTCAGGGCATATACCTAGATTGCAGGTTCAGTCCAAACCCCATCAGTGTTCCTCTCCCTCTCTTTCTTCCTCCCTTCCCCTCATTCTAAAAACAAATAAATAAATACATATTTTTAAAAAATATATATAGCCTAACCAGATTTCCATTTCTTTTTTTTAAAGTACCACAAGGTCATTGTGAAAAAACTATCTTTTAGTATAATGTGTAAGTTACCCCAGTTATAAGAATTTTGGTGTTCTCTTCCTTCATTACAAGAACAGTCAATCTCAAGTACAATGTGTTTGAAGATCTGAATTGTGTTTGCTAAAGTTGTCAGCATCTGATCATGGAAAAAGCCTTTGCTTTGTTCATGGTGTTAACCTAATTACTTTACTTTCCCCTTTCGGTTCCCAACTACCATTTGCATATTAATTCATCTAACAAATAATTTCCTGTTGTCTATTATGTGCTAGGTACTGTGCTAAGTGTGGGACACAGTGGTAACTATAGATCAACACAGTCCAGGCCTCAGGGAATTACAGATCAGTAGGGAAGGCGGATTGGGATGAGTAATTTACATTGAGCCATCTGACGGTCAGAGAAGGCATAACTAGGGAAGTGATAACTGAGTTGAAATCATAAAGATGAAGGGAAATTTACTGGACAAATAGAAGAAGAACATCTCAAATAATAGAGGGAATAGACCATGCAAAGAATATGTAGTGCCAGGAAATGAGGAATTTAGGAAGGACTGAGATAAACTCAGAAGGGTTGGAATGCAGGAAGCAAGGGTAAACATCAAAGTAAGAAAAAATTGAAAAAGAAAGTAGAGGTCAGACTATGGGGGTTATATTTAAGATTTTTGTCTTCATTCTATAAGTCTTAGGAAACTACGTAAGGAATATTTAAAAAGAAGCCTTATTGAAGTATAACCGAAGTATCATAAAGTACAAATATTTAAAATGTACAATTTAATAAATTTCAACAAGTATATTACATATCCATGAAACCATCAGCACAATCCCCATAGCAAATGTATGTATCACCCTCAAAAGTTTGCTCATGCCCATTTATAATCGCTACCCCTCAAATTCTATCCTACTCCTCATCCCAAAGCAATCACAAATCTGCTTTCTGTCACTACAGATTAGTTTGCATTTTTTAGAAATTTATATAAATGAAGAAAAGAGAACCCTAGTACACTGCTGCTGGGAATGCAGATTGGCACAGCCACTGTGGAAAACATTGTGGAATTTCCTCAGAAAACTAAAAATGGAACTACCTTTTGACCTGGCAATTCCACTGCTGGGATTATACCCTACAAATCCTGAAACACCATTTCAAAAGAACCTATGCACCCCAATGTTTACAGGAGCACACTTTACAATAGCCACGAGTTGGAAGCAACCTAGGTGCCCATCACTAAATGAGTGGATCAAAAAACTATGGTACATCTACACAATGGAATACTATGCTGCAGAAAGAAAGAAGGAGCTCCTACCCTTCATGACAGCATGGGTGGAACTGGAAAGTATTATGCTAAGTGAAATAATCTAGGTGGTTAAAGACAAATAACATATGATCTCATCTATAAGTGGAACCTAATCCACAAAACAAATGAACAAGCAAAATATAACCAGAGACATTGAAATAAAGAACAAACTGACAGTAACCAGACAGAAGGAAAGGGGAAGTAAGGGGAAGTGAAGGGAAAGGGCTGTCAAGGAACATGCATAAAGGACTCATGGGCAAAGCCAAAGTGGGGTAGGATTGAGGGTGGGAGGTAGGGATGGGTGGAGCAAGGGGAGAAGTGGGAGAAAATGAAGACAACTGTTCTTGAACAACAATAAAAAATGTATATAAATTATATAAAACAGTATATACTTTTTTGGTTTGATTTTTTTCACTTCATACATTTATTCTGAGACTTCTCTAGGGTGTTGCATGTGTCAATAGTTCACTTTCTTTTTATTGCTGAATAACATTACACTGTAAAGAGATACTACTATAATTTATCCATTCATATATTAATGGACATTTGGGTTGTTTCCAGTTTTTGGCTATGCAGCTGCTATGAATATTTGTAAGTAAGTTTTCATATAAACATATAGTTTCTTTTCTATTGGACTGAATCAGGTTGATCACATGATAGATGAATGTTTAAATTTTTAAGAAAATGTCAAACTGTTTTTTGAAGTGATTGTATCATTTTACATCCCTACCAATAGTCTATGAAAATTCCAATCTCTGTAGCTCTAAATTAACACCAGATATAGTCAGTTATTTTAATTTTAGCCATTCTAATAGAGACATAGAAGTACATCATTGTAATTTAAATTTGTATTTCCCTAGTGACTAATGGTGTTAAACATATTTTCATGTGCTTATTTGCTAGCTTCTTTGATAGCATCTATTCAAACTTTTGGGTTACATTTCAAATTATTGTCTGTCCCATTCTGGAGTTTTGAGTTCTCTATATATTTTAGAGTTAAGCCTTTAATTAGATATATGTTTCCACATATTTTTCCTAGTTGATAGTTTGTCTTTTCATTCTTTTAACAGTATCTTTGTCCAAATTATTAATTTTTCTTTATTGTTCATACTTTTACTGTCATATCTAAAAAATCTATGCTTAACCAAAGGTCACAAAGATGTTGTGCTCTACTTTCTTCTAGAATTTTTGTAACTTTAGGTTTTATATTTAGGCCTATGGTAAATTTTGGGTTAATTTTGATATACAATAGGAAGTATGAATCCACATTCATTTTTTGCATATGTATATTCAATTGTATCAGCACTGCTTGCAGTAAATAGCTATCTTTTCTCTCCTGAACTGTGTGCTTTTATAAAAAAATTCTTTGTCCTTATAGGTACGGTTTATTTCTGACCTCTCCATTCCCTTATTGATCTAGTTGTCTACTTGTATACAGCTACCATCTTTACATAAATCTGAAAGATCAGAGCTTTTTTGACTCACTAGATACTTTGAATTTTCATATGAATTTTATAATTAGCTTGTCAATGTCAAGCTAATTGACAATTGACAATTTCTACCGGAAATTGATAGAGACTGTGTTGAATCTCTCAATCAGTTTAGAGATTAAACATCTTAGCAAGGTTGAGTCTTCCAAGCCAGAAGCAACGCATCCCTCCCTTTCTTTAGGTCATTTGCCTCAGTGATGTTCTGTGGTTTTCAATGTACAGCTCTTTCACATCTTTCATCAGATTTATCCCCAAGTATTTCACATTTAAACTATTGTACATGGAATTGCTTTACTGATTTCAATGCCTGACTGTTCATTCTTACTATGTAGAAATACAGTTGTGTCTGTGTATTGACCTTCTATCCCACAACCTTGCTAAATTCACTAATTTGTTTGGTAGTTGGTCTTTTTAAAAAATTCTGTATTCCATCAGGTCATATTGTATCATCTGCAAATAAAAACTTTTACTTTGCCCTTTGGTTTTTTTCTTGACTGAAGGTGCTGCACAGAACATCTGTAGCAGTGTTGCATAAAAGTAGTGGCTCAAACCATTGCCATGTAGCTCAGTTGGTTACAGGGTAGTCCCAGTAGGCCAGCCTTGCAGGTTTGACCCCTGGTCAGGGCACAAGCAAGAATCAACCAATGAAAGCATAAATGAGTGGAACAGCAAATCGACGTTTCTTTCTATCTTTCCCCCCTCTCTCCCCCACCCTGCCTTTCTCTCTCCCTCAAAAAATAAATATATTTGTTAAAGTAGTGAGACAAGATATTCCTGTCTTGATCCTGACCTTAAGGAGAAAATATTCAGTCCTGTACTATTAAGTATATTACTTACTTGTACTTACTTGATATTATGTACTGCAAGTTTTTCATAGATGCTCATTATTAGGTTGAGGACAGTCCCTTCTAATTTCTTCTACTTTGCTGAGTTTTTTAAACCCAATGTCTTTTCTACATCTATTGATATTATTATTATTTTTCAGTTTATTAATATGGTAACATTTGTATGTTAAACAACCTTGTGCTCCTGGGATAAATGTCACATGGTCACGATATATTATCATTTTAATGTAGTATTAGATTCCAGTTGCTAAAATTTTGTTCAGAATCTTTACGTATATGTTCCTGAGGGATTTTAATCTATATTATCCTTTTCTTATAATAAATTTGCCTATTTTTGGTATCAGTGTAACTCTGGCTTCAAAGAATGAATTGGAAAGTATTGCTTCCTTTTAATATACCCAAACCAGAAACAACCAACATGTACATTAATGGCTAAATGAATACACAAAACAACACACATTTATACAACCTCAAAATCATTATTCCAATTGAAAGAATGCAGGCACAAAAATGTACAAGTTGTATAATTCTACTTATATAAAGCCCTAGAAAATTAAAGCTAACATTATTGTGATAGAAAGTAGATCCATCGCTGCCTGGACCTAGGGGTAGAAGGAGGGAAGGACTGAATAGGAGCATGAAGAATCTTCCAAGGGTAATAAAAATTACCTGTATCTTTACTGTGGTGGTGGTTTCATTGGTATACATATCTGTCAAAACTCATCAAATCATAAATTTTAAATAGATACACTTATTATACATAAATTACACCTCATTATTAAAAATATCTTGGATGGTTTAGAATTCAAGATCCAGAAATTATATTGATTTTCTAAGTGAATTATCAAATGACACATCAGTGTTGCAGGTTTTAACCAAAATAAATTTCAAATTAATTTCTTCCCACACAAGTGTTAGTTTAATATTAGGGACACAGTTGATGATCAGGAATTACTTGTTGCATCCATCAATCATTCAAATAAATAACTGAATTAAATATAGTGCAAATGATTTTCAATAAAAATTTTCTCAAAAGAATTTAGCTGTGATAATAAGATGTATCAATATATCTATATCAAGGTAGGCTGACATGATAACGAAGACACACTGCTTTCTGTTACAGAAAATGTTTCTGTACTTAAAATCCTACTCCCTGGAAAATAAAATGAGATCTTTAGAAGAAAAAGGGTAATTACAATAGCGAGAAATTGTTTTAAACAGTCAAAATGAATAACTGTGTAGGCTGCCAGATGAGTAAGGGAAAATATTGGGGAGAATACTTTATAAAGAACGTCATTGTCTAACCACTAATTCTGTATACCTGAAGCTCACACAGAATAATATGAAATGTAGAATAGAGAATTTTTTTAAAAAGTTCTGCCTGCCCCCTCCCAAAAAGAAGAGGCAAAGTAAATATCAGCTATTAACTTGACCATTAGGGGTCAACATTCCAGTGACCATTGCAGATAATTTCGTGATGTTTCTGATCATCAGAGTATTATCGTTGGTCTGCAAATAATTTAGGAAGCCCTGCAATCCATTCTTAATAGAAACTACACAAAAACATTTCTGCAACCGAGTAGTTTATCTTATTCTCAAAATATTTCAGAAAAGGAAACTCATATGCATTGTCACAACTCTCAAAATATGCTTACTATAAAAAACTTCTGTATCGACTGGTAGCTCTGAGGGATCTTTAAGAGATCACTCAGTTTGTCTACCACCTTTAATTAGAGTAAACTAAAAGAATTTTTACAACAAATTGCTATTCTGATTTACCTTTCAGTCTATCCATCCATTCAATATTCATTGAGTTCTACCACATTTCATATACTGGGCTGGAAGCTAAGGATACACACATGAGTCAAACACATTCCCCCCTGTAAAGAACTTACCTACTAGAGAAAACAAATAATCACCTAAATAAGTAGCTTCCATGACAGTGAGAAGAGTGTTGATGGTTAATGTTTATATGCTATGGGAATACCTAGGGAGTGGTTTTTAGATGACTTCAGATTGAAACCTTGAGAAGGGGAAGGAATCTGCCATGTGGGTGAGCAGAGATGGGCCCCATGAAAAGGGAAGAGGATGGGCCACGAAAGCCTACTCTGCGCAAGGAGTGGGGAGAAGTGCCATGTGGTTGGATCCCTAGGTTCTGGGTGTGATGTAATGAGACAACAAGTTAGTTAGGTAGATTTTAACCAGGTTAAGGAGTTCAGATTCCATGCCTTTGTTGAGGTATATGTAGAAGAACCTTGAAAAATGACAACATAGTCTACTAAAAACATTGAATTGAGAGAAGGCAAATTCAACCACATCTCTGTATATCAGACAATATGTAATATCTACACACAGAAAGAGCTAGGATTGGGCAAACCCTTACCTCTCGCACAATGCACTTGAGGGGCAGCTGGACTTGGAAATACAGGTTTTGTGACACCTTCTTGAATGTTCTTTCTTATGTACATGCTTTGGCAAATCTCAATATGAAAAAATTTTTTGATAACTTACCCGAAAACTCTTTATGCAAACACCTCCTGAGTGAATACAGCTTTCTAGGAAGACCTCTTTGGTTCTGACTGTTCTAATGACAGAATTTACAGTTCTGTGTTGTCAAAAGGAATAGGTAGCACTTTTGTATAAAAATTCTAAACATATTTAAAGCTACTTTTTAAAAGTCAAAATACTAAGCTAAAATGAGGCAGGCAAGAGTGAAGTCAAGTTTCCACTGGAGCTAATGTTTGCACTCTTCTTTTCAATTAAAAAAAGTCCATGGAGTTTCTCATAAAGATTTTTCTCACAGCCAGATACAAATGGAAAACAAGTGGAGAAGGAAAATGAATCAATAAGTCTGAGGGGAGAAACTGAAAAGCCCACCTGCATTTTCAGGAAAGGGCGCCACTATACACAGCATTACTTTAAACCACAAATGTTTCTGAGTCCTGAAATTTAAAACAAACAGCAAACACAAACAAAAGCAAACAAACAAATCCCCTGGCCTGAACACCACCCTCATCTTTTGAGAAATTAAGTCTCCAGAAAGATTACTTACTCCAATCACTGAAAACTAATCAGAAAGAAAACATTCTATAAAGTTTCAAATAGACATACCCAAAGTTCACATATTAGAGTTCACTCTTCCAGAATCTATGAAAATAAAGCACGCTTAGTTGTTTTCTCAAAATCAGGGTGTAATTATTACTTAACGTACAGTTCCAGATGGAAGGAGCACAGTAGAATTTCAAGTCCATATCGTGTAGGTTAAAAAATTAAAATGGCAGAGATCCTTTGCAAGCAAGTAAAAGAGAACAAAGGGGAGGGAAGAAATATATAAACAGTGCTATACAAATTTAAAAAAATGAACAGTGATTGTGGATCAGCCAGCATTGAGCGAAATGGGTTTCAACATAATTACTTTCTAAGGAAAGCATTATATAAAATGGTTAAACTGCATCCTCTAACTAAGCTCTAAGAAAACAGAAAACAAAGTATTGAATTTAATAAAGATTACCTTTCAAAAATAAATTGATATGTAAAGGTTTGTGATCTTAAAATAAAATACTTAACTCTTAACAATCACAAAACTTAGCTATCCAGAATGATTTGTTCCTCGAAAATTCCAGGTAGTTTTTGGAGGCACTGTTTAGATCAGTAAACACAAAATGACTGATTACCATGTGTCAAAAGCAGGGTAGGCAAAGATAAACCAACCATTGTTTCTTCTCTGGGGTAATTTAGATTGTGGGTGAAATAAACAGGTAAGCAGATAAGTATATGTTTGGGAGGTTAATAGTTGTGGGCAGAGAGGGTCACTGGGAACTCAGAGTAGTACTCCACCCAATCCCAGGATGAAGGCGATTCTCTGAGCAAAGGAAAGAAAAAAGGAGCTGAAGGACAGGGGAGGGGAAGGGCGTGGAGGGGCTGAGAGAGGAAAGGAAAGGAGGGGACTAGGGAGGAGGGGTGGCAAAAGAAAAGAAAGAAAGAGAAGAAAAGAAAAGACAGGTTCAGTCGTTCTTTTTATTTATTGGATTCCAGAAACTAATGCTTTGGAATAATTCTTTATTATTGAATAAAGGTAACAAGAAGATACTCCATTGTTTTACTTTAGAAGTTAGCAATGAACGTTACCTTTGCTCTTTGCTTTAGCCTGGTTTAGACAAGATAAAAAGCACGAGATTTTAATTTCAGCAGTCAGAAAGCTTAAAGTTCAAGTTGTTTAGTAGGACTGTGGCCTTAGGCAAGACACTTAACTCTAAAGCTCAGTTTTTCTATCTGTACAATAAGGCAAATGAAAAGGATCTGATAAGAGAAAGTAGATTCCAATGTGTTGTTAATTCTAATGTATAAAAAGATGATGATGTGATCTAACAAGAGGTATCAAATTTATCACTTATTTCTTTGTCTAGAACTGCAGGATATTTTTATCTTTTGGGTGCAAGTTACAGAAAACCCAAATGGAATGTACTTAAACAATCAGCACTGGTTTGGGCCATAGCATGAAGTAGGACTTAATGGGAAGAGTCCGGGTTCACCTCTTTTCCGAGCTCCTGGCCTGGCTTGTTCTGTGTGGAGTTGTGGTACCCCCCAGACAGGCAGCCAGACGGCTATCATGGTGCTGGACGCCACCTCCATGAGCTGCACTGTGCAAAGAAAAGGAGGCTGGCTTCCAGAAGTTCCCTCAGAAGGTCAAGAATGACCTTTCCTAGAAATCTCATGGAAACCCCTCTTTACATTTCACAGACTCCAAATAGCTCATAGATCCAACCTGGAACCAAACACTGGCAAGGGACTCACCTTTGATAAATCTCACTGCAATGGGATTCAATTTAGACAAGTCAGGCCAATCCTAGAAGTTTGAGAAGGCCATGCCCCTCCTGAGACACATGTGTTTTGTGGTGGAGAAATTAATACTCGAGCAACAGATTCTGTGAGATAAAAAGGGAGGGTGACAGATAAGTGCTAGGTGGGCAACAAGAGTGTTCCTGAAAGCTGTAATGGAAAATGTGATTCTCTTTCTTATTAGAAAATTGCGTCCATGACCAGAAACATTGCAAAGTTTGTTACATAATAACTCGTTTATATTCACACCATGTGTGCATATAATTGGTTTGAAGATACAGGAAAATGCATGCATAATAACATGATAGAACTAAATTTCAGCTATTATACCAAAGAAAACATTCTGAAGCGGAAGTAAAAGTATGGACTTTGTTGTCAGAAAAACATGGATTTGAATACACTAGATATGTATCACACACTCTGTAATGCACTAGATACGTGACCTTGGGTAATTAATCTGACATTCCAACCCTCTTCACCATATTTAAGGATAACATTAGCCACCATATTTTCTACAAAAATAAAACAAGATACTATAATATGAAAATAATCATCTTTGCACTGCGGCATTTGACACATATTAGTTGAGATCCCATTGGCTGCTTTTCTGCCCCCTCATCCCTTCTGTCCCCAGTTATCCATATAGCTCTGCGAATTGAAATGCGAAAATATCTCCTGGTACAGACTTATTATTTGCATTAGCATAGGTGCTTGGTATTGTGGTTAGAATGCACTCATCAAAAGATTTTTTAATTAAAAGGGGGACACGCATGTCTCAATAATCGACTCCACTATAAAGCAGAATGGAAGGAGTTCTGTTGCAAAGGAGTAGACAACAGCCAGGCCCCAAGTGTTCGTGTCCCTTACCAGCCCCAGTCATTTCCCCTTTGTGTGGCCAAGTGCCCCATCTCCTCTGCGAGCACACAAAGCAGGCTGCCACTGCCCTGTTCCTACAGTGCTGACAATTTGTCTGCAACCAGCTTCCTGTGGTTTCTCAAGCAGAATCAAAGACACCTGACAGGGCAACATCTGCTCTCAGGCTGCGCAGCTGCAGGGCTCTCCCATTTATATCCCAGGACAGGAAATCATGTGTGAGAAAACCTGCTCTTATTGTTTAGAGGCTAGGTGCTTTTAGAAGGCCCCTTGATTAGATGACCCACCAATTTCTGCTGTGGCCCGAACAAGCCAGCTGGCATTCCCTGAGCCCTTCTGAATAGCAGGCATTCACAAACCTGAGATGAAGAAAATTTGTTTCCTACTCTTGGGCAGCTGGTAGGCACACATGTACGTTCAAAAAGCCTGTCTACGAATAAGTAGAATGTGACGATGAGAACAGTGAGGTGATAATGAACATTTTTATCTGCATAGCACTATAAAATTTTGTACACTTCATCTCCTTCCTCCTATGAGATGCACATGAATTTTTAGATTCGCTTATGAAATAAATTTTATTGAGCCCCTAGTATGTTATCAAGAAATATAAAAATAAGTATGCCGGACATTCATTTATTTGTGTAGACCCCACCAAAAGTAACCTGAAGCATAAAATAATCACAGTCCCTTGTTCTTGAGCAATGAAGTCCATATTTTATCCTTGGCTTACAGTTAAAAAACAAAGGCTTGTAGAGACTTTAAGTCATCTTTTTATAATGGATTGCAGGGTCCCCTGTTAACACAATGTTCTCTTTTCTACAATACATGGCTTTTAAGAAGTCTACTACAGGTCAAAGATTATATTCTTTCAGGAAAGCTAGAGAAAAATAATGGTAAAGTTTCCATTAGCTTGAAAGACAAATTACAGAGGAGTACCTGAAATGATCTTTCAAGCGTTTGAACCCACTCTTCCCCTGCATGTACACTATTCTCTGCCAACTGGAAGTTTTATTTTTCTTTGAGTAAACCCTGCTCTTTCGTGACTACAGGTTTTTGTACATACATGCTGTCCTATTCAACTGGAAAGTCTTTCCCATCTCAAAAATAAAACAAAACAAACAAGCAACAGTTACAGTGAAAACATAGCTTCTATACTTCTTCGCTGAACTGAGCACCAGGCCCCTGATTACAAGTGACATTGAGAACCTTCATAGCAATCCTTGGAGATTAAAAAGAAATATCTTTGTTTGACTCTTTTTTTTTCTCCAATTTTTTTATTTAGTTATTTTTCAAGTACAGTTTTCTGTCTATTACTCCCATCCCATCCCATCCCCCATCCTCCCCCCTCCCTCCCATTTCCACCCTTCTCAGTTGTTGTCCATGTTTCCTTTATATAGGTTCCTCTAAATCCCTCCCTTATTTCCCCTGAAATTTCTTCCCCTCTCCTCTCTGGTCCCTGTCATCCTGTTCTCTATTTCAGTGTCTTTGGTTATATTTTGCTTGCTTGTTTGTTTTGTTGTTTAGCTTCCTGTTAGAGGTGAGATCATATGGTATTTGTCCTTCAACACCTGGCTTATTTCACTCAGCATAATGCTTTCCAGTTCCATCCATGATGTTGCAAAAGGTAGGAGCTCCTTCTTTCTTTCTGCAGCATAAAATTCCATTGTGTATATGTACCATAGNGTGAGAATGGCTATCATAAACAAAGCAATAAACAACAAATGTTGGAGAGGGTGTGGGGAAAAGGGGACTCTGGTCCACTGTTGGTGGGATTGCAGACTGGTACAACCATTATGGAAAACAGTATGGAATTTTCTCAGAAAACTAAAATTGGACTTGCCTTTTGACCCAGCAATTCCACTGCTAGGATTGTATCCTAAGAACCCTAAAACACCAATCCCAAAGAACCTATGCACCCCAATGTTCATAGCAGCACAATTTACAATAGCCAAGAGTTGTTTGAATCTTTATTCAAAAATTAAATGTCATATATAAATTCTATCTAAATAAAGATTTTTTAAGTTACTTCTAAAAAAACAAACAACTATATACTGCCCAGGCTGGTGTCGCTCAGTGGATCGGTGCATCATCCTGTTCACCAAAAGGTCGCAGGTTCACTTCCTTTTCAGGGCACATACCCAGGTTGTCTATAAGGTGGCAAGCAATTGACATTTCTTACTCTCTCTCTCTCCATCCCGCCCGCCCCCCTCCCTTCTTCTCTCTCTAAAACAGCAATGAAAAAAACGTCCTTGGGGGAGGGGAAAAAGCAAACAACTCTCTATTGTACCAAATGAAACTCTTATGTTCTCGGCATAGTTAACTCTGTGTCTGGAGGCTGTAGATCTGCGCAGCTGGCTGTCATAATCATCCTGGTTTCAGGATCATCCCACCAATCAGGCGCTTTCTAAGAACACAGAGTACTTTTTTATATATATAATTGTTGTTCAAGTACAGTTTTTTGTCTTTTACTCCCATCCCAGCCCCACACCCCCCCGCCAGTGCTGAGTACTTTTAAATCACTGTATAAAGTTGGGAAGTTGAAGGACAAGTCAGACAAAGTCAAAGATTTCAAAACATACCTGAACTGGATACTAGAATGATACGTGTAATTTACAACCTGACCACCTGATTGGGTGTACACTTGCTGTTTGAAAGACCCCTTAGGTAATCCGGTTTGTTTTTATTACCCAATTAACACTTCTCCGTGGTTTCTGGGGCAGACAATTGAGAAATACAATGCTTTTAAGTTTTAAACCGGGCATTGTGGTATCCAATTAAACCAAGAATTTCCCTATTATTGGCAATATATGTAACTGATGCTGAAATAGTACCAGGGAAAAAAAAGAATAGAGTAGATAATTAGAAAAAAAATAAGACAATTAGGTAGCTGACTTATCTGCACTTTTAGAGGAATGGATGGCAAATCCATGTTCAGCACTTACACCACAACGGCATTCTGGAGCGAAAGTTAGAACTCTGGAAGGATGAGTCAAAGACTCGGTGAGGTTAGGGAGAGTACCAGCACTAATTAAGCTCCCGAGTCAGGCAGGCCTCTAATCAGCGTTATGTACTTTTGCTCACCTAATCCTTGAAAGAACAACTATGAGATACGAATACCATTATCTCCATGTTTGTACTGGAAAAAACAGGTTCATGAGCTTTTGTAACTCGCCCAAGATTTCAAGAAGCTCAAAGGTGACAGTGATTCTTATTACGGTGAGAACCATACGTGCAATTTAAGGGACTTAGTGGAGTACAAGGTCCAGGTTTGGAACAGGCATTTGGTTTTTAAAAGAAAAAATATTCTCTGCTCAGGCAATTGTGCCTTGAAGAAATTCTCGTACAAACCAAAAATAGCTCTGAACAGTGTCTCTCCCCCTCTGTCTCTGTGCATGGAGCAAGGCAGGGCACTGACAGAGACACAGAATTTCCTGGGACCCCCAGTTTGCTTGCTGGGGCACAGCAAGAAAACAAAACAAACAACAACAAAAGAAAAAGAGCTGTGGCTACAGGCAATTCTCTAAGCACTATCACTTAAGAAAGCGCCCAGGAAGGTAAAAAGAGCTTTATTTTATTGATATTCTTGAATAGACTCTAATTTATTTTTAAGCAAATAAAACAAGTGCTTCATCATTAGTAACAAATGACAACTAGTCATAATGAAGGAATGTGTAGCAACAATACTGTGTTTGAGAACACTCCAGAAGAGGTTGGCATGCCAGGGAGAAACAAAACAAAACATGGTTTTGTGAAGAAGAAAATTAGATCAATTGATTTTCCATTCTTTGATTTGAGTGGTAGGCTACACGCACATGGGAAGCAGAAACTCATCTACTTGGTTTTCTGTACATTTTGGACTATTTCACAGTGCATTCTCCTCCACAAGGGTAGAAGGCAGTGTCTTGACTGAACCACTGGCTGCTAGGGGAATGGCTGAAACTAGGGAAATACTCAAAAGTTTAATGGTCCGAGTTAGCAGACAGGCAGTCTGCTAAAGTGTGGATTTCAGAATCGTGTGGCTTGAATTCATTCTCTCCCTATTTCTTGCTTGGTTCTCTGGCTTTGGATCACTTTAGTCTTTTTACCTCACTCTCCTTCACTCACTCACACATATTTATTGAGTAGCTGCTATTTGCTAGATACTGTCCTGGGTATTGGGTATATTATGATAAATAGGACACAGTCCCCACTTTCGGAGAGCTTACATCCTGATAGAAGAAACAGACGATCTATATAGTGTTTACATAAAATATCATGTAGCAATAAGTCCCATGAAAAACAAACAAACAGAACTAACGCACGGTAAGGAGAGAAAATGATGGATGAGTATGGGCTGTTTGAGGTAAGGTACTCAAAGAAGGCCTTTCCAAGGAAGGGACACGTAAGTAGAGACCTGAGAAAATGAGGGGACAACTTACAGGTTACCAGTATTCAGATTCTTAGGGAAGAATGAGTTTGGTCCGTTTAAGAAATAGTGTGGCTGGAACAAAAATAGAGAACAGAGAGATAGGTTATTCTGAATTTGATGGAAAGTAGGGAAAAGCTATTAAAGCTAATTTCCCTTTTCAAACAAATTGTTGTGATTACTGAGGGTGAGGGTGGGGTGGGGTTGGGAGCTGATGGATCTAATTGGATAAGAAAAGGAATGGAAGCAGGGATACCAGATACAAAATGATTCCCTTAGTTTAGGTGGGAAATAATGGTTTGAATAATCAGGCAGGCACAAACATATTAGCAATAGTAGCCACGGTGAGAAACAGCTGGATTTGCAATTCTTTGAATCTAGTGTCTACAGAATTTGCTGGTAGGTTCAACGTAAGCTCTGAGGAAAAACAGGAGTCAAAGATTAATCTCATGTTTTGGGCCTGGGAAGGTGCTGAGGGTGGAAGAAATGAGAAGTTCGAGTTTGGGGTAAGTTTCAAGTCACTATTAGACATCCAAGCAGAAATCTCGACTACGTAGCTCCATGCACACACGAAGGTCACAGGAGAGAAGGGCAGTGCACACAGATACTTCACAGTCATTGTACATGTAATGTATTTAGTCACGGAACTGGCTTGAGTGTGAGTAGAAGAGCTTTATGAGCTCCAAAGTGCGATACAAATATTGTTATTTTGTCAGGGAGAATGGGTAGGAAAAGGCAGTTAGGTATTTTGAATAGCATCCTTTAAGGCCTTGATTCTATCTACCCTGTTCTGAATGTTTGAAGTAGATGTTTGCTTTACTTAAAGATAATAATAATATGGTAGAGTAAAATAACCTGAAAATGTTTAAGTAAATGATCCTACTAAACAGATAAAGATAAATTATATATTGTAAATTTGGAGAAATCTCCCAAAATTTAGAAAAGCTTTCAAATAAATATGTATGATACATTTTATAGGAACTTATTTTAAGAGATTTGTTTACTGGGATCCCTGGTATGGCCTTGTATATGATACCCAAGGACACAGTCTATAAATTCCAAAGATTTGGGATTTAAGTTCCAATATCATTATTTTTGTCATAATGCCCCATGAATTGTCTAAGACTTTTGTTTTATTGATTTTTACAATCAGGATCATATATACAGTCATACTAGCAAGCAATCTAGATTTAAAGCAACATAAACTCAAAAGTTTTAGGTATGATAAAACTGGAAGAGCCCCAGATGTCAAAGTGAATATTCTAGAAAACACAATCACAAATTCAGCTGGAGTCAGAAAAACACTTACTGGCTCAATAAGTGGAGCACCTCGGTCCCCATAGGGGCAGTGAGTATCTGCTGAAGGACCGTGTGGGTTGCATGAACGGTGTTTGCTTGCTTCTTGATTATAAGACAAATTCATTTTCATATCTTGATAAATCTTTACAACACACCTGCCTTCTTTCCCTTTCTTTCCCTATTAACAGGCTATTATTTACTGACCACTAATTTCAATTTATGGGGTGGGCCTCTGGATCTGGTCATTGTATCTCATAGATGTTATGATTTTCAGCATATATAGCCTCTATTTACCCAACTATTTAGGCTAGGCCAATAGATATCATTTTGGAAAAGGTCTGAAGAAAAAGAAAATCTGACCAATTTTTAATACCTGCAGTGTGATATTTAGGGAGGTTAGCCAATATAGCAGAAGAAAGTTCATTGTTCCCTTCAAAGTTACAATTTGGAATAAAAATATTAATTTCTTGAATATGAAATTAATTATTATTTTATTTTAACATTATTTTCATAGCATTACTGGTATATTCCATAAGTACACATTATTACCAAAAAGGTGGCAGTAACAATTAGGAAACGTACAGCAGTGAGGGAGCAAGAGGCTGAGAGAGACTATTGAATAACCTGGGGATATGCAGGACTCTACCAAAAGTCATCAAAAAAATACAAACCACCATAAGTGGAGTATGTATTTTTTAACCAATTTGTAAGGATTATAATTAAAGAATACCTTTTTATGCCTTTGTTTCCCAGTCTTTATAGAGAAGGCTTTGTTATAACAACACAGGAGAGCAAAGTAATAGATAGTTGAAAGTCTCTTGTAAACATAAAATGTTATGTCAATGGGAAATAGTAATAACTATTAAGGAAAGTATTTGCCTTCAGAGTACATACACCCATGCCAATGACTGTGTTTATACAATGATAGGGAGAAAAAAGAAAGATTTTGAAGTCAAACAGACCCGGGCTTGCACCTCAGTGCTCTCACTTTCTACTTGGGTTCCTTGGGGTGAGTTGCTTAGCTTTTCTGGCTTCTTTGAAAAGATAGACAGTTCCACCCACATTGGAGAATTGTTATGAGAATGAAATGAAATATGGTATATAGAGATTAGTACATACAAAGCAGGTACATAACAGTCCCTGTTTTTTTCTCTGACAAAACATTAGTTTCTAATAAAATACTTAAAAATTTGATGAGGAGCTATTATCATTTTCTAACTGGGTAGTACAGAAATTGGTGTACAGCAGCAAGATAATCATAATCCCATATATAGTTTATTTACATACATCCCTAATCCTTAGGTGCCCTCAATGATACAAAAAATAAAAAATAAACTAAGTTGGAGAAATATGCCTGTTTATGTAACAAAGAGCAAGTCCTTTCTGCATTGTGGGTTCCCCTCCTCTGTGTGGCGGAGGAATGAGCTAGGTCAGTGCTACTTCATGTGTGATCTGTGGACCTGCAAACAGGTTTTCCCCCATGCACCCACAAAGTAAATATTGAAAGTACGAGTACTTTTGAAAGTACTTATATCTTTTCAAAAAGAAAATACATTGGATTGTATTTTGTGCATTTTTCAGCTTGCCTCCCCATCCCTGTTAGTTAATTTTAATTAACTTTATAAAAGTATTGGCTTGCCATCAGTTGTAGATTTAAACACACACACACACACACACGTGCGCATATATTTCACCACAGGTAATGTGAGGACCATCTCTCTGAAATCCCTTTAGCCCTATCATTCTTCAAGACAGTATTCTCTGCCCATGTTGCCTGAGGCTGACCAACTCCAGAGGAAGACCAAGTGGTTACTCCCTGATGGCCTCCAAAGAGGCACCTTTCTTAAAAAAGAGATGATATTCCAGAAGAAGACAAAGGAAATGCTAAACAGTGTGAAATCACTTATGTAAAGAAATTTCAGAGCTTTCAAGACCACACACTTAAAATAAGTAAAGAAGACAGTAAAATTCTTAAAAAGGCCCAGAAAGATGGATTTTTGCATGAAACACTTCTGGACAGGAGAGCAAAATTAAAAACTGACAGATACTGCAAATGACCAGGATTTTTGTTTCTGTCTTCTTTTGTTTTTTGTGTTTTTTTTTGTTGTTGTTTAATAAAATCATTAGTGGAAGCATTAAAAAAGAAAATAGGCACCTTTCTTCCAACAAGGAGATGACAGTAAAGAGGATGGTGATGATGATTCCACTGACTGACAATAAAGCACCTACTATGTGCTTATCCCTTTAAATGCATTATTTGACTTAATCCCTTGTACTGAATGTTATTACATCATTTCACAGAATGAGGAAACTAAAACTCAGAACAAAACTCAGGGAGTACCATTAAACCCATGTCTATTTCACGATCCCACATGCTTTCAACTATACGATGTAGCTTCCAAGTTACAGTTCCTTCCCAAGCGAAGTCTTTTCCCTTAGCCAGATCTCTCCTTGCTGCCTTGGGATCAATTGGTGACATCAGCTGGCTTGGGAAGTCCTATTCTGAAGGGCCTGCCCCATGTTCTTCTATCATGGGAACTTCTCTTTAGCCTGACAAGCAGAGGTTAACTAAAACCACAGAAACTCAGGACTTAAAAGGACCTTATGAATAACCTACCATCTCTATTTCAGTGCTTGGGTCAAAGCTGCAACATTCTTGACAACTAACTGGTCAGTGACAGTAAGTGGGGCATCTCCAGTGACAAGAAATCACTACACACAAAGGTAGCTCATTCTCTCTCAGGACAGTCTTAGAGTATAACAATGATTTTTTTTTAGTTAGATTAATCAGAAATCTCTTTCTCTGTAAATCTCCTTCTTCAGACCCAATTGTACCTTGGGAACTCAACCATATAAAATTGTTTTGCACTGGAAACTATATATCTGTACTTTGTACAGAAAGCTATGGAGTTGTTACACAGGCCTTGGGTTGAACGCTGACTCTAACATACAGATGAGGCTTGAGACAAACTATTTATCCTCAGTCACATTGTCTGTAAAATGAAGACAATAATCCTAACATCATAGAACTGTTAAGAGAATTCAATGAGAATATAGTATGTGAAAGCACATGGTGGATATTCAAAAAACTTCGTTAAACTGATTCATTTTATAATGTATTTTCTGATCGTATTACTCTTCTAAGCACTGTTCTCCTGATACCGATCCCGTTTGCACCTTTCCCGGTTTTGTTTCTTCTCTCCTAGGCCATTTTAGGACTTCCAAATTCTATCATTTTAAATCATTCAACAAATGACAATAATATTACATAACGCTGTCTAGTTGAGAGAACGTTCTTATGTTTTAATTCAAATGAGTAGTTAGAGACATCCTTCGAATCTGGGAGGAGAACTTACTCCCATTTCATAGCGGGGAGCCAGAGATCTTTGTATAAAAGGTCATGTAGATTTATTAAATGACAAAATTATTCAAGGTTTTCTTTCCACTAGGAAATGCATAAATCAATTAATTTATCTGTTAACTCTAAAATTAAGTAACCATTGTTGCTAGATTACAGGCAAGCACCCGAACATACAGATATGTTCTGTATGTGCCTGTTCTCTGAAAGTTTAAAGGAGAGGAAAGATACTGAACGAGCGTCATGGACGTGGAGCTCTGTAGAATGTGAAGGCAACCGAGAACACGTCAGTCTGGCCATATCAGGCTGCGGTAACTGTTAGCTTATGGCGAGTGCTCAATCAGAACCACTGTAGTTTGAATAATATCATGACTATCACAATCCTAGAATAGAATTGTCTCTTTTCCACCTAGCCATGCTTGATTATGTGGCCTGAGCGTTTATGACAATCCATCTCCTTAAACAATGCTAAAACGTCAGTCAGCTGATTCTGAAAACAAATGTTTTGAAGGGCCCACCCTTCTTTTCTACAACAAAATGATTTGTTCACACAACAGCAAAAGCACATCTTTCTTCAAGAGAGGCAGGCATAATGATGGATGACAATATTTTCCCTAATGCAACATAAACACTTCTCCATATGGCACTGGGATCTAGAAAGAAGTGATGACTTTTAATTCTGGTGAGTTCAGTCAAGAAAATGATTATCCTTGAAAATATGTACATAGGGATCCAGGTATCGTTTCTGAATATACACTTTCCAAACTTTCCTTGCAGTAATTATAATTGCTGTGGAATCATAACTTTCACAGATATATACGTTTGCTATTTCAAACTACTTTTTAGTGCAGTACATTTACAATATAATAGATTAGTCACAGGAAAGAACAAACTGCTTTTGTTTCTTCCAAGCTTTTAAACTTAAATGCAACATGTTATAAAATATATTTCAATTTAGAATCCCGGGCATCTCATCAAGTTCCTTTCTTCACAGAGGATTTGGATCAATAACGGTCAGAATAGCCCATGCAACGACATTGTAAGATTCGCTTTCCTGTTCCTGAGGCTTCATTCCCTCGGTGATAAACCTCTGAGCAAACAGTCGTCTTGCTCTCTTCCAGAGCTGGTATGCAAACTCCCTGTCCTAGTTTTAATACAGGCTCAGTTTCAGCCTCCTGCTCCTTCTAATGGGTTTGCCAGGGTGTCTGCCCTTTCAAGGGAGACATTCATGGAAAGCAGAGGGCAAACTCTGAAGAAATCAGAAGAAAAATGTCTGCATAAACCATTCAGTAAATTGGCTTCATTACCAAATGCTACATGTTTACCAATAGTTTGGGCTTTGCCAGGTTAGGGGAGAGAACAACCTGGTAAGTGACTGTCTTAGGTGTCATCTCTGAAAGCGTAATCCCTGCTTCTGACCAGGGAGTGATGGTCTGCACCTCTGATACAGCATTGTTGGGAACCGCTCTGCCTGGTTTCAGGAATTGTGGCTGCCTCCCATGGCTAAGACTGAGTGAGCAACCTCTGGAATGTGAGCCACTGAGGAAACAAAGCAAGTGCTGCTTCTGCTTTGTCCCCTGCCCCCAATGTGTGGTCAGATAGTCCATGACAGGTATGACCCTTCAAAGAGGGGCAACCTAAGCTAGACACAATCACTTGGGAGGCCATCATGGAAGGACTTGGGCAGGCGGGCTGCAACAAATAGGGATTGATGGACCCTAAGAAAAAATAGGTAAAATCTTGTGAAACCTGCTTTGTTTAAGAATGCTCTCATTTAAATGATAAGGGTCCAAGCAAGATGTGGGTTCCTCAAAGTTTTATGGCTCTTTAGCTATCTGAGCCTGAGAATAAGCCCTCATGGTTCTTTGAATGCTATCTATTGTTTGATCCTTACCTATATTCTTGTGCAAATGAACTGAATAAAAGCCCCTTGAGGAAGGGGCTCTGGGCCCTTCCCCTTTGAGCAATCAGCCACCTTTCCTCCCCAAGCATCTCATGTCTTAGTAGTTTCACTTTCATCCATGGCAGACAGGGAGACTGCAGGCAAAGTTACCCCCACACAGCGTTCTCCTCAGTGAGTTCCCAGTATCCCCACAGCACCTTGTACACACTCCCACGACTGCACTTTTTACTGTGCATCTAAATGATGTTTTACCTACCTGTTTTGTGAGACTGCGAGTGCCTGGGTTGCAGGGACATAACTTATTTTACGTGCAGTTCTGTGCCTACCATTAAGAACATGGCTTTCAGTGAGTGAGAGTTAGATGAATGAGAACCGAGTGTTTAATACCAGAGGCTACAATTCTCAGCATGTTGTAAGAATGGGCCATGGGAAAATACTTATGAGGAAGTTTCTATAAAGAAGCACGCACCATAAAATAGTTAAATATGGCCTCAATCCATTAATAACATTATATATCACTTCCCCAATAAATGAATCATTTGCCTTATGTATGACGAATGATAAGCAAACTCAATAAAAGTCTTTATATAAAATGAAAAATGTGGACTATTGGCATAACATGGGCTTTTGTAAAAGGAAGTGCTAAAAGTTTGGAGATTAAAAATACAACATCTTAACGTTGGCCCCAAGATAATATGGTATATAACCTAGTGCACTAAATACAAACATCTCAGTGTGCTTCTCAAAGCCCTCCTTACTTGATTTTGGAAGACTTCTCTAACCTGATCTCTCATTCACAACTTCACCAACCTGTCAATGTGCCTACATCATTCCTATATGCCTACCTTTGCCCTTTCTCTCCCTTTAGGCTTAGATCACTTAAACAAATTTCCCTCATCCTTCAAGACACATAACATATTAGCATGACCACATTCTTCTGTCTCTGAAGAGTCCTATAGCATTTATATAATGTAAATTCTTTGGGGTGTGCAGCCCACATTGACCTCTGTAAATGACTACTGCATTGATGTACAGTTGATCAAATTCGGGGTGGAAATCAGTAGCAGAAGCTATCCAGGCCCTACCCATATCTCTCGCCCTTACCACTTCACCATGTACCACCAACAGCTGATAGTTTCAGAGTATTTTTGCCGGGGCTTTTTCCAAAGCCAAAGGCCCCTTTCCCTAAGTACACAGCAAGCCAGAGAACTAGGGGACTATCACCCCCAATAACAGCCCTTAGCCAGTGAGTGATGGAAGTTGATGTATAGTAGGATAATTCTGAGGTGTACGTTCTCCCCAGAATTTCCCTAATGCATTAATCTCCAGCTACTCACAATGAGAGCTGGCTTGCTCTTTATTGGATGCGTTTTCTTCCCTGCTACACTTGTCCAGGTCCTTACTGGTATTTTCTATACTGTCCCCAAATAACATATTTGCACTAAAATCCTTGTCCCAACATCTGCTTCTGTAAGAAGCCAAACTAAGTCCGCACCTGAACCAGCCTGGCCAATCAGATTCTCTTTCTTGAGATTTTCAAATGCAAGCAATAAATTTTACCTCAGGTGGTCTCTTAAATGAGGCTATAAAATGTTTCCTTATTTCTTGATTTATGAGGGTCAGTCCTGCCTTGGAGTTCTATTATTCACTTCTCTATATAATAAAAATCTTTTTGGTTTTATCCAAGCATAAAGTTGGGTTTTGTTACTTTGAATCAAACTATCCTACTGCTTTACCATTGTTTTAATTTACAGAAGCATTATATTTGAAAACAGGACAAGCCCTCCATCAGGTCCAACCTCTACACTTTAGGTAGGAATCCAAAATGAAATTAACTGCCACACATCTCTCATAAACATTGGTACTTCACTGTTCAAGTGCCCCAATAACATAAAAAATTTAAGAGTATGGACTTTTTGAGCTCCTAAATATTCTCACATTTCCTTTTATTTCTAGAAAACCTTCCATGGTAGGTATTCAAAAATATTGAATAAATGAATAAAATTAAATTAAATGTTTGGAATCATTGTTGTTATCATTATTGACAATTGCAATTTATTTTGATCCCATTCTTATATATTCTTTCCTAAAAGGAGTTAAAGTAAAGGCAATTCATAATTTTTTGCTTTTTTGCTGATACCTATTTTTCATCTCTGGAGTTAAGTCAGCTTCCATTCATGTTTGCTTGCTTCTCACCCTTGCCGTTGCTGTTTCCTTCACCTGTGACCTCATTTGGACCCCTGCTCCCGTGACCACACTCTCTGTTCAGCTCTTCTGCCTGACAAGCTGGTTTGAACTCCGTCACAATTCCGACTTTGCTCTCAGGATCTCCCCTGGGGCACTACTTCTCATTTTCCCCATCTATGGCTGCCTAAAAATGAAAAACCCCTTGAAGTGCACCTTCCCTCTCTTCACCCTACCTCTCACCTGGCTCCCCCCTGAGGAGAAGAAGGGAGTTAGATAAGCATCCAGATCAGTGCCAGGGATGTAATCATTCCACTGAACTGAAGGCTTTAGAATGATTTGTTCAAATGGCATCAATTTCACAGTGGAAATCAATGTAGGAATATGACTTCTTGAGTTATAACATCTATTTCACACATTTTTGAGTTATACCTATATCATTTGCTGTGTCCAAAATGTCTTATGGAATTTTAAGAACTGTGGTTTTGGGGTAACAGACTACATTAGCAACAAACCCAGGGAAGATTTTAATTTTATTCCATAACATTCTAGTATGGATATTGAATTTAGATGCATTTATTATAAAATTTCCCTAGCATACAGTTAGTGAGAAGTCTATCTAAAGATCCTGCAGTTTATGCCATTTTCAGTCAACACTATAATACTGCAATTTCTTTTTATCTCACCATATTATTGGCTCCCACGAGAGACATTGAAAGACAGAAAAAAAAAGTGGGGAGATTAAACTTGCAGGAGTGATTTCTGAAACACATTATAGCACTTGGCTCTCTGTTGACAGTGTATGGGGTGGGGGTTATGGATGTACCTCAATGCCCCAGTGCTATACTCTACCTGACTCTGTCCTGTAATGACTTTCTCTCCACAGCGCACCTCCACCTTTACTTACCAAAAACCTAACCTAGACTCTCAGTTCAAAAGTTTCCACGTATACAAAGACTTTGGTGACTCTCCCTCCACCATACAGTTCCACAGTGGTTCATGCCACTGTTTCTAGGCACTGAATAATACTGTACACTTATATAGCACTCATGTTGGCACTGTTCTCAGCACATTATTTATAATAACTAATTTAATACTCACAACAAGTGCATCTGGTAGATGCTATTAACATCTCATTTTATAGATGAGGAAACTGAGGCACAGAGAGGTGAAGTAAGTTATCTGAGATCATAGCGTTACAAAAGGAGAAGAATCAGGATTAAGGCCAAATAGTCTTACTCTAAAATCTATATTCTCAACTGTTCTATACTTTACTCTTAGACATGAGCTCCTTGGAGTAGCAAGAAAGATAAGATATGGCCCCTGACACCAAGGAGATTACTTTATGGTGTGCAGATAGATATGCATGAAGTGCTATGAGAAGTAGACACTGGCTGCTAGAGCAAGCCTAGGAGTTAGAGTAGGTAAGTCTTGTAAAATGAGTTCATTGATGTTAATCAGATGAAGAAAGACATTGCACGTAGAGAGAACAGCATGCAAAAAGACATAAAGACATGAATGAGAATGGTCTGAGGAGTCACAATTTACTCACAAATGTATTTTTTAAAACATTGGCATTGTGCTCAGTTTGAGTTCTGGTGGTGACGAGCAGCAGTGGAAGAAGATGTGCTGCAAGCAGTTTACTCTTCCTGTGTAGAAAAACCAAGTGGAACTGCAGGCTGGGTCCGGTTGTGGAGGATCTGCTGTGCAATGGTCATCAGCTTAGACTTGATCCAACAAGTATTAGGGGAAACAAATGAGCTCTAAGAGAGGGGGTGAGCTGATGAATGATATCTGCATATTGAGTGTCAGGGAGTGATCTCTTCTTTCCTATACTTTCACAGTGCTTTGTACTTTGCCTGTTATTTGTTATACATTATCTTATCATTAAAACTGGATTTATACTAAATACCTCTAGGATTGGAAGCTTCTAATGAGCAATGAACTTAACTGCTGGGTCTTTAGAGCCTCTGTAATGCATATGACAGAGTGCACTTTATACTCAAATGTGTTCAGTAAATGTTTGTTGAATTGAATTGAATAAAGCAGTCTCTATTCCTTGTATCAGAGCTCTTCCAGAAACTTCCCATCTCTCCTTGTCTTTGCAGGCTGAGCACAGCCACAAAATATTAATGAAAGGGATGTCTATATTGGAAGTAGGTTAAGCAACATTTTCTGGATAATGAGACATCTGACAGTATTAACTCAACCTCCCAGACTACCTCACATAAACATGGTCTCCCCTCATCTAATCACTGTTTTCCCAAAAGCCTGGATCATGCCCCGTTACATAAGAAATGAACAAAAAGATAAAAGTACAATCTTCAAGATCTTCTGTTGAGTAATTGTTATACCTATAAGAAAAAATATTAGGTGTACTTGAGCCAGAATATATATATATATATACTCTGCCTTGCTGTTAAATATGAAAATGCCTTGCTATTAAATATTTTAGCTCAGTAAAATATGAAATTATGTAGTTACACTTAATTTTAAACTGTTTAAAAAACTCACTCTTCATCCTTCTGTTGGAAAATGACCAATACTAGGAAACATAAAAATTAACTCATAGAAGAAATCATGTATCCGGTTTCCTACATCCCTCTATTTGAAGATAAGGTTGTTTTCACATAGTAGTCAAGAGAACCTTTCTGAAGAAATTGTACCATTTTCTCCTCACTAGTGAAATAAATTCATTCTAGTATATCAAGTATAACCTTCTGTTGATGACTTTTTTCTGAGCTTGTGACCCAGATGACAGCCTTCATTCATAAAGTAACCTAATCGCTCCTTAAAAGAACCCTAACAAATATTCCCACAACACCTCTAGCTCAGTTCAACAGACATTCAATGAAGTGCAATGCTCCTCCTGTAGGGGCCTTGAGCATGGCTTAACTCACTATTATTGACGTATCCATCATAGGATGCAAGAACATTGTGGAGATGAATAGCTGAACAGTGCTATTTATAGAAGGCTGCTGGGGCCATAAAACAGTAGTGTCATTTTAGCCTTCACAGGTGAAAAGTAAACTTGTATGATGGAGGAACTGAATGGATTTGTTCCTCCGTGGTTTTCATCTGAAGTGCTTTTCCATCCATAAGAGACCAGGTGGCCCTGCTATCTTATCTTGTATTTTTCTTCTATTACAGTACTAATCTTACACTTATTTGAAATTTCCATGGGTACAGTAACCATACATTTCTTTTTGGCTTATTAGCATATGCCAAGAATTCAGCAAGGGGTAATCTTCAAAAGCGTTAGCAATTGGTCTGGCACAGGCACTCATCGACTAGAGCGGATGCCTCCTGGGTCACCACAGTGTTGTGCACCAGCTTGAAATTAGCTCCATACCTGGCACTGGACTGAGAAGTATTTGTTAAATAAATAGATGAATGGATGAATTAACTAACACACTGGATCAGAACCAACTTCCATCCAGTTTCAAATCATTCAGTACTTCAATACTCTCACTGTCTTCAATCAGTAAACCAGTTATTGAATCCCTACAAAGTAGGCACTCTGTTTAGGGTATTAGTGGGGAAGGGAAAAGGGACGAAGAGAAAGTTAAAAGGAAGTAATTCATGCCCTCAAGGTGCTTACAGTCTAGTTTGGCAGATACAGTATCTTCAAAAACAATGACAGAACCAAGGAGAACAGAAAGTAATGGTGGTTTACTTTAGGGGACAACTGAGATTTAAAAGTAGATCTTTTGAATGCCAATGTTCACATGTTCCTTTCTGCATAAAACTTGGGATTTGGGTTCCAGCAGACCTGGGTTTGAAGCCTGGGTTCCTCTCTGCTCCACCATTTTCTGGCTGGGTAGGTGGCCTTGGAAACACCACTAAACCACTTTCAATTTTAGTTTTGTCATGTTTACAATAGGAGTGATAGTGTCTACCTTTCACAGCATGTGCGAGCTTTAAATACGGTATTACTATCATACAATTGACTCTTGAACAATATAGGGTTGGGGATATCAATCCCTCACACAATTAAAAACCTGTGCATAACTTTTGAGAACCCCCAAATTTAAGTCATCCCTCAGTATCTGAAGAGAATTTGTTCCAGAATTCCCTGCAGATACCAAAACCCACACACGCTCAAGTCTCTGTATAAAATGTCATAGATCAGGGCACGTGGCTGGCTTTCTGCATCTGTGGGCTCCTAATCACAATGTTAAAAAAAAGACTAAGAGCTTACTGAAAAAAAAATTGTGTATAAGTTAACCTGTTCAGGTCAAGCCTGTGTTGTTCAAAAGTCCACTGTATATTTAGCACAATGCTTAGTACATAGTAGATGCTCATTGGAGATTAAGCTTTTTTGAATATGTAAGTAAATGTATCTTATGTGGAAATACTGAGATTATGGTGGTCAGAAAAGTATATTATTTAAGGGAAAGAGATAGTGTTAGCTTTTAAGAGTTCATATTGTGGTGGGCAAAGGCTTAGGAGCTAGCCAGCCCCCAGAGACAGACAGCCAATCCATGACTGATTTCCCTGGCTCAGGGCATATAACTGAATGTACAAAAACCTCTAATTTCCTTACCTGTACATTGGAGCTACAGAAAACACCTAGGATTTAAATGGAAGAAGGTGCTTATCCCACAGTAAATGGTCAAAATATGGTTTCAAACATGGGACTGGATAAAGGTCATGAATAGAGATATAAAGTTCTCACTTTCAGTTTTAAAAATAAAATTCAGATTAATGAGATTCTTACCTAACCAAGAACATTCCTTTCTGCCAACATTTTTTTTTTCATTAAGCTGTGTGACATGATGATTGATTCCACTGGGGAATGAGATGAATAAGATACTCACTAGAGGCTGCCTATGCAGAAAAGTTAGCCCTGAAGAGGGCAGTATGGAGAAGCTAAAAGCATTGTTTGCACAAGCGTTAGTTCTACCCTGGTCCCCAAAGTAGGAAGCTTAACCTCTTACATGATGGGACTATGGGATCTGAAGAACTGACCTGGAGTAGGTACACACGACTGTGAGTTCCTCTCCCTTGAGCCTTCCCTTGAAACCCTGGTTCTTCTATGACAGGCCATCTACTACATGTATTATCAGGAACAACCCAATGCAGGGCAAACCTATGCCTGCATCAGAAAGAGGGAGCTTGCCCTGGCTGGTGCGGCTCAGTTGGTTGGAGCATGGTCCCATAAACTGAAGGGCTGGAGGTTCGATTCCCTGTCAGGGCACATGCCTAGGTTGTGGGTTTGGACCCCAGTTAGTGTGTGTGCTATAGGTGACCGAATGATGTTTTTCTCCCTTCCTTCCCCTTTCTCTAAGCGTGTCTTTAGGTGAGAACAAAAAAAAAAAAGAAGGAGCTGGAGTGATGAAATGAGCACAGTAAGATGGAGGACTTATTTTAAGTCTCAAGTCCCACCTCTTCTCAGCAATGTTGTCTTGGGCAAATTAACCTGTCTTTTCAGCCCTCCTTTACTTACTTCATCTGTGAAATGAGACTTTAGATGCCTATCAGCCTAATGACTTTCAATGCACATATATTCATGAAATATGAATAAAGTTGTGTACAAAGGAAAAGCCCACACACAGACCATTACTGCCCTATCTCAAGATGTTACTATTGCTCATTTGTGGCTACAGTCAGTCCATATTATCCATGGGGCATTGATTGCAAGACCCTGGGGAATACCAAACTCCAAAAGGATGCTCAAGCCCCTGATATAAAATGGAAAAGTATTTGCACATTTCCTACGCACATCCTCCCGTAGACTTTAAAACATCTCTAGATTACTTATAATACCTAATGCAATGAAAATGCCATGTAAATCATTGTAGTCTATTGTTTGGGTAATACTGACAAGCAACCATCTATGACCTACTTACACATTATACATGAAAAACAATGTAACATTTTTACAATACTTGTGATCTGCAGTTAGTTGAGTTTATGGGTATGGATAGTGAGGGTGGACTGTATTTTAATTGAAGTCATAACATTATTTTGTAGTTTAAACTTATTTGCTGTGGTTTTGCTAATTTTAAGCTATTTTCAAAACATTGTTAAGCCCAATGTGAAACAATTTAACTTGACATTGTCTATTAAATGTGAACACAATAGTAAAGTTTATTTTGCCATAAATACATATGTTGGGTTACTTCTATGATGTCACTTCAGAATTAAAGTAAATGGAATTTGAAAAGCTTAACCTGTTTGATAAGAGAGAATCCTTAAAACAGTACTCATCACCTGGCCTGCCTAGCAGGGCTGTGCAGCAAATTACAGTAGAAATGCTTGGTAGACTAACAAATATAATAAACATATTACTCATTGATGTCCGTATACCATGCAAGCAATGCTAGATAAACTCATTGTTATAGAGAAAGTAAAAGCAGCCAGAGACAAAAATTAGGCTATGTATAGAGCCTACAATAGATTAGAAATAAATAGAACTCTGGAGGAAAAACACTTTTCATGGAATTATTAGAAAAGAGATGAGTCTATTTAAAATTTATGCAAAGTCTGTGTGAAGAGCTCTCTCTCTTCTGTTGTTGGAATTTCTGACTGCTGGCCTGTGATACTGTAGTACCTGATAACTCTCCTCATGTTTTTCAGTGATTAATCACCAAATCTGCCTGGCTGTTTAACCTGTTGTTTTTAACAATTTGATACCCCTTTCTACATGGAGGTATACCCTTTTTAGGTGTGTAGTCTTATGACTTTCCATAAACTTATAAAGTGATGTAAGCACTGCTATAGCTGACCAAGATACAGAACATTAATCTCATTCTCCAAGTTTCTCTCATATCTCCCTGTGATCTATCCCCTGTGCCAACCGCCAGGCCTTGGCAACCACTGATGTGACTTCTGTCCCTGAAGTTTTTCCTTTTCTCCAACGCCATAGTAATGCAGCCACATCATACGTAGTCTCTTTAAGTCGGCCTCCTCGCAGTCAGTAAAGTGCACCTGAAACTCACCTACGCTGTCCTGTGTGCCCACAGTTCGCTCACTATAGTGCAGAGAAGTGTTCCATCCTGTGGGTGCAGCGCTTTCTATTATTTAGCTGACGAATATTTGGGTGGTTTCCAGTTTTCGATGATTATGAATAAAACTACTTAAAATATCTGTATACAAGTGTTTGTATGGAGATACAGGTTTCATTTCTTTGGATAAGTGCTTAAGAATGCAAATGCTATGTTATACAACAAGTTTATGTTTAATTTTATGAAAAACTGGCAAACTTTTTCAGAGTGACTATACCACTTTTTGTTCCTATCAACGATGTGTATGCATTTTGATTATGTCACATCCTCATCAACATTGTGTCTGGTTATTTGTTATTACTGGCTTTTGAGTCATTCTGATAGGTATGTGGCGTCATTTCCTGTAGTTTTAATTTTCTTTCACATTTTACTCCAAAATATTTTAAATTTTTAAGATGTTCGTCTATAGTTTTCTGTGACTGAATTTAGTAGTAAGCAGTATTACTGTGGCAAAAATTCTGAGTGGATTTAACAAGTTTCTTCTTCCAAGTGTGTACATCTCAGCTCCCGCCTGAATGATCCAATTTTATGCTCAGCTTCACGTATGCCATTATCATTATTTCCCACTAGATGGCAACAGCTCAACTGTTTGGAACTGCTATCCAGCCAGAAAGGAAATTGTGTAATAAAAGGATGAAGAATCAAGCCATGAATTGTGAAGTACTTTGGTCCATGATTGTAAAATAAATTATGAAAAGACAACACTTCATTGCTGCCAAGTTAGAGCTCATCATAAGCTAATGTGTGTGCTTTCTAAATCATTCCAATCTAAGTTTGGAACCACCAAATGTGGATAGAACACAGCATGTAAAAATACAAAACAAGGTGTCTTTTGAACATAAATCAGTGAAATGTTATAAGCAAACCTCTTGTAGCAGACATCATTCAGAACCTTGAACTAATTTTAGACAGCATGTACTTTTGAAGAATAGCTTTTGAAATTCAGATAGCTTTTACGTTTTAATGTACCACACTGACACATTTTGTAGAATAACTGTAGGTAAACTGAGAAATTGGAGGACATTTTTGGCATGTTTGTTGCTGCTATTTTAACACAGAGAGGACACTTCTCTGTGCTCATTTCATTCATTAATCAAATGTGTTCTAAGTTCCTCTTATGTCCCAAGCTTTGTGTTAGGAATACTAAGAAGAAAAAGACCTAATCTGTGATGATGATGATGATAGTAATTGTTCTTTAAGTACCAGGAGTTATTCTAAGACATTTATAAACATCATTCTACTTAATCCTTCTTGTCATAGGCTTATGGGACATTACTGTTCCCATCTTACAGACATGAAGACTGAGGCTCTGTGCCAGCTTGGGTAAGTATGGTGGAGATAAAAATAATTTCAAGACATATTTAGGTTAAGAGTGTGCTGGATATGTCATCTGAGAGTCAGTCTTTGCAGCCATGGGGCATGGAGGCAAACCAGATTGTTTTCATACTCTCCGTATTGAATACCATTCAGCAGCCGAGAGCTTTCAAGCCAACCCTTGAAAATTCTATGGTGACCACAGAGCACAGATGGCAGAAGGGAGAGGCTAAGCCCACAGCTGGATGGAGGACAGACTAAAGATGGAAGGGAAATACCAGAAATACCAGTGAGAGTCTAGACAGGGCTGCATCATCAAGCTCTACCCATGACAAAAGAAGATACTGGGAATGCACATTGTCTAGTTGTGAGTACCAGCATGATTCCTAGAAACCAGACACAGAGTACTCCTGTGGGCATCTGCAAAGCCTCAGAGAGCACAGATGCTCACATGAGGTCTTGGTGCTCACTCCCATTACCCTGAGAACTTGTGCTTTCCCCCACCTGCAGATACCATCCTCAAGCTGATAGAGAGGGGAAGATAAAAGCTTTTGAGAGGAGAGAAATATAACTTGATTAAATATTTATCCCAAATGCCATTGTTTAAATCCATCAGCATACACATTTGAGTTCATAACCTTTTGGCAGTCAAAGATGACTTTGAGAATCTGTTGAAAGTTATAAACACTCACCGCCAATAACTCCCCAGTGCCCCCATCCCCGACACACACACAGGATTTAGATAATAAATGAGGCACAGTCATCAAGTCTGAGAACCCAGGAATCCCAGGTAAAGAAATCCTAGTGGTGGAAATGGCATTACACTTGAGTTTTGATTTAGCCAGGTGTCAGCCATGTGACCTTGGATAAATAAACTCCTCTATCTGAATGTCAGGTTCCTTACTGTGTATCTAAAATTCTTTTTTTTTAATTTAATTCTCGTTCAAGTACAGTTTTCTGTCTTATATTCCCAGCTCTGCCCCCCCAGTGCTCCCCACCTCCCTCCCACCCCTGCCCCCCACCTTAGTTATTGTCCATGTGTCATTTATACTTGTTCATGTGAGTCCATCCCCTTTTCCCCTATGATTCTCTCCCCTCTCCCCTCTGGACTCTGTCAGCCTGTTCCGTATTTGAGTGTCATTGGTCATATTTTGCTTGTTCGTTTGTTTTGTTGTTTAGATTCCTGTTAACGGTGATATCATATGGTATTTGTCTTTCACCGCCTGGCTTATTTCGCTCAGCATAATGCTTTCCAGTTCCATCCATGATGTTGCAAAGGGTAGGAGCTCCTTCTTCCTGTCTGCAGCATAGAATTCCATTGTGTAAATGTACCATAGCTTTTTGATCCAGTCATTTACTGATGGGCATCTAGGCTGCTTCCAACTCTTGGCTATCGTGAATTGTGTTGCCATGAACATCGGGGTGCATAGGTTCTTTTGGATTGGTGCTTCAGGGTTCTTAGGATATACTCTTAATAGTGGAATTGTTGGGTCAAAAGGCACGGTCATTTTTAGTTTTCTTAGAAAATTCCATACTGTTTTCCATAGTGGTTGTACCAGTCTGCAATCCCACCAACAGTGAACTAGGGTCCCCTTTTCCCCACAACCTCTCCAACACTTGTTTGTTTCTTTATGATAGCCATCCTGACTGGTGTAAAGTGGTATCTCACTGTGGTTTTAATTTGCATCTCTCTCATAGCTAGTGATATCGAGCATCTTTTCATGTGTCTCTGGATCCTCTGTATGTTCTCCTTGGAGAAGTGTCTATTCAAGTCCTTTGCCCATTTTTTAATTGGGTTGCTCATCTTCTTTGAGTGGAGTCCGGTGAGTTCTTTGTATATTTTGGAGACTGCACCACTGAATTTCACAGGTATCCTACCACAGAAGTTCACACCATAAACCCAGGGAACCAGAACAGATCAATTTAAGAAGCTTAAGGGGCTACCCCCAACAAGAACAGCATCACAATGGGAAGACAAAGAAACAATCCCCAAATGGAAGAAAAGGAGGAAGTCTCAGAAAGAATGTTAGATGAAATAGAGGCAAGGCAACTATAAGATACTTTAGCTTTAATAGGTTTTCACACATTATTTCACTAGATGTTCTAAAAAAAACCTGATAAAGTAATTACTATTTCTACTCAAACTCAAAGAAGCTAAGCGGCCAGCTTAAAACTCCTGAGCTCTAAAGCAAAGAACCTAAGGTTGGAATTGAAATCTAATTTCTATTTTAAAATTTTATCTCCAGCCCTGGCCAGGTTGGCTCAGTTAGTTCCACAGCGTCCCACAAACTGAAAGGTCATGAGTTCGATTTTCAGTCAGGACACATACCTAGGTTGCATGTTTTGTTTCCGGTTGGGCTTACATGAGAAAGGAAACTAGTACATATGTCTCTCTCACATTGATGTTTCTTTTCCTTTCTTTGTTTCTCCCTTCCCCTCTGTCCAAAATCAATAAGCATGTCCTTAGGTGAGCATAAGAAAATGTCCTCCATACATATTCCACATGGCAAGTAATTATCTGTATGTTTCACATATACAATGTGATTTAATCCAACAAACATCTATCAAGTCCCCACTTTGCACAATCTGTTTAGGCACGAGCTATGGCTGAAGTGGGTGAAGACCAAGTGGAGTTTTCCAACACAGACTCTTAAAATCCTTTTGTATCCTGGTACATATTAAATATTATAGAGTATATTTTAACTAAGTACACATTAAACACCATAGATTATAAGGAACAACAACACAGACCATGAGTCAAAGACCTATGTTCTCTTTCCTTTTTCTCTCTTTTCTTCTTCCTTTCTTTCCCTCAAACAATATTGTTTATCCTGTAGAGCCTTCTGTAGTCTGGATATTCTTGATTGTAATGTCTTGTGCTGCGGTTCCTTGTATCATCTATGAAGTGGGAGTTAGACCCAGAGGCTACCCCACACTCAAGCTCTGTATTCTGGGCGAAACCACTCCAGACGTAGCGAGGTGTGTTTCCAGCAGAAGTCACACCATGACTGACTTTCATGGTGCTGCAGCCCCTGACAAATCGACTAGATCTACTCAATAAAAATGATTATAGTCTCTCATTCTTTCCTAATTTATTAGTCAGGATACTACTCTAAAAGACATTTCCTTTCAACTACTTCTTACCTTAAATTTCAGTTTGTATAGAACCAACAGGATAATGTGTATGTGTTTGATTCTTTCCTTTTACTTATGAGTTTTAAAAATAATGAATAGATTCCTTAGCATTCTG